>NW_017731375.1:2484430-2577891 GCF_001890085.2 Hipposideros armiger | reverse complement strand
AGAGCGAGCCGAGCTCAGCCGCCGCGCGCCCTCCACGCCGCCCGCCGCCGCCGCCTCGCCCTCCGCGCAGCCCCGCGCGGCTTCGCCTCTGCTCCCCGCCGCGCTGCGCTCGCACGGCTTGCGACTCCTGCCTCCGCCAGGTGCGGCCAGGGCGGTGCAGGTAACCGCGCTGCCCCGGAAACGAGAGGCGGAGCGCCGGGCGCCCGGGGTTCCAGGTCTCCTCCCCACGCCCGGCGCCGCGAGGGCGGGTCCTCGGGCCTGAGACGCGCCCCCTCGCGGGACAGGCCGAGCCGCCGGCCTCCCCGCCCCTACGCTGCCCCTGCCAGGGCAGAGGGAGGCCGCCCCTTACCTGGGTCCCCGACCCGAACGGGAACCCAGGGAGGCTAGAGCAACACCGGTCCCGCCTCTGTTTCCCAACGCTCCTGGCTCTCGCCACCCCGCTTGTCGAGGCACTGAACACAGGTGGTCCCAGATCTTACAACTCCCTGTTTCTCCTTTATGTAGAATTAGGAGTCAGGCAAGAAATGGTTAAATGGAGACATTCTTGTAAATCGGGGAACATAAGTTTTCCAGGATCTCTGATCCCTTCCCCCAACACACGCACCATCTGTCTCCCTCTCACTCCATTCTTCTCCCCACAGTGATCCACCCACCCCCCACCCCCACCCCGTATTGGCAAATGTAGCAGGCTCTCCTATGGGTCTGTAGAATTAGGACTGCTATGAATTCCCTCCCTCAGGAGGTCTTCCAGAGGCTGTCAGGATGAGCACTTTGTAAAAGTAACAGTAATGATGTTGCTGGTATTAGCTAAGTTGAGTACTTAACCTGTCCCAGGCTGTGGGCTAGCAGTTTCACATGCGCTCTTTCCTGCGATATCCTTGAAGCAGATATGTTATGGGTTTGGAGGAAGGGTGTTATGAAAAGGAGTAAAGAAAGCAAAGCAAAATTCCATCTTGAAAAAAATTAGAAGAAATTCAACAATCAGACACAATATTTCTTGATAAATGAAGTGTGTGTAATTAAATACAAAAAAAGAAGCAGCACGAGTAAGTTGAGGATCAACTGACTGTCTGTGTTTCCTAAGTGTGTGTTTAGCCCTTTTTTGCCCTGGATATGTGTCAGGAAGCTGGGCTGGAGGACTGAAGCCCAGGGCGGTGTATCCTCTTGGCCGAGCCCCACCGTCTCCCTGAGGAGCCAGCCTGCTGTGCTGTATGGATGGGCCCAAGTGGGCTGAGCAAGGGCAGGAATCCCATGTTTGCAGTCTCATCTCTCCCTCCAAATGCAGCTCCTCGCCTCCAAATGCCTTCCACAGAGTAATTATTTCCCTGAGGCCAGGCCTCTGGGCTCAGCATTCAGGCCTTCTTCCCCTCCTTCATTCCATGGATGCCATGCACAAAAGTCCAGAAATGGCCTCAGACTGGCCACCAACACCCAAAAGTAGGAGTTCCCCATCCTCTCACGGGGCATTCCCACAGCCCTCTACACTTCCTCTGCTTGGGCCAAGCCTTCACTATATAAAAACCTCCCACTATTGATTAGGGCACTAGCTCAAAAGTAAAACTAACATGGTGCTAGGTGCTTCAAACGCATGATCTTATTTAATTCTCACAACCCTTTGGAGTAGGGAATACTACTTGTTATACCTATTTCACTGATGAGAAAACTGAGGCTCTGAGATGCTGTTCTGTTGCCCAGGGACACAGAGCTAGTCAGCGGACCCAGGACTGTCCTACTCCAGCACTCCTGCTCTCAAATACTGACCTACACTTTCTCTCTTTTTCATTTTTTAAATTAGAGCAGGTCCTTCAATAATGTCATTTTGCTCTGGAATCAGTCTGTTTGGGTCCCAAATCCACCCTATTTTCTAGCACTTTGACCTTGAGTAACTTGCTTAACTGAAGTCTCAATCTTAGGTCTGGAAGCCATCGTGATTAATACAGACTCAGCAGGCTTGTTGTAAGAGCTAAGTGTTATAGGAGGTGAGACGTGTACAGGGCTTGGCACTCAGCAGTCAGCCATCGCCCAGGGCCCTCACTGTGGTACATCTGCAGCATGAGTGCCTGGCAGCAAGGATTCCCCTATGAAATGTGAGCCGACGAAGTAGTTTCTGTTCTGAACACAAGCCCATGCCTTTCCCCTTCCTGAAAATTGATTGTGGTTGCTTGTGATAATCCTAATTACAGGTTTTGTTTTTGTCTTGTTGTGCAACCAAGCCTTACTCACTGGTTGGTGTTCGTTGTGAAGGGAAAACCCCTTTTAAACTGCAAAATCCAACTTTCTTTTTTAGCCAAGTGCCGAAGCCCCAAGCATTTTCCAAATGGCCATTCCTTCAGACTTTTAGACCTCAGCTGGGGAGCAGGAAAGTGAGTCCATAGCAGGAACTGGCTCCTCAAAGCCTTGCTCGGGTTCGTGCATCCTTCTTACCCCCAACCCCCAACACCTCACCAAACAAAAGAATCCCAGGTTATCTCCCAGAAGCTGCAAGCACGGTGAGGTAATAAAACAGATGACTGCCTGCCCCATGTGATGGCGGGTGAATCATCCCCAGGCATTCTTCAAGGCTAAGGACAAACATGAAAGGGACTAAAGGTAACACTGGCTGAGCCATGTGATAGGGCGACTTGGACGTTACTCTACAGGTGACTGAACTGCAGGAATCTGAACTGAAGGCAGGAGGCCCAGCCTTTCCTGGTCTTCCTCCTGGGGCTCCATCTGGCTGCCCGTGAGTGGAGTTGCAGGAGACAGGATGGCCAGCGTGGGGGCCGAGCAGGAGTGACCACAAGCCACGCCTTTCTTCATTTGCTTTCACATCCAGTCGGCCCACTGGGGGCACCTGTGCCGGGGACACATTGCCTTGTTTTTATAAAAGACGCCCACTTAAATCCTTTTCCCCCACTCAACAACAAAGGCAGGCCAGTTTCCACAAATATGATTCGGAGAATTTCAGAGCATCGGGGTAATGTATTTCATGAAGATGGTAAGGAGGGGAAATTAAGCTTAAAAAATAAAATGAATTGCAGATATGTCAGCAATAGTTTCCTGTTAGCTTCTGCAGTCTTCAAGGAAGTGGAGGCTGTGGAAACCTCTGCTGAGAATTTTCTTGTGGCTCCGTGACTGTGCTGCCCTACCTCATGCTGCCCCTCCCACACATCCCAGAGAATGCACAGTTACGTTTCTATGATTGCGCCAATAATGTCCCCATTCTTTAGTCATGCGCTAGGTGAAGTTCATAATTGGATCCATGGACTGTTTTGTTTTTGTTTTTGTTTTTCCAATGATGAGAAAATATGTCCTAAGCCAGAGAAATTCGGGTATAAGAAACCTTGGCAGTATGTGAGGTGAGGCAGAAGAGATGGTTTCTTATTTATCTCTGGGTCCTCAATGCTTGAAAATAAGTCTACCATTACCTACTTATTTCACAAATAGGAAAATGGAGTTTCTATGAATAATCACTCATTGCCCATTTTACAGATGTGCAACCTAGACTCAGGGGTGCAGTGACTTTCCTATGGTCACGTCATACATAATAGAGCCAAGATTCCGACGGAACTCCCAGTGGGTTTTACCTCTGGAATCACAGCAGTGTCAGCTCTCCCTCACCAACAAAAGAAGGAACTCAGGGGGCACTAACAATCTGGCTGGAAGTGGATGGAAGAGTAGCCAGGAGATTAGCCTTGAACGTGGGCTTCCATTTGGATTGCGTAGCTATCCGGAGTGGCTGGAGGTGGGAGGGGGCATCGCTGAAGTCAGCTGTGTTTACAAGGAGAGGGCAGAGTTGAAGCGGGTGTTCTGAATTCTAAGCTGATGATAGATGAACCTGAGTTTTGACCTCCACCAACGCTGTCAACCAGACCCACCTGGGGGTTCGCTAATCAGGGGATTTAACAGGCTGAGCTGTCTCCATGAAAGGAGGGGCGCTTTTCTCCCTGTGCTGCCCTCCTACCCCCTCTCCCCGCCACCTTTTCCTTGCTGGTTCAATTCATTACGTGACCTGGGTTTCTCCTGGATAGGAAGCAATCCTGGGGCTGGCAGGAGAGGTTTCCACTCTCCCATCCAAGAGTCCTCTGGCTACTGAGGACTGGGAGCTGTTGTGTCTTTCACCAACGAGGAAATGAATTATGCACTAAAAGAGGAGGTGGAGATGAAATCTCAGTTTCAAGGGTGGGGGTGTGGAGACATGAAAGAAAGAGAGTGAGCAGAGGGAGGGAGTTCCTGCCCACCCCAACGGCAGAAGAGGACCCCTGGTGGGGACGGGGGTGGGGTACAGTACCCAGCAGGCTGGCTGAAAGAAGCCTGCCGTGGGGTATTTATAGAGATTTATAAAGCTTGCATCGCCATGGTACCCAGGCGCTTAAATTAAACTCCAGCCCAACTGCTTAGACACTGCTGGAATAAAAGGCTCTCTACCTGTCCACTGATCCTGGTTTGACGTCTCATTCTCAGAAGTTCAGATGAGCACTCTAAGTGAATTTTACCAGATATTGGCCAGCAAGGTGTAGGCGTGGAGCTTAAACCCAGCTAAGTTGCTTCAACAGGGTGGCTGGGTGGAGTAGTGAAAAATACATGGGCAGGAAAAACAAACAAACCTGTGCGTGAAACTTGGCTCTGCACCTCGGTTGATGTGTGAGTTTGGGCAAAAGGCTGCACCTCTTTGAGCTTGTTTCCGCCTCACTGTGGATGTGTGACAACTAAAGAAGATAATGTAAATGAAGTGCTCGCTTAGCTCCTGAAACACATTCTTTCAAAGGTGATCCCTTCCCTTCTCAGCTCTTTGTTTATTCAACAAGACTCTCTGTCTGTCAACTCATGTGCCAGACAATGGGTCCAGCGCTACGACACTGACATGGAGGACACCAGGACATTTCTGGTCTCATGAGGCTTGCAGTTTAGTAGAGGAGATACACAATATACAAGTCCACAAATGAATAAATAATGGCCCGCTGTGGTCGATGACAAGAAGGAAATATAGAGAGGCCTATGACAACATTTCAGAGGCTGGAATTGGTAGGAAATCTGCTTTAGACAGGGCCAGAGAAGAAGGCCTTTCTGAGGAAGTGACAGTTACACAGACACCGGAAGTTGCCAGTTGTTGAAGATACACAGGATGTGCTGTGCCTGCTGAGGGAGCCGCACGCAGCAAGGCCCTGAAGATTTGCTATGCTCACCAGGCCAAAAGGGCCTATTTCCATTCCACTCAAACACCACAGGAGGTCGTTTCCATTTGGGGCTCCAAGCTAGGAGGTGGCCACCTTAAGATCTTGCGAGCTTCTCTGAGCCCAAACACGTGGTTGCCTGCACTGTCACTGACACCCTGATCCAGGCTGAACAGTCTCGACTCCCCAACCCTGGTTACTCAGCTGTGGTAGCCTCGAAAGGTCCGAGACAGCCCAGTAAAGGTTGCATACCCTTTCCCTCTGTCTTTAGTTTTCAGAAGTTTAATTATGTAGTGAACACACAATGCAATATACAGATGAGGTAGAATTATATAACTTGAAACCTATAATCATTTTATTAACCAATGTCACCCCAGTCAATTTAATAAAAAAATAAAGATTGTGTACCATGTTAGAAAAAGAAGTTTAAGTATGTGTTTTGGTGTGGATTCCTTAGGTTTATCTTGTTTGGGGTTCACTCAGCTACTTCAGTCTGTAGTTTGATGACTCCTGTCAAAGTGAGGACGACGTTTTCAGCCATTATTTCTGGGACGTTTCAGAGTCCCACCTTCTTTCTCCTCTATTTCTGGGACTCCTATCTGTTATTATAGTCCCTCAGGTCCCTGGGGCTCTGTTCTTTTTTTTCTTTCAGTCTGTTTTCTCTGTTGTTTAGATTAGGTCACTTCTATTGTTCTCCCAGCCCACGGATTCTTTCCTCAGGCCCCTCCATTCTGCTCTTGAGCCCATCCACTGAGTTTTTCATTTCAGGTGTTAGATTTTTCAGTTTTAACATTTCCATTTGTTTTTCCCTTAAGTCATTTATTTCTTTGCTAAGGCTTTCTGTTTTTTCATTTGTGTCAAGTGTGTTGATGATTGCTTATTGAAGCATTTTTATCATGGATGCTTTAAAATCTGCATTGAATAATTCTAACATCTGTCATTTTTGTGTTGGCATCTATCAATTGTCTTTTTTTTGGTTCAACTTGAGATCTTCCTTGTTCTTGGTGTGACGAAGGACTTTTGACTAAAGCCTGAAAATTTTTGTATTACATTCTGAGACCCTGGATCTTATATAAACGAGTTTAGCTGGCTTTCTATGCTACCATTCCAGCAGAGGAACGGGAGGTGTGAGGACAGCACCTCCTTACTTCCAGGTAGAGGTAGAAGCCTAAGTTCCCACTTGGCCATATTGACACCTGGTGGGATGGGTCCTCACTGCCTTTCTCTGATACCATCCCAGGTGAGTGTTGAGGCAACTTCCTCATCACATCCTCTTGAGGGTGAAAGGTTAGGGTTCCTACTGCTGGTGTGTGAAATTGGGGCCACAGTGTTTTCCTGTGGTATTTAGCTAGAGCAGGGTGGTTACTGTCTAATAGTTTTTCTGTTTGCTAGTCTACCCCTTTCCTGATCCTTTGACTAGAGAGAGCAGGCTTTTTGGACAGTTTTTTTTTTTTGGTCTGGACCCATTGATGTTCCTGGGTTTTCTGTTTCTCCAGCACTTAGTCTGGGATAGGTAAACAAAAAGAAAATCCAGGGAACTCAAAGCCATCACCGTGTCATTCCTCAGGTCATAAGGTCCCTGGTCATCTGCCTTATTTTTCTGCACTTTCAGACTCTTCTTATGTTTGTTTTATCTATAAGTTCCCAAGTTCTTGGTTTTACTTAGTGGGAAGAATAGGAGAAATAAGCCTATTCTATATTCCTGGAAGCAGAAATTCATTGCTTACTCTGAGCCAACAAAACTCAATATGTCTAGGCTGGAATTCACCCCTTTCCTCAAGCCAACTTCTTGTCCTGTTGGTCCTCATCCACCGGCTTCCTCCCTATCTTCATTCATGTTCCCTACCGTTATCCAGGGAGGGAGCTGAGGGTTCTCCCTTCATGGCCTCTCACATGTCACTTCCATCTTTACCTAAAAGCCCTTTTGTCCGATTCTTCTCATTTTAATGGTATCTTAACTGATCTCATAACTTGTGCCCTCACCAATCTTTACCCTCCTTTATACCTTCTTCCTAATGCATGTGTCCATAGCGGCATCCCTCAGGGCCAAACCCAAAAATGCTCTGAAAGCAAATACACTTGGGAAGCATTGGCTTTAAAACAGTAGAGCGATTCCTTTACCGTGGGACTTCTCAGCGCTTTCACTCTACCTACATCCATGGTGAGTAGCCAAGGAAACAAAATAGAGTACAGAATTGCCCAAACTTATTTGACTAAAATATCCTTTTCCTTCCTGAGGCATCTCTGGAATACAGTGTCTAAAACAGGGGTTGGCAAACTTTTCTGTAAAGAACTAGATAATGAATATCTTCAGCTTTGCAGGCCATATGGTCTCTGTGAAAACTACACGCCTCTTGCATTGTAGCTGAAAGCAGCCAGAGATGATAAGTAAACAAATGGGCTGTGTGCCAATAAAACTTTATTTACAAAACAGGCCACTGGCCCTCAGGTTTTAGTTTACCTACCTCTGTAACTAAAACATCATCTTAATTACGGAGACCTGGATGTCAGCCTAGATTTCTCCCTTTTCCTTACATTCTGTCTACAAGACCCTTGGATCCTATCTACGGAATATGTATCTATTCTCATCTCTCCATCTCTACCTGTTGGATGTAGGCCATCAACACCTGTACCAGTACAGCCTCCCAACTCGGCTTCCACTTTCTCCATCATTCTAAACATGTACCAGGACATCTGATGGTGTTATGCCCTTCGATAGTGCCTCCCGGGTCTTAGGGTTAAGTACAAGCACCTT
The DNA here is from genome assembly GCF_001890085.2 of Hipposideros armiger. Classification (NCBI taxonomy): domain Eukaryota; kingdom Metazoa; phylum Chordata; class Mammalia; order Chiroptera; family Hipposideridae; genus Hipposideros; species Hipposideros armiger. The sequence continues at coordinate 2,569,983 of NW_017731375.1, read as the reverse complement.
ACCCTGTGTCATAAGGCCCAATGTGGGCTGGCCATTGGCCACCTGTCTAGTGTCAGTTTTATGCCTCCTCCCCTCATGCTGCACAGTTGAGCTTGTGCAGGTGGTTTGCTCACGTTTGACTCCTCTCACCTCTGGACCTTCACGCAGGCTGGCTCGCCTGTCAATTATATTTTTATTTTTATTATTTATTTATTTTATATCTTTTTAGCTGCGCCATCCTGCCACCTCTTGGCAGCTCAGTGGCAGCTCAGCTCGGGCTGGGACTCGAACTGCTGTTGCTCAGAGCTCGCACTCTTGAGCGAGCTTTTAAGGAACTGAGCCACTCGGCCAGCCTCGCCTGTCAATTATACTCCTCTGTCTGCAGCTTGTGGATTCTCCTTCTTCAGCCTCCAGGTTAGATGTAACATCTCCCCTCACTGTTCAAGGTTGGGCTGAATGGCCCTCCATCTACTTTATCTTTTGGCAATCTAGTTTCATTACTTTATTTCTCTCTGTTTTGCTTTGTTTTTCTCCTCCAACTAGACTTTAAACCCTGTGAGGGCAGGGTTGGTTTATTTTTATTTTTATTTCTCTCACACCTGCAGTGCCTAAAACAGGCCGAGCACAGATTGCCGTGGGCATGTGTTAGAAAACGGGGGCCATACCCTGATCAGGGCCTAAGACCCCCAGACACCACCTTTTTAAAACCGGTTTTCCTCCTGGTAGGGAACAGATGGCATTAATCTGTTGGAATAATTAGGAGCCCATATGCCCCTCTAAGAAATGACTTGCCCATCTGTGGTGAGGAATGACAATTATGCAGCATCCAAGGGGCCTTTATGGAAGTATTTTCCTTTTAGTTTGTGTAAAGGGTCTTTCTCAAAGTCTTTATCTGAGAACTCTATATCTTTCTCTACAGAGCTGAAAATAATGTGTGATCCATGAGTGTATCGCGGATTACTTATATATATATAAAAAAAGGTACAAAAAAACATTCTTGGGATAATGGAGGACATGTGACTATGAAATGCATTGTAGACAGAATGATTGTGTCAGTGTTACTCATCTTGGGGGTGACAGCGGTATGTAGTTATGCAGGAGACTAATCCTGGTCTCAGAAGGTAGAGTGAAGCATTCAGGAGTGAAGTCCTGTACAACTTACTTTCAGATCATTCAATAACCATCTGAGCATTTCAGAGGCAGGCAGGGAGAGGATGCAAATGTGGCAAGCATGTTGACAATTGGTAAATGACAACAAAAAAATGATACTGTATTTTATATTTTAGTCCATGCTTAGCATCTCATTTAGCATGGCGTCTGTCTTGGAACACTCCTCAATAAACGCTGGCCGAACTGTAACAACAGGCTGTCTAAAGACGCGCCTAGAATTGCCTAAGATGGTTTATTGCAGCGGTTCTCAACCTGTGGGTCACGACCCCTTTGGGGGGTCGAACGACCCTTTCACAGGGGTCGCCTAAGACCATCGGAAAACAAAAAGATATTTACATTACGATTCATAACAGTAGCAAAATTACAGTTATAGAGTAGCAACGAAAATAATTTTATGGTTGGGGGTCACCACAACATGAGGAACAGTATTAAGGGGTCGCAGCATTAGGAAGGTTGAGAACCGCTGGTCTATTGAGTTCCTGTCTAATGAACTCCTGATATTGGGCTTTGAGCAGCTTTATAACCAAGAAGCCCAGCAAACAGCCATCTTCCTCTGGGGGAGTCATATAGCCTGAGCTCTAAATGTGTTTCATACAGCTTAACATTTTTATGGTGAAAGCACAGAAAACAAACAAACTGAAGGAGAGAGGAGAAATTTGCCCAGTACGTCCCAACAAAGGGGAAAGACATCTGGATGTGGATATGACCAGGGGCCTGATCCAGACAAGAAGGATGGAGACACTCGGCTCATGTTCCTGGACAGCTCCCTGGATGTGCTTGCAAACACTTAGCTGTGGGGGACACACAGCCCCTCTACTGTGCACCCCATTGTCCAGCTTAAGGACCAACATTGCCCGGAAGGCTGAAGACTTGCCCCTGCATGGTGAACAGGGATCCGTGGGCAAGTCGAATCCCTTCCCTGGCCTCAGTCTCCTGGTGTCTGAGGTGGCACTCCCCGTGCCCACAACTCATTCCAGCCTCAAAATGTAAGTAACCCCGGGCACTCAGACCTACCTGACATTCAAACCCAGGCTGCAGAGTGGCTGCTGTGACACAACCATCCCCCGGATCTGGGAATATAGAGGATTCCACCCACACATGAGATCTTGCAACTGAGTGCTCGATGAAGGTTGATATTACTGTTATTCTGAGGGGACCAGGACCAGGAAACCCCTCTCCTCCATAGACTCGCATGCTTAGCTCCAGAGCCTCAGAAGAGAAATTCATTTCCAATCAGCAAGTTAACAAGTAACATGGTTGCCCCCATGAGGGCGGGGCAAGGTTCACAGGTGTGCTATCAGCAAGTGCGTAGATAGGGCAGGGAAGTTACTGGGGGAGTTGGGAGGCAAATCCTGCCAACACTTGGAACCACGGTCATGGACACAGTCCACAGTGCCTGAAATTTGTTTGGCAGAGCCCTCCTGTGGGCGGGGGGGGGGCAGGAACTCCCTTTTTCCAGGTGGTGGGAAGCTCTCCATCTGGGAGGCACCCCCTGGTGAAGAGTGAGTGGGGCTCACATCACCAACAGAGCTTCTGAGCCAGGAGGATGACAACCGCAAGCCCAGTGAAGAATCCAGGGCTGGATGAATGAAAGCACTCTGTGAACTCTGAAGGGCTATGCAGCGAGCAGTGACAGGTGCTAGGGGCCCGGTTCTGCAGCCTCCCCTCTTGCACTAAATGTGAGCTGGGCTGAGCGCTTCCTATCTCAGCCAAAGACCCAGGACCTGGAACGTGGGCTGTGTGTTTGGGAGGCTTGTGTTTTGTGCCTGGAGGTCGGGAGGGTGTGTGTATCTGCACGCTCAGGTCTCTGTGTAGCCAACAGAGCAGGGTGGCTATGGCCGCAGAGGTCCTATGTGTTGCTACATCCAAAACACAGGTGACATTGTTTTGTCTCCCTCTCCTTGCCGTGCCCTTCAACAGGGATGGCTGCCTGGAAAACAGCAGCTCCCACCCCGCAAACACCTGTGTTGCCCCTCTCCTGAGGAAACACCTGGCTGGTACCCAGCATCTCACCACCCACATACACAGCCCCATCATAGACTCACACGGGGGTGGGTTGGTAAGCCTCCGGGGCAGTAGTCTCTGCACCACAATCTCCAGCTTCTATCGCCCTGTGCACTGTCCCTCTTTATAGGGAGATGGGTCAGGTGTTTCAGGTTGAGTTTCCCGGGAAGAGGACTCTGGGTATTTCTTAGAGAATGTGTCAGAGCAACACCTGGGAGGCAAGACTGGGCGGAGGAAAGCTGGGATAACATCACATGTCACTCACCCAGGCCAGCAGCCAGACATCTGTGCCCCTGCATCTATGGACCAGTCAGTGGGTGTGGGCTTCCCCTGGGGAGCAGTGCGTCCCTGCACCAGGCAGCTCCCTTCACAGGTGCTGCTTGTGAAGTGTCTGCAGGCAGCTTTCCCGGCCTCGGGGACAGGGTGGTGAATGCCTGAGTCCTGAAGAGAGGGGTCTGCACCCACTGCAGGGGTGGTCTACACTGCTCACACATACCCTAGAATCTGGAAGAACGTAGAAAATGTTTTCTTGCTGCTTCTGCCAGTTTTTAAAAAATTATTATTATTATTTTTATTTTTTAGATGAGCCATCCTGCCACCTGTTGGCAGCTCAGCGGCTACTCAGCTTGGGCTGGGAGTCGAACTGCTGTTGCTCAGAGCTCGCACTCTTGTGCGATCTCTTAACCAACTGAGCCACTCAGCCAGCCCTAATTTTATTATTATTATTTTTTTAATGGTGCCAGGCCTGAGTTCTTCACTCTTGGGTATCACATTGTCCATATCCTTGAAGTCAACAGAGAAAGCGTTTAACCCATGGACATCCTCTTCTTCTCCTGATCACTCTCCTGACCCCTGTGTCATTGGCCTCGGGAGGCTTGGCACAACTCAAGTGCTGCAAGAACCAAGTTGCACCCAAGCAGTGGAGGTTCCAGCAGCAACAGAAGGAAGGAAGAACCGCTTCCAAGCAGCCCTTGAAGGCTCCCTGGTTGGGGGTGATGGACATGAACTCACACTCTCTAGAAATGCTATAGGGTCCCATGGTTGTAGCCCCAGGCCCTGCCCAGGGAACATAAGTTGGCCCTCGTCCATCACCACCCAGATGCTCCATTTCAAGAGCCGTGTGGCCTCAGGCATCAGGACAGGACAGGAAGGGAATAAAACATTAGACTGTCATCGCAGGCCCTAGCATCTTCCGCAAGTCCCAGGGGAAGGTCATTGCGAGGTCTCCAGACTCCTCTCCATTGTCACTTCCCCCTGTGGATTGCTCTGACATGCACCGCTGTTACACTCTGTGGACTGCCCCCTGCCACCCAGAACCTGCAGCTGCTGTGTCCTAGGAGTGCTGTTTTCCTGCCTCCCTCCAAGCAGGACAGATCCTCAGGGAGGTCTGGGGAGCAGAGAGAGGACCTGGGAAGGGTGGGGAGAGCAATCAGTTCTCTCCTCCATGAGCTCAGCTGCTGAGTGGCTCCTGGGTGCTGGAGCTCAGAAGAGAATTGGCAGGGACCCAGCCCTTTGCTCTGGAACCCCTGGCTTGGGGGGGTGCCCCTTGGATGAACACAGGCGAGTTCTGATAAATGTCTCCTTAGGGAGAATTAGCTTGCTTAACCAGAAGACAGAGTCCCTTCATAGGGCTGGGGCCTGGGAGGAATGAGTGAGGAGGGATGGAGGAGAAAGCCCTAGAACAGTGGTTCTCAACTAAGGGCAATGTTCCCTCCCCGTAAGACATTTGGCAACATCTGGGGACACTATGTTGTCACAGCTAGGCTGGGGATGCTACTGTCACTAGTGGGTAGACACCATGGATGCTGTTAAACACCTGCAATGCCCAGGACCCCCCCCCCGACAGAGCCACCTGAACCCAAATGTTCATGGTGCCAGGAGCACAAGACCCTGCACTAGGACATAGGGTGGTCTGCTGGGCACAACAACCTCTGCTGACAGAACATGCTTGACAGCGAGGGGAACTCCTGCTCCCCACGTGTGGAGGGAGGGAGGGTGCGTGGACCCAGTGTGGAGGAGCAGGGGGCATCCAGCCCCCACCCACAGTTCTGCCCAGGGACAGACTCTCCAGGCTGGTGTTGGGACGAGGCTCCCCAAAGGCACGGCCAGGCCCATGGTGTCCTCAGGGGGATGGGCAGGAACCTTGGTGGGAAGCCCGGGGGCCTGGGGGCCTTTTTGGCAATTAAGGTTCAATCTAGACCTTCCCCAGCACTATTTGTGTACATGTCCATGTCCTCCCTTCCAAATCCCCATCAAAGCCGAAATAACTCCTTCCCCACGCTGCCCAGTTCTCCCCCCAGCACGCCCCTGTTGGATGGCTACTGTTTATTTGCTGGTTGGTGTTCCCCGCTAGACCGCTCCCGGAGGGCTGTGTTTCATTCATGCTTGGATCCCCAGCACTGGGCTTTGTCTACTGAACACTTTGTCCACCAGCGTGATTTGATGACAGGACGGACATATGCGTGATTTCGGTGGCTGTCCTATCAGCACCGAACACGTTTTGTCTGGGCAGTTATCTTCCTCGGGGAACTGCCCCTTCCCTCACTTTATGGCCCTGGAAGGTCTGATGGGATTGGGGACAATTCAAAGGTCTTGTGTGAGTCGAAGGGAAGGGCTCTCTGCCACTTCCATGGGTGCCCACAAGGAGGGAGGCTTGGGGCTGCTGGTAATCGCCTTTCCCTCTCCTGGAGAAAGCCTGCCAGGGAGGAAAGCCATCTCCCCAGGGAAGCGGAACAGCAGATGGAGCAAAGACGTTTTCTGAGCTCTGGATCCAACCACGTCCGAAATCAGTCATGCCTTTGGGTTTCCCAGTTTTGGCTTTGGGCTGGGGCTCTGTCACTCACCATCTCAAGTCTCCCGATCCCTGTTCTCATGCCACCTGGGGATAGCGCCAGCCTGCGTTCACCTTCGGCTCCGCTTCACTCCAGCCTCCTAGATGACAGATGTTCCTGTGGTTGGCTTACAATGGGGCCACTCCTTTGGGCTGGCGATGCTTGCCTCACTTAAGAGTGAAATCTGCATGCACTGGGCTGAGGTAACACTAAGATAAAGGGTGATGAGGGAGTAGCCTGGGAATGGAAACAATGGGATAGCAGGCTGAGATTGGGAGAGGAATTAACAGACACCTAGGAGGGGCCTGTTCTGTCGTGGGACTTCCTCTGGTCACTTCCCCTCTCTAAGCCTCAGTTTCTCATCTGCTCCTGGTTGTTTCACCAAGCGCATGTGAAGTTCAAATAACATCAGTTCATTTGGGTGAAGAGCTTTATGAATGCATAAGCATAAGGAGATCACTTTCACTGTCATTGGAATTGGCTCTCCGGGCAGGCGTTCCTCTCAGCCTATCTCACTGCCTGACACCTTCCTCTATGGCAGTTTAGGGCGCCCAAGCAAGTCCAGGTGGATTTTACGGAAAAGGCTGCCACCTTGTGGCCAAATGCAAACCCACCGTTTACCGGCAGGACATGATGGCTTGGAAAAGGCGGCCTTGAGAACAGGTGAAGCGTCTCTGGGAAGAAGCCCCAGCTGGAACTGCCTTACAGCCCAAGTGCCAGTTCTGGGCATTGGAGGGAGGGTTCCGGCTGCCCAGCTGCGTCAGGTTGGAAGGTGGGGCTCGGGTGTGGACATGGGGGATCAGAACTTTCCTGGAAAGCCCCGACTTGGGCCCATCAGAGGACCCCTGAAGATAAGCCTCAGTTATACTTCTCCTTAAACCCTTCTCCCTAGGTGTTGGTCCTTTCTCCTGGGTGGGGTGGGGTGCAGGAGGCGTGATATTGGAGAGAGGTCCCCAGATCCTGCTCTGGGCTGGGAGGGCTCCCCACGGGCTTCTCGCCTGAGATCAACGCCCTGCCTTGCTTGGCCCCACTGGCTGCATCCACCCCGAAGAGACACAACACAGTGGTTAGTTTCCTTGTAGCTCCCACCAGACCAGGCTTCAAGCTGCAGGCTGTCCTGTGGGCGCATCTCCAAGCGACTCTGACACCAGTCAGATTAAACAAGGTAGGTGGCAGCTGGACAAGAGCACGCAGGAGGAGCTGTCTCCTGCCGGGAAATGGCCCAAATTCACTGTACTTGGGGAAATGAGGGTGTTCACCCGGGCTTCCGAGAAGGATGTTCCTCGGAACATTTTTTTTTTTTTTTTTAGCTGAGCCATCCCGCCACCTGTTGGCAGCTCACGGCTGCTCAGCTCGGGCTGACTCGAACCACTGTTGCTCAGAGCTCAAACTCTTGAGCGAGCTCTTAACCAACTGAGCCACTCAGCCGGCCCTCTCGGAACATTTTTGTTCTCTGGTTTGCTTTACTAAATCATAGCTTGCTCTGCGGGTAACGCTGACAGGGTCCATGAGGCCTGATTCCTGGTGTAAAGATGCTGGCTGCGCTCCCCTCCACCCCCCTTTCCTCCCACCTGGGGAGGCCACCCAGCCTGGGAGGCAGCAGTGACCAGAGCCCTGGGAGGGTCTCAGTGTGACGTGCCACCCAGACTTCCCGGAGTGGTTTTGTGATCTGCCCGAGCTGGGCTTGCGTCTGATTCCATCACTTACCAGATGGGGGATAACTGGCCTCAGTTTCCTTACCTGCAAAGTGAATGCCATTAGGAGCCCGTTCTTGCAATCTGGCCACTCAATTTACTTCCATTTCCTCCTCGATAGTCCAAAGCACCATTTTCTCAGGTCAGTGGCCACCAGCCTCTTCCTTCATCTCACACACACAACCACGTCAGCGTCCCCATCCATTCTCCACACTGTCTCCAGGGCACGTTTATGAAATTAAAACTGACTCCCTCTTGCTTTTAATTTAAAAAATGCAGTCTTTCATCTTTGCACCTTCTGAACCCTGCCAGCCTCTTCTGTGTTCCAGCCTAACCAATTGTCTCACCACAGGCCCTTTGCATAGACTGCCCCCTGGGTCTGGAATGTATTTTCCCCTCTTCACCTGGTTAACTCCTACTTAACTTTCAGACTCCAGCAACTTCTGTGACATTCTCAGCCTAGGTCACATCCCCCATACGTGCATCATGATTTTATAAATTGATCCTCCTTGGCACTAACACCCCTGCCATTTTCACTTCTCAGTGTAATTATTTCACTATTGTCCGTCTATATCCTTGACTGTGCGTTTCATGAGGCAAGGACCCATGTTCATGGTTAGTCACCTGCTTTGGCCCCAGAACTTAGCACAGGACCTGGCACATGGCAAGCTCTCAATAAAGTATTGTTGAAGGAATGAAAAGTGAGGATTAAGTGAAAGTATTGTGCGCAGGGCACTTTGCACTGTTCTTGGCATGAAGTGAGCATCTATAAATAGTAGCTGTTCATGATGTTATTCTAACTGTACGACTGACCGGTGGGAAACAGTTCATCTACATCATAAGTGCTCGTCTTACTTGGGTGGAGCTAAGTATGCAAGTTTTGGGGTCAATTGACCTAGTCTGGAAGAAAATACAAACACACATGTGTGCGCGTATGTGTATGCACACACACACACACAGAACTACATAAACTACTCACATCTTTCGATGTTGCCCTCAGTTTCCTGCCAGGATCTCCCAGACCTAGAATGTGGCAGCAAGGAGAAAGCCTGCCTGTCCCAGGAGGGCTGCAGGGCCCCATCCATGCAGGAGTGGGCCTGAGGGTCCTCACCGCTTATGGGTCCCAGCCCAGGCGTTCCTCTCCATCTCTGCTCCTGAGAGGGGGCTGCAGTTTGGAGAATTTAGAGCATTGAGATCCCACCAGCAAAAGCTCCTCCAAAAGTTGAAAATCCCAGCTCTGCCTGTGCATCCTGGCAGCTCCCCTTTTCTGCAGCAGCGTTTACCGTTTCCTCACCTCAAAGCATGTCCACAGAAGACCAGTGTCCACAGGAGTTTTAGAGACTTTATTTATGTATAAACCATTTAAACACTTTGCCATAAATTATCTTTGCCTGTCCCTAGTCTTTGCTTAGCAGCAAATTAAAATTAATATAAAAACTCGATGAACAATTCATACATGTATATTACAAAAAAGTTCCTGTACCAAAGTTCTTATCAGACATTTTTTTTGTTTGTGGTTTTGTTTTTTTAAAACATGTTTTTTTTTTGTTTTTTTTTTCCCCCCATTTTTGTGGGTTTTCTTTTTTAAATTTTTTTAATTTTCTCTCCTCGTGGTGACTGTCCTGTGATTGTCTCAGTTTCTGGACCAAACAAACACACTAATAATTTTAAATCGGAAACAGTGATTGTGCCTTGAGGCTATGTATGTACAGGGTGATCTGAAGTGGTGCCTGTTAGCAAAAGAGTGTCACAATGCCACACCTCTACTGCAACTGATACCCACGAACTACGGAATCTAAACAGACTACACCCTGTAACTGCGTAGTACTGTCCACAATGGAATCGTCAAAGACAAAAGAATATGAAATTTATCTGTAGTGATGATAGCCACCATTTTGAATTAAGTTTTACACTCTGCGCTCCAATAAATTAGCTCAGGCCAGGCTAAGTGGGGACCTGAGAGTTAAGTGCTGAACGGTATTATTTCGCTTTGACTTTTTGATGAACTTCCTTGGGTTTGTTTTTTTTTTTTTCCTCGTGTTTTTTTTTTTTCTTTAAAAAGGATTTCCAGTGCTCACTCTTTCACTTGTAACCCCTCCCTCCCCAGTCGCTACACACAAATCACCCCCAAAGTCGTGTTGTAAATGCACCTGTATTTTAAACGAAAACGTCTATAGTATTTGTCCAACAAGCAGTCTGAATGGTTTTCCTCAGCCGGTCCGGTGACGCTGGCCCCCATGGATGTCTGTCGCTCACGTGTGAATGAGTGAGGTAATAGGACATGAGGCCTTCTCGTCTTCATGTCTTTGTTTGTCGGTTGGTGTGTTTTGCTTTTTGTATTTTGTGGGTTTGTTTTTTTTATTGTTGTTGTTATTGTTTTGTTCCTTTTGGACACTTGGCGTCTCTTTTCTGTGTAGACCCCGAACAAGTGGGTCATATTTTAGGGGAACTTGGAACATTTTGTGTGTTTGTTCATTCATTCGTTTGTTTGTTTTTGTTTTCCTCAGAATTTTCAGCCAGGCTTTAGTCTACTTCAGGATGTGGGACTTTTTGCTTGGACAGTAGCATTTGAACTCAAAAAATGTGAGCTTTCTTGCCACTGGTACCCAAAGCAGCCCGGCCTCAGTGCCCTGTTAGGTCTTCATCTCCTTAGGAGAGGAGATAACAGTTACTCCCACTGAGCCATCCAGACGAGGAATGGCAGCCGATGATTTTGTTACCTCTTTCCCATCTCATTCTGTCTTAAAAACTGGATGTTGCTGCTACTGTCTGCGAGCTCTGGGTATTGCTCTACGGGAAGTACGTAATATCCCTCATAACCTTGCACACGTCCCGTGCTCAGGAGCTGCTGCTTCTCCCCCTCCGTCCACAGGCGGCTCCCCTCTCTCCCGTCCCTGGCTTTCTGCTGCTCCTTGGCCCAGGCGGTGCCCAGGGCCCTCTGTCTCGCCTGGTCCAGGACTCGGGCCTTCTCTTCATCCAGGGTGTCTGGGGTGAGGCCGTAGCGGATGCTGAGTAGCAGCGTGTTGTACTGGAACTCAACGTTGGTGAACCTTCGAGTCCTGCCGTTGACCAGCAGTGTGGGCTGCGACACGGTCACGTTCACCCCGCTGTCCAGCACCTTGCGGCCGGTGGTGGTGCCCAGCGTGACCAGGTCACCGTCGGCAGAGCCGATCTTCACAAAGTAGTGGGTGTCCTTGCCCTCGATGCTGTAGTGCATCTTGTCCAGGTAGTAGGCGTTGTTCAGCACGGACGCCACCTTGCGGCTGTCCTCGCTGGCGATGCTGGACACCCCCGTGGTCACCCGCCCTTCTTTGATGGCAAACATGATGCCTTTGCCGATGATGGGCGTGGTGGTGGCAAACCAGTGGCCTGCTTTCTCCCGGATGTTGGCGTGGAGCTTTTTAGAAATGACCTGTCCTTCAAGAGCTAAGAAGGCCTGATTGTGCCTCTCTGTTGTCTGCTGGACCCCTGTGATGAGCTATGGGCACAAGAAAACACAGAAAGCTGAGACAACAGGCTGGGCAACTGTGTGCACGCGGCGAAGCTCACTAAAAAAAACGTCAGAAAGAGAAAAGCATGGAGTCCCCCATGAGAACTAGTCTTCTGTCTGTAATGATATGAGCTAATATAGGCCTACCTGTTGGAACTAGGACAGGCTGGGGGTTCCCAGTGCTCTGAGGGTGTGGCCTGTCCACTTGTAACTGTGCCACTAACTAAAGAGACAGTGAGGAAGTTTGTCACCCTGCTGGCACCTGCGCCCAGGCCTACACACTTACCATGCCTCTCCATTATAGGAGAAAGAGAGTCAGTCTGCACTCTGATGGTTTGGCAGCTGCTTTGCACACTTCAGACCCAGGAATCTCCTGACCCGAAGGGCAGGGTGTTTGTTTGAGCAGCTGTGAACCCTGCTGCTGTGACCTAGATTTCTTTGAGGCCAATGCACTGCATATTTATTAACATCTTTGGATTAAGACCTTGCTACTCAAAGTATGGCTAGCAGCAGAGGAATCGCCGGCACCTGCCCTGGTAGAAAAACAGAATCTCAGACCTCACTCCAGACCTACTGAGTCAGGAGCTGCATCTTAACAAGAATCTGTGGCTGGTTGGTGTGCATATTAATGTTTGAGGAGCACCAGGCGAGGAGGCTCTAGCTTCATGGGCCAGACTGATTATCCCTGCGGTCTGAGTCAAGAGCTTTGGATTTTAGCCCTGTTTCTGCAGAGGGAGGAAATCGACACTACCGCCTTGGCCTTGAGTTTTCCACTCACAAATTACAACTTGTCTCAATTGGCGGTTGGGGGACAGGCTGGGATAATGGAAGGGGCTGTGTTTGGGAGGTAATGGCACTTAGATAAATGAGAGAAATGATGGCTATTCATCCACTAGTGGTCCCCAATGGGCAGAACTGAGAGAGCGCTGTTCTCAATTACCCAGCAGTCCCTCCTTGTCTCTTGCTAGTTACACAGTCTGGATAATTTTCAGAGCAGCTGAGACCTTTCAGACTTAGAGAGTGCTGACCACGGCTTCTGTAGCTGGGATTATCTGAATACTGGTGTTCCCCCCCCCGCCGGTCTGGCTGTGGCATAGGTCTCAGCTGCACCCAAATTGAAAATGACCACCCTTTGGTCGTCACTGAAAGACCCAAACACAAATTATGTTCTGCAAACACAATCTGTATACATTTGGGCCATAAAACACTGGGGTTTTATGTGGGGTGTAAAAATATTCTTTAATGGGACAGACACTGCAAACCATAGTTTTATTACATCCCATAAAACCCAAAAGGGTTATGCTATTATAGGCCGTGCCGATGGTAGGTTGCTGCTCGATTTCTCTGTGCTGTTGTTCATCAAAGAGTGACTCAAGGGTATATACTGAACAGATAATGATACCACAATTAAGGTAATAAGTGAGGTGCGGAAGAAATATGTGACAGCACTGACATTCACTTTCCTGGGAAGTCACAATGTTTCATGTGCCTTTTATACCCAGCTCCAGTGTTTGCCTCCTCTGCTCACATACCCTTGGCTCCCATGCGGTTCTGTTTGCAAAAGGGAATGGTGACAATCACTCAGATTTGCGGCAGGAACCTCCGCTTACCTGTCCATTCTCACTTGCTTGACTCTCTGACAATTCGTAGGGAGGAGGCACGAAGTACATTTTGGCTCTTGGGAAGCCGGGAATTATGTTGCTAAGCTGAAATCCAAACATCACAAGCCAGCTTTTCACATCTACGGTGGAAACAAAAATAAAGATTTCTGAAATCATCATGGATGGGAAGCAATAGAGGATCTGGGAGAGAGAAGAGAGTCACACGGGTGGTTGATGTGCTGATAACCCAGCACGTGGGGATTTAGAAGGCCAGTGCTGGAGCAAGGTAGATCTAGGTTCAAATGTCCTTGCTCTGTGACCTTGGCCAAGCTCCTGCCCCTCTCTAAGCTTCAGGTTCCTCACGTGTGAATTGGATAAACTACTGTACCAAACTCGTTGGGCTGTTGTGAGGACTGAAGGAGGAAACCCATGTACAGGGCTTCTCACAGTGCCTGGCACATGGACTGCTCAACAAACATGAACTCTTCCATTTGGCATCTATTAAAGGCCATTCAACGTGTTTGGAAGCTAGAGATACAATGATCACCTAGATGGGTAAGTGATGATCATTAATACTGCGTAGGGCATCTGGGCAGGGGGTGCTACATAGAGCCTGGCTCGTTATGGAAAAGAGTTCCAAGAGTGTATGGAAGGCAGAGTTTTCTGGCTCCTGAGCCCCTTTTCTCGGGGGACTACTCCCCAAGGAGAGGTCAAAAGACAGCTCTGCATGCTCAGAGTAAGATCGCCCTTCCCCTGCCAGGGATAGAGATTGAGTCCCTTGCTCTGGGAATTATACCTCCTGTCCCATGGGTCCTGCCATCCACCGAATGGTCCAGGCTCTCACAGCAAGACCACGTCCTCCAGGTTGCCTTGCCTCCTTCCACAGTGGTCAAACAGAGAGTCCTGCACATCCATCCCTCACCACACTCACAGCCTCACCCACATCATTAGCCTGGAGTCCAGCAGGGCTCACCTCTGTCTGCTCCTTATCCCTGTTTGTAACAGGTACCCCAACATCATGCCTTATGTCCCCTTTCTACTGCTTCCCAATTCCCAAAACACGTCCCTCAGGCCTTCTGGAATTCACACCCATCCTCAGCAAAGCCTCCATGCCATCAACCTCCTGCTCTAACTGAAGCCATCTCTCCCCCATGGACACTGGTTTCTCTCCTGCTTCTACAATCATTGGACCTGAAGGTATGACTACCCGTGTCAAAGGCATTACTGGCCCCAGGGCCACTCACCTGCATGTCTTTTTTTTTAAATTTAAATTTGTTTTTTCTTTTTAGCTGAGCCATCCTGCCATCTGTTGGCAGCTCAGCAGCAGCTCAGCTCGGGCCGGGAATCAAACTGCTGTTGCTCAGCGCTCACACTCTTGAGCGAGCTTGTAACCAACTGAGCCACTCGGCCGGCCCTTCACCTGCATTTCTTGATGCTTTTCTGTTCCACTCATTCTCTCCATCCCTCTGTTCCTGAATTCCCTCTAGTGATTTCATTGTACATGCAGTCGATCCTTCCAACATTCTGGCCTCTTGGTTCCTTTGCTGACCCTTCTCCCACTCACTCTCATGCTTATCCTCTGGGCCTTGTCATCACCAATGATTTTACTGGTTCCCCCATTATCTCAATTTCATGTGCATCACCCTCTGTCCACTGCTGGGACTCTTTCTAGCTTAGTCCTTTTTGTAACCCGACACTCATCCTCTTTGATCCTCTCCCCAACTTGGGACCTTCAATCCATCCTAAACTTCTTTTCCCCATCTTGATCTCTCTCCTTTTCTTACAGAGCACACATTCCATGGCCAATTGTGAGACTCCTTTCCTTGTGTATATTCTCAGATCCTTTGCCCTTTCTCACTTTACCACATTTGCTTGACAAAATCATTGTTTTGGTTACATCCAAATCCTTGCCTTTTCTATGTTTGTATCTATGCAGTTGAATGTGGCTGGAGAAATGAACATGACCGCACTGACGGGTGTCACTGTAAGTTCCTGACCATGAACCCTAATTGTCCTTCCTGCTGCCTGGCCATCTGATGATATTCCCTTCCTCTATTCGGTCATTCGCCCATTCTCCTGGGTGATGTTATATCTCTCATCTCTCTTAAAACCTCCGACACCTGCTTTCCCTTCCTCATCTAGGGCTGACCTTGTTGCCTCTTCTCCTGAGAAAACTGATGTGGCCGGAGAGGAACTGTCCCAAACTCGCATCCCATTTACTGGCCTACCAGCATCTGTACGCATAGTCCCCGCCTTCCTCCTGTAGCTGTTTAAGGCAACCCTCCACTTGTGCTCTAGGTCACATCCTTACTTGCACACTCAAGGACATCACTCCAACTCTCTCTTTCTCTCCCATGTCATCCATTTACTCCCTTTTCCAATGGATCAACCCCATCAGCACACAAACATGCTAGTAAATGTCCCTTAAAAAAGAATTCCTCCCTCATCTCTACTTCTCCTTTTAGCCACCACCCATCTCTCATCCCTCTTTACAAAAACTCTGCAAACTCAAAACAATTCTCTAGACTCACTGCCCCTCATTCTCCTCTTCCTGTTCTCTTTTGAATCAGGCTTGCCCTTGACTATACCTAAACAACTTTCGCTGAGGTTACAAACGACCTTCATGCTGCCAAGTCCAGTGTTAATCTGGGCCTTCATCTTACTGGACCCATCAGAAGCATTCGATGATGTGAATGCTCCTGCCTTTGTTTTTTTCTTTCTTGACTTTCTGGACAGTGCATTCTCTTGTTTATCCTTCTGCTACCTTCATAGCCACTCCTTGTCCCTTTGTGGCTTCTCCTCCTCCCCCTGATCTCTGTTTTTTTTTTTGGCTGAGCCATCCTGCCACCTGTTGGCAGCTCAGCGGCAGCTCAGCTTGGGCCGGGAATCGAACCGGCGACCCTGCTGCTCAGAGCTTGTACTCTTGAGCGCGCTCTTAACCAACTGAGCCACTTGCCCCCGGCCCCGCCCCCCATCTCTTAATGTTGGCGTGCCCTAGACTCCTAGACTCAGTCTATGACCAGAGAGGAGACCCCATCTATTGTCACAGGCATGGTCATCTCATCTGGTCTCAGGGCCCTAAATACCATCTCCATGCTGATGCTGACTCCAAAATCTGTACCTTCATCCCGGATGTCTCCTTGAATTCCAAATTAGCGTATCTAATTACATTTCAAATTTACATCCAAAACTGAGCTCCCGCTCCTCCTCCTGCGCCCCCTCCCCTAGTCTTTTCCGTCCTTGCAGCTACCAACATTGACCATTTTTCTCACTCCCACATTTAATCCATCAATAAATCCTTCACTTTTAAAATTTTTAAAAAACTTTACAAACAATGCTGCTATGAACATTTGTGTACACATTTTTCTTGAAAACCTGTTTTCAGCCCTCTTTAGTGTACACCTAGGTGTGAACTGCTGGGTCATATGGTTAAATCCTTTACTTTTATTTCTAAAATAGATCCAAAGTCTGTGTTTACTTCTCACCGTTTCTACCACCTCAACCCTGGCCCAGCGTCGCTTGCCTGGACTTCTAACTGGCCTCCCAGCTTGCGCCGCTGCATCCCACAAACCTTGGCAGCACAGCAGCCAGAAGGAGCCTTTAAACGTGGAGCAGACCATGCCATTCCTCTGCTCAGAACATTCTGGGGATCCCCGCCTCCATTTCTCTCAATGAAAAGCTAAAGTCCTCCTAATGGTCTACAAGGACCCTCACTCCTTGTCTCTCTGACCTCATCCCCCCACCCCCACCCCCTCCACCCCTTGCTCACTCAGCTCCCGCCTCTGTGCTGTTTCTTGATCACACCAGGTGCACACTTGCCTTGGGGCCTTTACACTGACAAGAGCCTCTGCCTGGAGTGCACGTCCCCGAAAGCATCTCCTGGCTTGCTCAGCTCTTTCACGTCGTCTCAGATGCTGCCTCTCCAGTACAGCTAACCCCAACCACCACATTTAAAACCTGCCCCCACCGCCATTGCCCCCCCCCCCCCAGCAATCCTAAGTCTCCTTACTTGGCTCATCTCCCTCCCGAATCTCCCTCTCCCCAGTGATCACATTCTAACATGCTGCATCATTTGTACGTTTATTATATTTATTGGCTATTGTAAGAATGTAAACTCCACTAGGCCAGGGAGTTAAAAAAATCTGTTTTAGTCACTGATGTCCCCCCAGGACCTACAACAACGCCTTGCACGAAACAGGTGCTCAGTAAGCATCCATGGAATGAATGAATGGAGGAATGAACACTGAACATATGTGGCAAAAGCTACCCTAACTGGTACAAGTGTGACAGAAGAACTAGCTGTACTTCCTGAGAACACGCTTCTGCAGGGGCTAAGCATCCTCGTGCCTGGGACTGTCGTGAGGGAGTTAATGTGGACTTTGCTACAAAACCTACAGGCAAGAAAGAACCCTGAGGGGGAGCTTGGGATCCATGGTACATCCACTGGCCTCGGCCTTGGACACAGATTAGCTCCTTGAAGGACTTGGCAAGTACACATATTCGTGACGGCCCATATAAGAGTGGTTGAAGAATACAGGTTTGAAATTGCCTTAAGAAAATGTGTCAGCATCAAGCAGGGAGAAGCCTGGTTTTAGTCCAGCAACAATCACGTGTTGACAGAGAAGCTACTTTGTGCAAAGTTAGTGCTGGATGGTGTAGAGCATGGGTTTACCAACGTTGGAAATCGTGTGCGCTCATCACAAAGGTGTTGCTATATCCAGGTATCACCTGTACTAGCATTTACTTCCTGATTTCTGAAAAATAAAATTTGCCTTTTCCACGGAAGTAAACCCACCTTTAAAAAGAAACTTTGTGAACTGAGGGTTGCTAGTTGGGAGGGGGTGGGGATGAAGGAGAAGGGGAAGGGATGAGACAATACAAATTGGTAATTGTAATATGACCTCAGGGATAGAAAAAGACAGTCCGAGGAATATAATCAATAATGTTGTAAGTATTTCTTAGGGGCCCAGATGGACCCATGTCCTTTTGGGGAGTCCACTTCATAGTCGATGTAGAGGCCTGACTACTGCATTGTATTTCTGAAACTGATGTTGAATAATACTGTATGTCAACTATAATTACATATATACATATAGTCTCTGGACATGGAGTAGAGAGCGGGAATGGATTCAATGGAATTGTAATAGATAAGCATGATATCGGGTGTGGGAGGGCAATAGATGGGGGGAGGGGGGTTGTTACCTGGTGAGGGTGAAAAGGGTAACTATTGCATTGTTCTGTACACCTGAAACTAACAATAAAAAAATAAATTAATAAAAAAAAGAAAGAAACGTCGTCACTACCATAAGTGGGAAAGCAGACTCACTCGATGCAAACAGAAAATAACTGTAAAGTTCAAACAAAGAAAACAATGCAATTCAACTGAGCATGATTCGGGTTACCAGCTACTGAGGGAGTCTTAGATCTGCTGTCTCCGTTAAAAAGGGAGATTAGAAGTGTTAATGAAGTGTTAAATACATACCAGTATCCAGCGGAGACGGTTCTCTTCCTTGACTGATTTGGAAGAATAAAATGAGGACTGAAAAGGCCTAACTTTCCCATCTGTGATTCCATGTTATTTAATAATACCTCATCTGTACACCACAGGAAATCATCCTGTCTTTCACCAGGGAGACGCAGTACATGCAGGGAAGTCCCAGAGAGGCAAGAGAAGTCCTTGCCTTTGGAAGCTTCTCCCCATCCGGGTCTTCTCCCTGGAGGGACCCCTCCCTAGCACTGCGGAGGTGACCTCTGGTCCCTGCCTCTGAGACCACGATTTTAATGGCCACTCCCATGAGCAATAATGGCTCATGTCATCTACCTTTTTTAGAGGTTCTAACATGGCTTGGTTTCCGAGTCTAACCCTATTCTGAAGTGTTTCTTCAAGTTGCTGGCCTCCTCTATTTGCAGAAGGCACAGCACCAACACCCCTCCTCCTTTCAAAGTAACTGGTGCTGTCCGGTGACAGGCTCCCAAAACAATCTGTTAAGAGGGAATCGCTGAGGCAGGGGATGGCGGTGCGGTCCCTCTAAGAGCTCATTACTTCCCTCTTCTCAGGTTCTCCGGGACATGTGATCACGTTGCCAGCTCCAACGCAAGTGTTCTCTCTCCAAAAATGCTGTCAGCACAGCAGCTTGGCTGTTATGGGTCGATAGAAGGGGGTGATGGGAGGAGGCTGTGCCTTCCTCCTCACGTAGGGAAATGAAACCCCAGGAAATCTGACTTTATGCTTACGTGTGCCTGGGGTTTTCAGCCCAAAGATCCGGCGGAGGAAGGGATGAGAAGAAAATAGAGTCAGGGTGGGAGACAGCTAGGAGGTTCGCTCAACTCCCAGTGTGTCTGGGGTTTCGGGCTTGCCAAAGCCATGGCACTCACAGCAGAGCCTGAGTCTGTTTCTGGGTGGAGCTGGAGACCCCTCCCTACACCCCCCAAAAAAGTATACAAGGTCCCAGCCTCTGAGTCCATTGCTGCTTATACGAGTACATCACAAATGCATCCCTACCATTTACTGGCCTTCTCGCTATGCTAGGTGCTTTACACCTCACGGTTCATTTACTTGTCACAACCCCAAAAAGGGTTAATGCTCTTGGTATCATCTTTTTGCTGATGAAGAAACTAAGGCTCAGAAAGGTCAGATGTTTGCTCAAGTTACACAGCAAGTGATTGGCAGAGCCAGAACTGGTGATGTGCTCAGGCTCTGCCATCAGGAGGAACCGGCCTAAGGACAGGCAAGCTCGGGGCTGGGCTCTGGTCCCAGATTGTCCAGCAGCGGGGAGGCCTCCTGGGATGCTAACATTGGGGGGGGTCTGTCTCCCAGCCTGTCTTTTTA
Organism: Hipposideros armiger; assembly: GCF_001890085.2. Taxonomy (NCBI): domain Eukaryota; kingdom Metazoa; phylum Chordata; class Mammalia; order Chiroptera; family Hipposideridae; genus Hipposideros; species Hipposideros armiger. The sequence continues at coordinate 2,550,385 of NW_017731375.1, read as the reverse complement.
CTAATACCTTTTTTTATCACAGACGTATCAATCATCAATATATTACCTGTAAAATAGCTATTAAAAAGGGTGCTGCTTTGGAGCCGCGAGCAGGAAAGGAATCGCTTCTTGCCCTTCCTTCACCACCTCCTGGCAGCCACACCTTTACTCCAACCCAGGTGTCACAGGGCTCCTAACGGGTCCCCTGTACACTCTCCTTTGTGCCAGTGGCATCTCTGGGAGGAAGCAAACTGCCTCTGGCCTCAGGAGCTGCTGCCAGCATTCAGAGAGCTGTTTCCAGACAGCAAAGATGCTCTAGAGCACCAGAGAGAGAGAAGGTTCTGTTTTTTTTGCGTTCCTCCCCACTACATCTTAATTACTCCTTCAGCTTAAATTGTGAGTGGCAAGTTCAACCACTCTGCTCAGCTCCTAAGTGGCAAATTAAGACTCATTTAGACGGGGTTTACAGATGAGCCAACACGCGAGTAGCGGAGAATGAGTTGGTGTTCTCTGCTGGGATGCCCTCTCTGGGTGTCGTCTCATCCTGAGTGGGCAGCAGGTGTGGGCCTGTGTCTGCGTCCTGTTCTCTCTCTCCCCAGGCCCCCCTTACACCAGCGCTGACTAGACATCGGCCTACACACGGGGTTTCTCCAACACTACCTTTTATGTCAGACTCTTTCTAATGGTTTCTGGATTCAATTTTGTTGGACTTAGTTCAACTTGATTTAATTCCCATTTATTGAGTCTCCATGAAGCACTGAAATGAGGAAAGCCATCTTGCCATTCAGAAAATTCTGCTAATTTTTTTTTTTTTTTGCCTTTTCAGAAGAACCAGGAAAGTAGCTGAGGGGTCAGTTGAGGTTGATTGTTCTCTGAGAACGATTTTGTTTGGGCCTTGGCAGCTGTGACTATCTGCGCAGTTCACTTTGAGGGCTTCTGAAAATTTGCCGTGGCTGATGCATCCCTCATATCCAGGGCTAAGCAGGGCTTTGAGAAACACATTCTGGGCAGTGGGAGATTCTTCTGCGGCTGTGACAGGCATGGCCTGCCTCCGCGTCCACACTGTTTACTCTGCCCAGAACCCTCTTCCTCTCCCTCCCCCTCCCCCACTTCATAAAGGTCTCTGCTCGAATGTCCCCTCCTCGGAAAGGCCACTGTGAACACCATAAACAAAGCGGACACTGCTCACCACTGTCTAACCCCTTATCCTATGTCCTTCATCTTCACAGCACTTATCATTATCTGAAACTACATACATGTGTGTGTGTGTTCCTGAGACGTCCTTTAATTTGAAGCTGCAGGGAACTGGGGGAGAAAGGAAGAGAGGAAGCTCTGGCCCAGGAGCACAGGAGTGCCTCCTGACAAGGTACAGCGGGCAGGATGTGGGGAAGATCTTGGCCATAGGTCCTGGGCTCCAAAGGGACCAGCTGCTTCAATGGGTCCAGAACTTGTCAGTGAGGCATGGCATGGCCACGCATTGATCTTTAACATCATCTATTTCTTTCTGCAGCCTGGGACGCTGAGGGCAGCACTGTGCTCCAGGTAGCTGCCTCTTCCTTTCCTATCTTGGGGATGGACAAGTGACCCTTTGAGGGTAGAGGCCCAGTAGGCTTGATGTCTCCTTGGCTCATGGCCAAGAGCTATGAGTTTCCTGGAACTTGGGGGTGGGGCTTGGACTTGGGGCCCCCAGGTTGTCCCTCTGCAATGCATGGGCAAGTGAGATAACCCTAGCTTCTTTGCTGGAAGTTGGTCTCTTTGGATGTCTCTCCATCTCTCCATCCATCCATCCATCCATCCATCCATCCATCCATCCATCCATCTATCCATCCATCCATCCATCCATCCATCCATCCATCCATCCATCCATCTATCCAACTATCCATCCAGATTTCCTTGTTTATTTCCCTGAGGGACTTCATCTTGATCTTCACTGTATCTCTAGCACTTAGTATATGTGTGGTGCTATGGAAATATTTGTTGAATGGGTGAATGGATGGATGGATGTGGGTGGATAGGGAGCCTCATTTCACCAATTCTCACTTATCTTGAGGAAGTAGATTATTTGCCCTCCTTAGCCTCTCTATCCATACCATTCTCAAAGCTTCCATTGTCCGTCTGACTTTTGCTCAGTTTGTTTTAGCCTTGACCCATTTCTGCCAACAAGATCCCCTTCGTCAGGCCCAGTGTGATATGGAGCCCTACTGTACATCAAGATTTTCAAATCTTAAGTCATCTACATACACACGCACATACACACCCACACACCTTTGAGAGAAGGGTGTTTGTCTTATTCACCATATTGCCAGAATCTAGCATGGTGCCACTCTAGAAATGCTTGTTGAATAAATAACAGAAGAGAGACCTATAAGGTAGCACAGACTTCATTCTGCTTTGTGTCATCACTGGTTATTTGTAGGTTTTACCTTGGCAGCCTGGTGGTGAGGTCAGGGACTGGGTTGTAGTCACCTCAGCCCCTATGCTAACTCATCGCTACACTAGTAATGATAATGTTAATAACACGAGCAGATACCCTTTTGTGAACACTGACTAAGTGCAGGCTCTAGACTTTATCTACATATGTTTGTTTACTCTGCAAATCATTCTATGGGGTGGTTTCATTAGTTTTATTAGTGGAAACTACAGCTCAGAGAGATTGGACAACTAGCCCATGGTCCATTGGCTTATAAATCAAAGAAAGAGAATTGGAACCAAATATTTCTGACACCAGGGTCACATTCTTTCCCCCGCCATAAGGCTGTTTCCATCTGTTGGGGTAGGAAGGGCTCTTATAAAACTTATTTCAACTGAATGGACTTGGAAATGGTCAGGCCATCTTCAAACAGACTTGGTGACTGCTCTGCCCTGCTGCTACTTGACAGTTCTAGGTACTGTACTGCCCAGTGTTTGCACCTCTCCAGGATTCTAACCTAGCATTAGATGTAAGACCTTCTGAAGTTCCCAACAGTCTACCAGGGCAACCACCCCCCAAGGAGCCACTGCCCAACTGAGGCGGCAAAGTCCTCACCTGTCACGTAGTTCTTCAAATCCAGTTCATTGCTGAGAGGATTGTTGCTCTTGAACATATACAGGTTAAAGGGGGCTGGTTCCTTGCCCACGTTTTTCCACATGGTGTAGTCTGGAGAGGTCCATCGTCCTGCCAGCACATCATAATCACGTTGAGTGAAGTGGACCAGCTTGGTTAGGGGATCGTAGAGACCCCCATGGAAGCCAATGACCATCTGGAAGTCAGGGTTGGAATCATAATATATTTCCCCATAGGCCGTGTACTGCAACTGTTTGATCATGAGACCATTGATGCTGAACACAGCCAGGGGAGTCCCTGTATTATCCGAGGCCACATAGTACTCCTCCCCACTGCTGCTCTCCATGGCAAAGAGGTGACCTTGGAGGTCATAGTAGAGTGAGGTAATCTCTGAGTTGGAGTGATTATAGACATGGGTGATGCGAGTCGGGTTGTGGAGGTCCGAGTAAAAATACTGCAGATGGTGGCCCAGGTTGGTCTTGTAGGAAGCCCGCCGCCCCACTCCATCATAGCGGTATTGGACGCTCCACCCACTGGCCTTGTTGTAGGCTCTCGTTAGGAGGCCCTTGGAGTTGTACTCGAAGATATCAGCCCCTCGCTGGCACAGGTAGCCATCATCATCGATTTTGTACTGCACATCACCAAGCCTGGTTATCCGATCCCGAAGGTCATAGCGCAGGGGCATGAGGCGTACGCTATTGCCCGGGTTCAGCAAGTGGAGGTTCCCATTGAGGTCATAGCTGTAGCGCCAGGTCGGGCGGTCATTGACAGCCACACTCTGGAGCTGCCCATCCCCGTCATAGTCATAGGTGTACTTGGTGGTGTTGGCATAGGGCCCCAGTTTTAGCTCCCTCTTGATCACTCTTCCCATGCTGTCATACTGCACCGTCATCCAGTACATGAGGGACCGGAACATCTCGTACTGGACTTCCTTGATCCGTCCGTGGGTGTCAAAGTGTTTGCTGAGGGTCATCACGGCAGTGGTGATGATCTGGTTGATGTCATAATAGATAACTCCAAACTTTCCAAAGTGCTCAACCTTGCCAGAAATCTCATCATAGCGGTAGAGGTCCACAGGAAGGGGAGTTTCACTTATGACGGGCTTAATGCTTGCGATCCGGAAGCTGTTGTCATGATAGGTATAGTCAAACCTGGCGTTGACCATGCCTTCCTCAGAGAACCTGTAGATCTGCTTGTCTACCAGTGGGCCAATCTTCCGGTACCTGATGGTACAGGAGAAACCCCCACTTTGGAGGTTGACCATCTTCAAAACACCAGTGGTTTCATCATACCCGAATGTGACGGCGGTGCTGTCATAGACAATCTCTGATAACTTGGAGAGTTTCCCATACTTGTAGAACACCTGGCGCCCGGTGCCCAAAAAGGACGTCTTCAGGATGCGGCCATCATCACTGTAGTCAAAGATGACTGAAGCGTTGCTTTCAGGTGGGTTATAAATGTTGCGGATGTAGCCAATGGAGGTGTGTGTGGACATGCTGTGCCGGGCCACGCTGGGCATGGTGACGGCGTGGAGACGGTCCGAGGAGTCATACTCGAATATGTACTGACGCTGACTCTGAAGCAGGAGGACCATGGACTGGAGGAAGGAAAGGGGAAGGGGACACATGAGTTGGCTCTTCAGGACCAATCACTCACATTGACAGAATTTATTCCATTTCCCCAAATGTTACTTCACAAGACATGAAGGATGAGGAAGTTTTGACCAGAGATTACGAGTAGATTGATTTCACTGGGCATGCCAACTCTAGTGGATTATGGCGGCTGGCTGGAGTGGTGCTTCCCAAACTTTAATGTGCACGAGAAACACACAGGGCAAACAAGTGTTGGCAAGGTTGTGGAGAAAAGGGAACCTCATGCACTGGTGGTGGGATTGCAAATTGGCGCAGCCACTATGGAAAACAGTACGGAGAGTCCTCAAAACATTAAAAATAGAACTACTTTATAACCCAGCAACTCCACTCCTGGGTATTTATCCAAAGCAATCCAAAACACTAATTCAAAAAAATATATGCACCCCTATGTTTATTGCAGCACTATTTATAATAGCCAAGACTTGGAAACAACTGAAATGCCTATTGGTAGATGACTGGATAATTGTGGTACATTTATACAATGGAGTATTACTCTGCTATAAAAAAGAATGAAATCTTACCATTTGCAACACCATGGATTGATGTAGAGAATATTATGATGTAGTGAAATAAGTCAGACTGAGAAAGGCAAATACCATATGATCTCACTTATATGTAGAATCTAAAGAACAGAATAAACGAGCAAACAAAATAGAAATAGACTCAGGTAGAGAAAAAATGGATGGTTGCTAGATTGGCGTGGGGGTTGGGAGATGGGGAGAAGGTGAAGGGATTAGAAACTACAAGCTGGTAGTCACAAAATAGTCACGGGGATGTGAAATACAGTATGAGGAATATAATCCGTAATGTTGTAAAGATCATGTAGGGTGCCAGGTGGGCACTGGACTTATCAGGGGGATCACTTCATAGACTGTGTAGATGCCTGACCGCTGCGCTGTACACCTGAAGCTCAAGTAGAGACTTAAGGGGGGTTATCGCTTTGTGAGGGGTGTAAGTGTCTACTCATTATGTTGTTTTGTACACCTGAAACTAATACAATAAAAAAGAAAGAAAGAAAGAAATATGCAGGGACCTTGTTAAAAGGCACATTCTGAGCCAGTAGCTCTGGGAGGAGGTGGGCCTGGGAATCTGCTTTTGTAACAAGCTCCCAGGTGGTGCTGATGGTGCTTGGACCATTCTTTGAGTAGAAGGACAGAGGAGAAAGGCACTGAATTTGCCTCCGGACTCAGTAACAAGGAATCCTGAAATTGTTTAGAAATGACTGCCACTGACCCAGCAGGGGACAGGGGTGACGCCCATACTATGTTTTTGCCACCCTTGATTAAATCTAAAGAGAAAGCACATCCTCCATTTAGAAGCTACTGAAAAGATTAAATCTCCCAGAATCATTGATTCTTTGGGGGAAAAAAATGGCCTCAAGCTCGAGGCAATTAGGAGATCCCTGCCTTCTCTGGTCAAGCAGTCCAGTATTTTATGGCTGAGAACAGTTTCCAGGGAGGAGCTAGAGGGCAGCAGCCCCTCTCTTGCAGAGGAGGTAACAGCGCCGTCTGCAGGTGAACACTGTAATCAGCACGTGAGAGAGGAAGGAACGGAAATGGACCTGCATCCAGGTGAGTGCCCATGAGAGGGTGCGTGAGCCTGCGTCTAACGACTAAATGACCAGGGCAGCCTTCAAAAACCTTGACGTATGCCCTAGGAGGGACCTCCTTTAAATGCTGCTCCACGCGACCTCTTCCGACATGAAGACCTGAACCCGGCACTTTCAGACACAGGGAATTCTGTCGACAGGATCTGTTAGCTGGGCCAGGCGGGAGGGTGTTGCTCTGGGGGCTCGAGCTGTAGGCAACACTCCCTACCCTGATGGTTTAATTTCAGGCGAGGCCGAAATGAGTCACTGTATTTCCAATTCATAAGCAATGACTAGCTAGCTGTGCTGCCAGTGACAGAGTCTGTCAGCGTCAACAGCACTTATTATTATTATTCAAAATCAAATCAGACAATCTGTCCTTTCTGCCATTACTGAGTGTCTAGCACTTTTTTTTTCTTTTGCTTTCAATGGTATTGGGTTGTCGGAAAAGTCATGACGCGTTTTTGCAACGAAAAACATAGGAAAAAATACGTCATGGCTTTTCCGACAACCGCACAGTAGAGCTGAGCTATGAATACCATTTTCTTTCAGGCTTCCTTCTTCCCAGTGAGGGTGGGTGGAGTGTGACCCTTGTAGAGTCAAAGTAAAGATGTTAAATGTCTTATGGCAAAGCGTATCAGGTTCACGTAGAAAGGGCAATGTGAGTAAGAGACAGCACCAGCTGACCGAGGCGGCACGCTCACCCACCTTGTCCAGGTAGGAGTAACTCCACACTTTCCCGTCGGCAAACATACGGGACACGATCCGGCCTTGCTTGTCAATGTCGGTCCGCTCGCTCATGGCCCCACGCTGCAGGCCCGCCAGGCGCCCATTGAAGAAGTAGGAGACATTGACGGCCGCCAGCCCGCTGCTGGGGAGCCAGAGGAAGGGGCGGCCCACCTGGTCGTAGATGATCCTTAGGGTGAACTTCCGGTGATCATCATAGATCTTTTCTGTGCGGATATTCCGGTCATAGTCGATGGACAAGAGGTTCCTCCCATGGACCTAGGAAAACACAATGGGCCTGGTTGGAAAGGCATCGCCTGGGCAGGTCAGCGCAGGCATCTACGGGAGACATGGCCGTTGTGGCCAGGGCACAGTGCGCGTTGGAGAAAGAAATAACCTTGATGTTATTCAGACTAGTGCTTCTAAACTCCTTCACCTCATGGTACATGTAGAAAATGGTAATATTTGAATGCTGCACCGGAATCCAGAAACAAGGCTGCTCGTGGTCAGAGATGGCTGATCTGGGCACGGCTGCAGTGAGCAGTTACCTAGGCTGTGTACTGCACAACTACAAGGGGTGCCATCACGTTGTAGAAAGTGGGAATGGTGAAAATGGTGCAGTGCACAAATTACATCACCATACGCAACAGTCCTGAACCTGGAGGTTCTGGCTGCCTTGACTTGCCATCCTAGGGACAAGAGAATTTGTATACAGGCATACTTTCTTTGGATGCACTTTGCTTTATTGCACTTTTTACAAATTGAAGCCGGGGACCTCTATCAGCAAAAAGATTACGAGTCACTTTATTGTGAGCGTCGCTTTAGTGCAGTTGCCTAGAACCCAACCTACCTCCGAGGTATGCTTGTCTTTGCACACTTATAACCCTTTTTGGGTCATATCATCAGCTGAGTAGGTAACGATCTTTAAGAGCAGGTGCCAAGACTTGTTCTGAAGCCTTAAGTAAAGGTACCTAGGAGGGTGGGGAGAAGGCCTTAGAAATCCATATTTTACAAAGATCTGGGAATCTGAAGGCTCATTCCTATGGGAACTCCTTTACATCTACCTAGAGAAAAATCTTGTCAAGGATGCAAGACATCAGCGAGGAGACCTGAGCAGGGCTGGGGAATTCCAACAAAGGGAAGGACCGATTTACTGAGATTTGAAAGGAGCAGTGGAACTCATCCAGACATGATTTAATATAAATTTAGAAGTTGATCTGATCTGACAGAGAAGAAACCTGTCCCAGAAGGCAGAGCTGGGAGACTAGACTCTGCTTAGGGGTAAAGGAGAGGACTCCTGAGGTTCATCTAGCTCTGAGTGGAGGGCTGGAAGTGAGTAAAATGAGGCCAAATTCAGCTCAGGCGCTTTCAACATAATTGACTGCAAATCCAGACGTCCCTGGGGTGACCATTGGAGGCAATGGAAAATGGAAGTGGGCAGAAGGAAAAGATGTGATAGATGTCTGGTACCTCTGGAGTTTACCCTAATAATTCAATAGCACTGAAGGCTAATAGTGATGATGGTGATGATGATGGTAATGATAACTTTAATGTGCACTGAAAGCTAGTACATGCAGGGATTGCATTAGGTGATTTGCACCTATTGTTTGAGTTGATGCTCACAAGGATCACTCGACAAATAAGGAAACTGAGCGTGAAACAGAGAGGTTACTTACATACTTGCTTGGGGTCACACAGAAGCGAACTGGGAGGGTTTGTCTGGAACTTAGGTCTTAAGGCCAGTTAACCTCTTAGACATTTAACCAGCTTCACTGCTCTCTGTACTATATACACGCTGAGTGCCCTGGATCTGTCAAATGAGGCAGAGACTGAAAAAGCAAGCCACAGCCCTTGAGGGCTCCCTGTTCCAGCTTTTTGGGAAGATCAGGGATAATTCCAATACCACAGACGCCTGCGTTCTGGGGAGCAGCACTGCACCCAGAACTACACTTAACAGCTTCCTTTGGAGGTAGGGGTGTGGCTAACGTGATGTAAGTGGTAGCTGTTAGCTGGGTCTTCTGGGAACCTTAAAGGACGCTGACTCAGCTAGGAAGCAAGCATCCTTTTGTTGTTTCTCGCTTTCCTCCTTTTCGTAGGTGGAATGTGGAGGTGATCCCTGGAGCTCCAGAATTCACCTTGTGAAGATGGGGTGACTTTGAGGATGGAGACCCCAAGGATGATGGCTCACCCAGAGAAAAAGAGTCTAGACCCCATTGACCTAGGTGTCTTCCATGGTCATCCACACCAGCCATGCATTGCTTACCCCGAGACTCCTTCCAGGTCATAGAAATATTTAGCCTGTACCTTGTTTCAGCTGTTGTTATTTCTAAACTCTGTTCCTACCTAGCAAGTTGAAACTAATCTAATCGGATGCAAGCCTCTTATGTTTTACAGGTACTGTGCTAGGTACTTTTGCATACCTGATCCCAGTTTAATCATCACAACAAAGGTAGAAATTATTTTATCTATGCGCAATCGAGCTCAGAGGGGTGACATAGCTAGACAACGCACAGGGGCCGAATTTGAACCAAGGACTGACTACTGGATTCCCCAACCTATTGCTGTTTCCATGGAATCATCCCAGAGTGAAGGCTGTAGAACATTTGTGATAGAATATTTAGAAAAGACAGCACATCGAAGCATGGAGCTAGAAATGAAGGTGGTGAGTCCTTCGCGTTGTAAGGAAACCACTTCAAGTGGGAAGATCCACGTCATCAAAGTTGCAGCAACTGGGAAGAGCCGAGAAGGCAAAAAGTGAGGGGGTAGCATTTTCTTTAATGGGTCCAAATGCTGTCAGAATTACTGGGGTCTTGATCCCAAAGTAGAATCACCATATCCAGAGCGAAGCACAGGCTGGGGACAGAACGACCACTTCCTCCTGAGACAGACGTTCGGCCACATGGGGTTGCCACACTTGGGACAACTGCAGAAGGTTCTTAAAGCTATGCGTTTAAGAATTTCTGTTCAAGCCCTCACCAATGCTTTAGGGGGCAGAATGAATAATGTGGCAGCAAGGGGGAAAGGTTTTCAGTGTTCCCTGAGCCAACAGCTGGTGACCCCACCATGCCTGCGTGTTTCCCGTCTCCTCCTAGCCTCCTTGCCTTTCCTTACTTCCCCCCCACCGCGTGCTTCTCTTTGATAACATCATGCAGCCCCAGTGCATTTATTATTCATTGAACATGAAATCTGTGCTAAGGCCAGGCTTGGTGCCTGCTCGGGAATGCAAGGACGAATGACACCAACGAAGCAATGGCTTACCATATTCTCAGCACTGCCCGTGTTTCATCTTATTTAATCCTCACAACAACACTCTCAGGCAAGCACTATGATTACCCCCATTTTACACGCAAAGCACAGGTAGGTGAAGTGTCCTGCTCAAGTTTGTACACGTAGTAAGCTGTGGAGCCAGGATCCCAACACAGAGTCTGCTGTGTCCACCTCTCAGTACCGCCCCTCTGACCAGCGGCTCTCCATCAGGCCTGCAATTCTAAGCCACCTGGGCTGCTCCCTCCAAGCCCTGCTGCGGGACTGACTCTACAGTGCTGAGTCAGCCCCCCAGGGAATAGAGGCCAGGTGATTCTGATGTGCACCTTGGGTTAAAATGCACTCAGTGGGATATGCAACCCTATCTGCAGTTACTTGGGAGAGACCAATAGGTGAGTCATATACGCACAACATAAACGTGCATGTGTGTATCTGTATGTGTGTGTGTGTGTGTATATATATATATATATATATATATATATATATATATATATATGAGAATATATACTATAACACAGAATCCTGAGAGGTACCAACATATAAATCATGTATATTAGCATGACTATCATTATAACAACTCAATTAGAATGTCAGGGTGCTAAGATTGCAGAAAGAACTGAATAGTGGACAAGCACAGAAGAGGGGTCCCCAACCTCTGACTGCCAACATTTGAGTTTGTTGCTACTACTTAGAGCTGACGGACCTCTGACCCCTGACCTGGGTGCACCAACCATAAAGAATAGGCACTAACCATTAGCCATTGATAATTTAAGGTAGGACTTTATTACCAAATTCATCATGTCCCCGGGAAGGGATTTTATTATAGCTCTGGTTTGAGTTAACTTTTCATTTTCCTGTTTCATTGCGATCTAATTGACCTACATCACTGTATAAGTTGAAGGTGGATACCTAATGATTTGACTTACATATATCGTGAAATGATTACCTCGGTAAGTTTAGTTAACATTCATCATCTCGTACAGACAAAAGAGAAAATGAAAAGCGAGTATTTTTCTCCTTGTAATGAGAAGTCTTAACAACTATTATATATGGATATATCATTCAGCAGAGCTCATTGCAGTCTTCATGTTGTACGTCAGCTCCCTAATCCTTAGTTATCTTACGACTAGAAATTTGTGCTTTTCCACCACCTTCCTCCAATTACTCCTTCCCCTAGCCCCGCCCCCTGGTAACCACAAATAAATAATCTGATCTCTTTTTCTATGAGTTAGGGTTTTTTTTTTGTTTTTTGTTTTAAGATTCCACACATAAGTGAGACCATGCAGTATTTGTCTTTTCTCTGACTTATTTTACTTAGCACAGTGCCCTCCAGGTCCATGCATGTTGTTGCAAATGGCAGGGTTTCCTCATTTTATATGGCTGAATAATATTCCATTGTATACATATATACCACATTTTCTTTATCCATTCATCCATTGGTGAGACTTAGGTTATTTCCATGTCTTGACTATTGTAAATAATTCTGCTATGGATTTGGGGGTGCAGATAGCTCTTGGACAGTGTTTTCATTTCCTTTGAATATATTCCCAGAAGTGGAACTGCTGGATTGCATGGTTGTGTCTTGTCTACGAAGAGTTGCTATTTCTTCTTGTGAGGGGGAGTGAAGTCAGGACCAACCTATATCGCCATCCTGGTGATGTCACTACAAGTTAATTCCTGAAATATGTAATCTCTATAAAAATGCCCAATCCTTCTAATAATTAAATATGATAAATTGACTGGAAGCTGAGCCAAGGAGATCAGGCTAGTTGTGTAATTTGATTAGAATCAAATATCTTTAATTATGAAGGTGCCATTTGTGAAGAGGGGGTACCTCAGCTGTGGGGTGTGAGATGTTGGAGGGTTCGACAGGCATCGTCAACCCTTCCTGGGCACCTGCCCCCCAGCTTAGATTGTGCAGGAGCTTTAATTTAGCCACACTGTTCTCTTTTTCCAAATTAAATTACCCATCTAACAATATTTAAATTAACCTTGAGGCTTCCTGGAGAACATAAAAGTTATTTTGAATTATTTCCACTGCCAGGATCAGCATAATTCCCTTCCCAGCTGGCTCGGTAGGTTTTCAGCAATAGAGAAACCAATTTTTAAATTAATACAATTTTGTATTTGTAAGGAAGCCATTATTTTTAATTATCGGGCATTTTCCTCAGCCTGGCTTCCCCAGTTAATAAAACTCAGCTATTTAGCATGGATTTTATTTTTGCAGAGGGTAGACTTTGGGAAGTAGCTTCCCCTGTGGGATCTCCCCTCCGAATGTTTTGATCTCACCAAGCACACGCCTGTCACAAGGAGGTTCATAAAAAACCCTGAGAAAAGGAAACGCTGTCGTCAAAATGGCCCTGCTGGGCCTATAACCAGTGACTCTGACTTAGCTCGAGGGGCGGTGATGGGAGGTGGTGATTTGAGAAACACGAAGGAGGAAATTAACACTGGGCTAGATCTCCTCCAGGAAATGGCGTTGCAGCACAGCAGGAAAGATTGCAGTTAGACTCATACAAGAACCGTTCAGCCATCATGCTTTGAGTATGGGAAACTGAAAAAAGATTATTAGCGAGGGAGGGCATGAGATGGTCCATGTCTGGCGATGTTTAAAAACAGAATTCCTGTCTTGGGGAGTTTAGTTATTCACCTGGCCTACATGACATCTTCATTTCCTTTCTGGGATTTAAAAAGCAGCTTCTCCCCAGGTCCCACACAACACTCAGTGCTACATTGGGAGCAGTGCTTGTGCAGACAAAACAACTTGCTATAAATTTAATATTAGCTTAAATAATGCATAATGAGAAGGGTAAGCCTCTGCAAACACATTAAATAATGTATTCCCCAAGCAAACACTATTTTTGGATGACTTGCTATTTTGGATGGCGGCGAGGTAGACCTGAATGTGAGTTGCCGTTTTGACCATGATTAACTTTGTCATTGCAAAGCAGTGCCTTTACCACCGTGCCTCAGTTTCCTTATCTGGCCTGTGAGCTTCTGGTGGGTAGAGACTTTATCTTATTTTTCTTAATGTCCCTATTATTTTAGACAGCGCTTGGTGCTCAACAAACATTTGTAAATGAGGGGGTTGAATTAGACTGAGTATAAGAATCCTGACAACTCTGATGATCTAAGGTTCTACCATGGGAACCCGAGAGCAGAAAATGTGACCAGGACATCTGTGAGCTCCAAATATCTGAAAGGTTTCATTCCAAAGAGCCATCAGAGTCATTCTGGAAGGCTGCCCCCTCCCCGCAAGATTTGGAATTAATAGAGGTCAAAGGGAACAGATTTTCATGACATCAACTTAAAATCCCATTCATTCAATATTTCCTGAGTACCTACTGTGTGCTTGTTACTGTGATCAGCACTTTAGAGTGAGACAGCTCTAGCCCCTGCCCTCATGAAGCTTACAGGTCAAGGAGGACCCCATACATACCCTTGACCTGATTCCCAGCTAGTTTGTTCCAGCCATGCTGACTCCTTCTGTTCAAGGTACAACTAACCGTCTGTCTCTTCTGCCTCAGGGCCTTTGCATGGGGCCTAGCATAGGAGCCTTTCCTTCCATCTCAGTCCTGGAAAATCCTTCCTCTTCATTCAGTTCTCAGCTCAAATGTCATTTACTCAGAGTGGCATTAACCTAAATCAGATATTCCCTATTATCCCCAACCCTATATTTTATTTATAGCATCCATAACGATTAAAAAAAAATTTTTTTTTAAGATTCTATTGGGGAATTAGGGGAGGGGAACAGTGTTGGGGAATCGGGGAAGGGGAACAGACAAGTTGCTGTCCTTTTGTTCTTCCGTCTAGTTGTAGAGGACGTCACTTCACTGGCCCATGTTGGTATTATCATTGTGCTCTTCCCAGGTGAGGCAGTCGCTTGCCGGTCACTAGACGGCGGCTCACAGCAGCTCTTGGCAGCTCACACTGGCTGCCGGCCGCTCATGGTAGTTTTACGGCAGCCCACTGCAGCCTCACTGCAGCCTATGCTGTCACTGGCGACTCACGGCAGCCCAGCTCCAGGTCGAGCTGTTCACCATTTTAACTGTAGAGGGTGCAGCATCACTCGCCCTAATGTGGGATCCGAACCGGAGCCCAGCTGCTCAGAGCTGGCGTCCCAAGCCAGATCTTAACCAACGTGCCACTCGGCTGGCCCCATAACGATTTCTTTGATGAAGCTTCATGAGGATCTTTCCACTTTTCCATCACACCCTCCAAAACAGCAAGTCACCCCAAAGTGGAACTTGCTTGGGGGAATGCATTGTTTTATGTGTTGGCAGAAATTTGCTTTTCTGATCATGTATTATTGAAGCTAATATTAAATTTATCACAAGTTGTTCTGCCTATACGAGCACAGCTCACAATTTAGAGTCTTCTATTTTGCTCACCAATATACACACTCAGTGCCTATACAGTGCCAGGAACATGATTGCTATTTGAAAAACATTCTGGTGGGTGCAGAATGAATGCGCTGTGGCAGGAAAGAGTTGATGAAACCCAGGCTTTCACAATGACTGTGTATGTTAACAGACCCATCTGAGTGCGCTCCATGCAGAACTGAGTTTGTGTGTGTGTGTGTGTGCGCGCGTGCACGCACACACACTCATGCACGGCTGCCTCACACTGTGCTCCTCTGTCACTGTCATTTGCCACAAAAGTAAAAGTAACACAAGCCAACGTGTAATTGCAATGTCATATTAATTATATGGAAACCAAAACAAAATTACTAACTCCCACTCCTTCTTGGAATACTAATAACACTAATACCAATATCATGATGGAAGATTATCTTGGAAGCAATTTTTCTTTTGTTCTGCCACCTACACATGTAGCTGTTTCTTGCTTTTGCAATCTTTATGTAAATCATAATCAGGAGGAAATATCCTAGAGAGAGGTTATATGCCTTCTTTTTCAGAGGGAACCATGCACTAAATCCATTTTAGGAAAGCACGTAAGCTTTAAATCTTAGTAGAAGGGGTCAGTTTCAGTTCTGCCTTCTGAGAGTCCAGCAAAAGAGCTTTCTGGGGGGAGGGGAGGAGGCATTAATACATTTACCGATCCTCAGGGCCAGCCTTTTGCCTTACGATTAGGCTTTGGAGGATGTAGAATATATTTGGGGGGTGTGTGTGTGTATGTGAGTGTGATTTAACCTACCATCTCTTCCTTCTTTGGGTACAGCACCCCCTTTCTATAAGGTTTCCCTTGTCTAGGAAGTTTTACTGAGATGACCATCACAAGATCCATGTGTCCACATGTGACACATGTGACCCAGGCCTGGCCAATCAGATCCCCATTTCCCTGACCAGTGATTGGCCCAGGGGTGTGAGCTCCATCTGTGCCAGGCCAATCACAGTTCCTCCAAAAGATTAAAAACGACGGTGGGGGAGGTCCTTTCCTTTTTCCTCTGGGATCACAAAGCTGAGCTGACACCAGCCTGGAGTCCACTTTGACCAAGTCTGCCTGAACCATCCCCTTCCCCACCAGTGTGAAGAGGTCACCAGGCTACTGTAGGAAAAAATTAGGCCAACTGCCAAGAGAAACACTGCTGGGGGATGGAAGGGGCTGTGAGAAAGAGAGACCTCAGCCTGATGACATCCTTTGGGTTTCTGGAGTCACTGAGCTAGTCCTTCTCTTGTGGGGGCTGTTAGGCAGGACCAAGCGTATCCTTTTTTATTACGCTAGTTTGAGTGCACTTCTTGTCTTTTGCAGCAGAAAGATTCCTGACAGATATAGGGGCAACGTGTTTGTGAACTCATGCCTGCTTTTAGTGGGGAAGTGGGATTTATGTGCTAAGCACCTTCGCAGGAAGAGCCTTAAGGGGACATGGTCATCACACTTTCCTTATTACCTGTTGTCTGAGCGTCTACCACAGAGCGCTTGTCACCAGGGATGTGGTGGTGAGGCGGTCGCTGTGCTCATGGCCCTTACAGATGCCCTGACGCAACCGTGTCATGTGTTTCTGAAAGGCCAGAGAGAACAGAGAAAGGAGTGGTGTGTGGTGAGGGGAAGATGGGAGGGGGGTGGGCTCTTCCCAATGAGATTCCTTGAAAAGGCCTTGGGAGGGTATCGAAAGTCCTCCCCACACCAAATGTGGGCAGGGAAGAAGCGATGAACACTCCAGGTTTTGCCAAAGCATCATAAAGCTTTTGGCGGAAGGATGTGGTTTGAGGTCCATCCATCTGCCATCTTATATTTCACCAGCCTATCCAGAAGAGCTGCTGACAGCTGTTAGAAGGGGTGCCGGGTAGGTTAGAATTTCACTGGGCACTGCTCTATTGTGATCGCTTCTCTGGGCTTTTTGGTCTTCTCTGAACTCCAGGGAAGCTCAGAGCCTTGGGCCCTCACACCCCTCAATTAGCCCGACTCCCAGCAGCGTGCCAGTCCCTGGGAGAAGCCAGGCTATTTGCTTCAATGCATGACACCCTCAGTTGCTGCTCCCCAGATTCTCTGCTATCCACGGGGGAGTGAAAATTACATGGTGCTGGTTAAATGGTTGCACTTTAATGATAGTTCGTTGAATTTCTTCCCCCTTCCAAGAGGCAGGGACAGGGCTGTTGGAATCTGATACCTCAGTTTGGGGGTTCTGTTCCCAGGCTTTCTCCTTCACATAGCATGGCCAGCCCTGGAAGTCTGGAGAGCTACTCGGCTTCCGGGTCTCTCTGATTGTGGAGAGGGACCCTCAAAAGGCGAGCATGTCGGAGGAACCCAGCTAGCTGCCAAATCCTGTTACTGCGTGTGCTTAGGATCTCCCAGATCGCGCTTCCTCCTCTTTTTTCTCTTTACTGCTGCTGATTTAGTTTGGATCACTGCAACGGCTGCTGTGGTCTCCCTCCTCCTATCATGTCCCCTTCTAACCTGTCCTCCTCCACACCTGAGGGAGCCTGAGAGGTCTGTCTGTTTTTTTCCCCCATGAATGCTGAGGTGGCATTGCAGAGATGAAGGATACATTTCTGTCATAATCGTGGTGACGCTTGGTGAGGGACTGGTGTCTCCGCATTTAAGCAGTTTGTGAGTCCTGCATCCATAGGGCAGGATGTCCGTCCTAGTGTCTGACACCTGGCCGTGCTCTATGTCTTTCCCGGAAGGTGAAGGGCAGTGTTAAACTCACACGTCGTGAGCTGCTTCAGCCTCTGAGTTTCCTTAGTAAATGTGGTGGAGACCAGTTTGCAGCCGCTCTGGCAACTTGCCTCTGTTTGCTCAAAGTTGGATTTTGCCGGCATATAAAAATCTAAAATTTGTACTCATGTATAGTTACATTTGTTGAACTTGTTTATTGCTTGTAAAATATTTTCAATTGAGTCTCTTGTTCTCCAAATAATGATAGTTTTGCTTTCTTGCTTTTTATTGTCTATTCATTAAAAAAATTATATATATATATATATAATTTGCCAACAACCATCAGCTTGTTTTCTGTATCTACACATCTGTTTCTACTTTTTTTATTCATTGATTTTGTGTTTTAGATTCTACATATAAGTGAGATCATATGATATTTTGTCTTTCTCTGTCTGATGTATTTCACTTAGTGTAATACCCTCTAGGTCCATTCATGTTGTCACAAATGTCTAGATTCCATCCTTTTTTATTGCTGAATAATATTCAATTGCATATACACACATCTTCTTTATCCATTTATCTTTTGATGGGCACCTAGATTGCTTCAACATCTTCACTATTACTAGTTATGCTGCAGTGAACACAGGGGTGCATATATCTTTCTGAATTAGTGGTTTTTTTTCTTCCTTCAGATAAATACCCAGAAGTGGAATTGCTGCATCATACGGTAACTCTATTTTTAATTTTTTGAGGAACCTCCATACTGTTTTCCATAGTGGCTGCACTAATTTACAAGCCAACCATCAGTGCATGAGGGTTCCCTTTTCTCCATATCCTCGCCAACACTTGTTTGTTGATTTATTGGTGGTAGCCATTCTGACAGGTGTAAGGTGATATCTCACTGTGGTTTGATTTGCATTTACCTGATGATTAGTGATGTTGAGCATCTTTTCATGTGTCTGTTGGCCATCTGTACGTCCTCTTGGGAGAAATGTTTCTTCAGGCCCTCTGTCCATTTTTAAATAGGATTGCTTGTTTTTTTGGTGTTAAGTTTTATGCGTTCTTTAGATATTTTAGGTATTAACCCTTTATCATTTGTAAATCTCTTCTGCCATTCGGTATGTTGTCTTTTCATTTTGTTGATGGTTTCCTTTGCTGGGAAAAAACTTTTAGTTTCATGTAGTCCCATTTATTTATTTTTTCATTGGTTTCCCTTGCTTGAGGAGATATATTCAAAAGATATTGCTAAGAGTGATGTGTATATTTGCTTCTAGGAGTTTTATGGTTTCAGGTCTAACATTTAAGTCTTTAATTCTCTTTGAGTTTATTTTTGTACATGGTGTAAGAAAGTGGTCCAGTTTCATTTTTTTTTGCATGTTTCTGTCCAGTTTTGCCAACATCACTTATTGAGGACACTGTCTTTACCCCATTGTATATGCTTGCCTCCTTTGTTATAGATTAATTGACCATATAAGTGAGGATTTATTTCTGGGCTCTGAGAGATCTTTCTAATGCTACACATCCCAACACATCACTCTGCTAATTAAACCCTGGAACAGCTCCCCACTGTCTTCAGGATCAACGCCAGCCCAGCAAATTGCTCTTTTCCACGTGTGGCCCCGGCTAGCTCCCTCTTTTTTGCACCCCAGTGTAACACATTCCCCTCCTCTCTGGTCAAACGGAGTTCAAGTTTTCTGAAATGCCGTTCCCTCTTTTGACCTCTTTGCTGTTTCACAGCAGCACTTTCTGTCTGCTCATCCCTTCCCTAGCTCTCTGCCTGGCTAATTCCTACCGCTCTTCAGTTTTCAACTCTTCTGTGATGCCCTTCTTGATCCCTTGTCAACCCTCAGACCCTACTGGGGTGCCTGAGACCCTGCTATGAGTTCACCAACTCTGCTTTCATTTTCTTGTTCTTAGGCGCTCAGAAAGACAACATTTCCTGGGCTTCCTTGGAGGTGAGTTGAAGTCACCCCACCATGCTCTCACTAGGGTGGGAAGAAATGATGCATACCACATCCAGCCCTGCTCAATCCAGCCCCTTCAACCATCTAAGCCCTCTTCCCCTTCCACAGCAGCCTTAGAGGTCAGGCGCTGAAATGACAGCATCACAAGGTGTAACAAACACAGCGAGTCACCACTAAGAGCGGCCTGACACATGTGGACTGTGTGCCCCTTCGATCTCAGGTCTTGTCATCTGCCCACAGCCTACCCTCTCCTGAGTAATACAATGAAGTGCCCCTTTCCTTGTGATATTAACCTCTGTTATAGCCTACATCACGCTGCCTACACTGTCTTCTCCACCAGACTGTAAGCTCCTTGATGGCAAGAATTTAGTTTTAGCTCTCTATAGTCTACTCGCTCCATAGCGCTTGATATATAGTTGGCATTTGGTAAAACATCTCCTTTTGTTTAGAATTTGAGGTATTGGTTTAATTTGCAGCCCCAATAACAGAAGGGACTTATACCAAAGAGAAAATAAAACTAGACACACACAGGAAACCAAACAAATGGTTATAAAACGTAATGTTCGCCTAAGAGTCTAGTCTAGTAAACATCTTCTGAAGGAATGAAAAATCTCAGGGCCCCATTTGACAATGGAATCAAAATAGAGTGAAAGGAAATGTCAGGCTGGAAGGTAAGGAGAGAAGAGTCTTTGGTTTAGTGGCTGCAGACTTCCCTGCCATGGGCTCATGGAGTCGCTGAGGCAAAGGACCCTCCCCCGTTCTCCTAATCCATCCCACATCACACCCCACCTTTCCTTGACACCTTCTTCCAATGGCTCCCCTGCAATTGCCAGGAGTTGCTTTTATTTCGTTCACTAAACAATGGATGAATTGAATTAAAATAAATGAGATGCAAATAAATTCCAGGCTTTCTCCCTCATTTTCAAATTACATTTTCAGTCCACTCAACCTGTTATAATCTCATAGTGATTTTCATTTAAGAGAGCTAAATGGATATGTGATTGTTGTTACAGGAACTAACACTAGACAATTAAGTGTTGAGGTGTTGATAGATAAAGCTGTGTTTTGATTTGCATAAACATGATGCCAGCGAATCTAACCCTGGCAGGAATTCAGTTAGGAGACTTGCGCACCCAGCTTTTGCTGATTTCCACAAGTCCCGTTAGTAAGATTTTTCACCTTCAGAGTTGGGAGTATAGCCATTTTATATTAGGGCCACATCTAACTTTATTTTGAAAACTTAGTCGAAATGCCTAACTGATTTATCAGAGAAAAGGCATGATGACTACTTATAATCAACTTCTCCAGTGCAGAGTATCAAAAATCAATTATACAGCCCTGAAATCCAGTCCTTGAGGATTTAGCTACTAATCTCATTTCGTTTTTGTCTTTAGGAGGATACTGCAGCTTGCAACTCTGCAGATACCAGCAGAGGAAGAAAAACACAGGAGTCAGCTGATAACCTAATGTGGAGAATTAAACTTCACCTAGACAAATGCAGAATCGTAATATGGAGTGGCCTGGGTCCTGCAGGGAGGTCAGTTGGGCTGTCTGAATTTCACTCTAATAACCCAGCAAAAATTATGGCCCAAGTTTTGTGAGTGGTAAGCCTTCTACTCTTAGGGATTCCTAAGCATTAGTTACACCCTGCCGTGTTCCACTGTTTACTGTCTTCCTAGTGCTTATCTCAATCCACAATTACTTCAGTTATTTCCTTTAGTTATTATCTGTCCCTCTTGCCCTCACCCCTGAAAGTCCGCTGCAGGAGCGCAGGGATTGTATGTGCTGTGCCATGTATCTCCATTGCATAGCACAGTGCCTAGCTCATGGAGCTCAATAAATACGAGCCGAATTTGATGACGCCTGGGACCCCTAGGATGGCCCCCTGGGGGTAAGAAACAGTCCCTCTGAGTGTCAGGTAAGTAACCAGAGCGGGACCCAGATTATCTGGATACCCAGGGATCGAAACAAGAAGCTGTGTGGCCTGGTGATTAAGAATACTGGGCAAGTGAACCACATAGAAAGACGGAACTGGGGCTGAATCTGGCTTTGCCATTTTTTAGCCATTGTGCCCCTGGACAGGTTAATTAGATTCCCCAGAGCCTGTGTTTCCTCACCTGAGAAATAAAGATATTATTAACAACCCCCACGGGGCTGCTGAAAATAGTATCATACAAGTAAAGCATTTAACATAGTGCTTATATCATAAACATCTTCAATAAATATTATGTGTTAATTTTTAAGAGGTGTAACTTGTGGGTAAGTTCCTAGTCTGTGGAAGCTAGGGTTGGTTAAAACTTCCTACTGTGCTTGGCTTGTGATTTCCTCTTGGGAAGCCTTCCCTGATCCCCACAGGCTGGGCGGTATCTCCTCCTCTGTGATCCCACCAAGCCTCTATCTTCTCACTTAACCCTTCGGATTATCCTGCTTCTATATATTCTACTGGACTGTCAACTCCTTGAGTGGAAAGAATACCTTATAAAATATTGTTCTTCAAGCATTTAGCAAGTTACACGGGCACCAATTCATCCGTTGAACTGGCCAAACAGTGAAAGCTGAGGAAGAAGATGGCTAGTGTGAAAAGAATGCCAACACTCTCTCTAGCTCTAGCATAAGGTAAAACCCCACCTTTTTCAGTCCTAGGAAACGGGGAACGTTTTCCCCAAGGTATCAGTCCCAAAGGGATGTGGCTCCTAACTTCTAACTCCTGAGGGAAAGCCTTGCCTTTTCCAGGGAAGAAAGGAGTAATGGAGGCTTGGAAACCAGGAGATTTCCACAGCTCCTGATGACAGGGTGTATCCCCTGCTACTTCATGGTGATAAGCTGGGTGAAACCACTTACCCGGAGTTTCCTGCCAAAGATGGTGACTTTGCCTTTAATCTGTTCCTTTCTTAGGCGCCACTCAATGGAGTTGAGGCCATTCTCCATGGGCAGGGAGATGTTGCAGCGCCCAATGGTGGGGGTGATGGTGCCCGCTAGGACATGGGGCTCACTGTGGAAGCTGACACCCATCCCATTGGCATACATCACCCTCAGGGTACCGTTATTACAGAGCTGGTAGCTGTTCCGCACTTGATCTGGAGAAATGTAAGTGGGGGTGGGGACAGGGAAATAAATTATCCACTCAGTCATAAGAGAATAGAACCCTTGTTTTTCTAGGTTTCCATGGTACTTTGCAGCTGTCAGTCTCAGGCTGCCTTCAATTAACACACACACAATGGTAAGGTGAGTACAGAGATGCTACTGATCCGTGGAAAGAAAAACATTATTAATATGTGGCACTCCAGAAATAATTATGCTGTGATATTTTTCTTTTACTCACTGAAGACTATTAATAGTACCCTTAAACATTTAAAGATGTCTATTGCCTACACAATTTGTGTCAATCAAATCCTTGCTCTTTAACATATTTTAGCTTAACTGGAAAAAAAAACCAACCCCAAACTACTTAAATATATATTTTTTTCCCTTTTGCCTACCATCTAACCTGAAGTTGATGGTTTAGCCACAGGTCAGATCCACTGCAAATCATGTCTAGGATTCTTCAAGAAAATCAAGAGAAAAAGCAACCATCCTGTGCCTCATACTTTAGCTGCTGACTCCACCATGATGCCACCTCCACTCAAGAGAACTCTAAGGAGATTCAACTAACGTGAGGTAGACTGAGCCAGTCGGTGCTGATAACGTGCATTTACCTGCCCAAATGGAAGCAATGCTAGTCAATCAGACTTCTGACCTTTTCCTTTATCAGAAAGTTCCAGGAAGGAAATGTGAGTCAGAGACTCCTTTCACAGATATATTGCTTCCTGATCATTTGGTCAGAGGCGTCCAGCCGGGCTGGCCTCCGAGATGCTGGGGTAGTGAGCAAATGAGTACCTGTCGCTTCTGCGACTGCGGCCATCATGCCGAAAGACAGAATCTACATCATTAATCATTTGGCACAGCAGAAATAGAGTCATTGAAACAGGTTCTGTTGTGGGATAATAGTCCAGAAATGTCACCATTTATCTACGGAGAGGACACTTTTATCTTCTGACAACGGGCTAACCCACTGACATTATATCTTAATTAAAAGAAAAATTAATCTGCACAGTTCCTTTTCTTGCCAGCCCCTGTGCTTGTCCTGGACCGTATGTCATGTCGAACAGCAATAGTAACCGTGGGGTGGTCAGAAACTTTTGAGATCCCAGTCCTGGCAAGAGATTGCTCAAGAGCTTTGATTCCAGGACAACCAACTCAACAAACAAATGATTGGAAAAGAGAATCAGAATGATATCTTCCCCCAGCCCATCAAAAAAAAAAAAAAAAAAAGGTGGGCCCAAGAGAATAAACAGCCTTTGAGAAGGTAACTATGTGTGTTGGGTTGCTGGGAAGTGTTGGCGATGGAGAGGTAGGCAGTGGGGGGAGAGCATATGGGATGTCAATTGATAAGCCTGTAGACATTCCCAAATATCTAGATAATTCGGTATAGATGACATTCTCCTGAATTCGATTAAGTCATTTTCTACAAGGTTGAGCTCTTGTAGAGTTTGTCTGCTGTGGGTACTTCACTAAAATAGCAAGCTGAGGGGTGCGATAGGTCTCTGGAAGTCCTCTCAGGCTTGGTAACCCACACCTCTGGGCTTGGCTAGCTGGGTCTAGGGGTGAATTTTGGGGTGGGGTGGTGGTGTGTGGGGGGCTTACCTTGTACCACTGTGTAGGAAGCCTCCACTGAAGACAGGTTGGTAATTACAGTCACATCATCATCACGGTTGGAGTTCTCAATGTCGATGGTGATGGATTTCTCCATTTCCCGATGCAGACTGGTCACCACTCCCGTGGGGCGTGTCACATTGGTCAGGCGGCCCTCATGATCATAGCTGGAGGACAACACTCCAGTTAGAACACAGTGACTGGGGCTGAAGGCTTTCCCAACACTCAGAACCATTCAAGGGACAGGTGCATGGGGCCAGAGGAACAGGCTGGAAGGTGGGGCGACCAGATGATGCATCACTCTGAGGCCCCTTGTCACAGTCCTCAAAACCCCAACCTGCCCTGAGAAATTGTGGTGACACTTTCTACTACCCACCGATAGACCTGACTCGACGCGGTGCAAACATTTTATCTCCGTCCGGCTGGACTTAATTACGCTTTCCCAAGTAAGTGGGAACGCCTGCCTCTGAGCACCTTTTGCTTTTTAATTTATATGTCCCACAAAGCAACCAAAGTAATCTTTCTAAAAATTATCAGTTTCCTTATGTCCCTTCTCTGTTGAACTAACCACACTGTTTCCTACTAGTTGTTCAATCAAATGAAAACGTAGCACTTGAGACCATTCACACCCCTGATCTTCCACACTCGAATACCTTTGTCTAACTTATCCTCTCATAGCCTCTGGGCAGTCAGCCTGGGCCTAATGCGAATCCCAGGCCTCGGCTCAAGCGTGGCAGGCTTGGCTTCCGGGAACCTTTTCTCTGGTCCTATAGCCCAAACCAATCACGGCTCAGCTCCCCAAACAGCCTTTTTAGACAGCTTTCCCAGGGACACACTTGACCTCAGTTGTCCTCAGCACCCAAGTCTAAGGACACCGGCAATCAAGCTCTGCTGCCAGCAAGTTGCCTGACATTGGACCCTCCTTCTTTATGTCTGTGTGCCATCTTCACGCTTTTTTTCAAAGTGTGAAGTGTTTTTCCCACCTCCTTTAGCAGAAGCCCTGCTGTTCCACTTGGTAGAGCGTTTCCTTACCCTGGAAGATCCAGGAAGCCTGTGCCTTAGGAAAGGAAAACGGACTCTTTTCAAGGTCTAAATGGGGAGGCCTTTCAGCTCTCCCAGATTAATTGGTTACTGGAGAAGGGGTGGGGAGGAAGATGGAACACGTGAAGTATTTGCTTGGAGAGTTAAAAAGGAGGAAGAACTGCTCAGCCTCTGGGTGTGACTCCCTCTGGACTGGAGACAGGGACCAAGGTGGCGGGTTCTGAGCGATTGAGATGGGAGATGGTACAGCATGTGGGGAGGGCCTGTGAACAGAACTGCTGTGGCCCACTGGACTTTACCACATAGTGCCCAGGACATCAAAAGCCAATATGGAGGGTGCTGGGTAAGTGTGTTTGGAATAAAGGGATGCAGCTCTGCCTCAGGACTTTCAGTGAGGTGAGAAATTTTGCTTCTGTGGTGAACTGGAAAGAGTCGGCTCTGTAGATGTTTGAAGGCTGAAGGCGGTACCACATTAAGCTGAATGGCCAGTTGAGCAAAGGCTGTGGAGGACAGGGGAGGGGAGAACTGTGAGCAGGAAACCCTTGGGGGCCCAGCCTTTGGCTCTACGCTCATCACTTGCCCAGGGGACTAGACAGTGGGTGGGCCAGACATCACATTCCCTGGAAAGCTCAGGTGGTATAACCACTAAAAATATAGATAAGACTCAGGCTCTCCAATTCAAAGGGACTGCCTTGTGCTTTTTTTATCTGTTAAGGGAACTGCTTCTCAGACGGGATACAGAGATGTTACTTACAAAGTGACAAATTAAAATAACCTACTTGTTCATTAACTACCCTGGCGGTAATCCTGAGTGCGCGTCGGGGTTAATTTTCACTGTCCGAAGCGGTAACCCCGAGAGTGCCTCAGGGTTAATTTTCATACCTGGGATGCCTACTAGACTCTTGTTTGGACAGATTTAAGTGAGGAATTCCTAAGAATTACAGGCCTACAATATAAAACAACAAATTTCCATGCAAAACAATGTACCGCTTTGGGTACAAAATTACTGACATAATCAGACCGCCAGGGAGGTTAATAAAAGATGTGTTAAATAACTCATGATTTATCCATAGAGTAAAAACCTATGAAACCATCGAAAGTGATGACATGGGTTTCAGTTTATCAGCATGAAAAAAAAAAAAGGACATATTGTTGAGTAGAAAGAGTGGAATACAAAAATATATTCTCCTGATAGTTTACTTTTGGGGGAGGGAGGGGTGAAGAAATGAGTATATAGAAGAAATTCTCTGAAAATATGGACATCTTAATGTTAGCAAGGTTTACCTCCATGTTTTTTAGTATGTTCCCATATTTTAGGAATTATTTGTAACCAGTATGCCTAACTTTCATGTTTTATAACCAGAAACAAAAAGTATTTAAAAATAAGAAAACAAAAAAGGGAAACAAATGAAGCCCAAAGTTAGTTAAAAAAATAAAATAAAAAGGAAATAACGAAGATCAGACTAGAAATAAATGAAAGGGCTAAAAAGACAATAGAAATGATCAATGAAACTAAGGGCTGGTTCTTTGAAAAGATAAACAAAATTGACAAATCTTTATCTAGACTCACCAGGAAAAAAAGAGATGACTCAAATGAAATCAGAAATGAAAGAGGAGAGAGACGCCACAACTAACACCACAAAATGCAAAGGATCATAAGAGATTACCATGAACAATTATATGCCAACAAATTTGACAGCTTGGAAGAAATGGATGAATTCCTAGGAACATACAACCTACCAAAGCTGAATCATGAAGAAAGAATACATATAAACAGACCAATTACCAGTAATGAGAAACCTCCCAACAAACAAAAGCCCAGTGCCAGATGGCTTCACTGGTGAATTCTACCAAACATTTAAAGAAGAATTAATACCAGTTCTTCTCAAACTCTTCCAAAAGAGAGAAGAAGAGGGAACTCTTCCAAACACATTTTTACAAGGCCAGCATTACCCTGATACCGACACCAGACAAGGATGGTATAGGAACAGAAAATTACAGGCCAATATCTCAGATGAATATAGATTCAAAAATTCTCAAACAGATATTAGCAAATTGAATTCAACAGTACACTGAAAGGGTCATACACCATGATCAAGTGGGATGCTTTCCAGGAATGAAAAGATAGTTCAACACTCACAAATCAATCAGTCTGATACGCCACATCCATAGAATGAAGGATAAAAATCATATGATCATCTCAACTGATGCAGAAAAGCATCTGACAAAATTCAACATCTGTTTATGATAAAAACTCAACAAACTGGGTATAGAGGAAACACACTTCAACACATTAAAGGCCATATATGATAATCCAACAGCTAACATCATGCTCAACAGTATAAAACTGAAAGCTTTTCATCTAAGATCAGAGGATAAAACAAAGGATGCCACTTTATTCGACATAATGTTGGAAGTCCTAGGCAGACCAATTAGACATGAAAAATAAATAAATAAATAAATAAATAAATAAAAGGCATCCAAACTGGAAAGGAAGAAGTAAAACTGTCACTATTTACATATGACATGATATTATTATTATATAGAAAACACAAAAGACTTCACCAAAACACTGTTAGAACTAATAAGCAAATTCAGTAGAGTTGCAGGATACAAAATCAACACAAAAAATCTTGCATTTCTATATGCTAATAACAAAATAGCAGAAAGAGAAATTAAAAAAACAATATCATGTACAGCTGCATCAAAAAGAATAAAATATCTAGGAATAAATTCAACCAAGGAGGTAAAAGACCTGTACACTGTAAACTATAAGACAGTGATGAAAAAAATTGAAGACACAAATAAATGAAAAGATATTCTAGGCTCATAGATTAAAATAACTGATATTTTAAAATGTCCATGTTACCTATTAAATCTACAGATTCAGTGCAACCCCTATCACAATTAAAATGGCATCTTTCCCAGAAATAGAACAAATAATCTTAAAATTTGTATGGAACCACAAAAGACTATGAATAGCCAAAGCAATCTTCAGAAAGGAGAACAAAGCTGAAGGCATCACACTCCCTGATTTTAAACTCTATCACAAAGCTCTAATAATCAAAACAGTATGGTACTGGCATAAAAAGACACGCAGATCAATGGAACAGAATACAGAGCTAAGAAATAAATCCACACATATATGCCCAATTAATTAACCACAAAGGAGCCAAGGATACGCAACGGGGAAAGGGCAGTCTCTTCAATCAATGGTGCTGAGAAAACTGGACAGCCACATGCAAAAGAACAAAAGTGGACCACTATTTTACACCACTGACAAAAATTAAACTTGAAAGTAAGATGTGAAACCATAAAATACCTAGAAGAAAGCATAGGCAGTGCGGTAAGCTCCTTGACATCAGTCTTTGTGATAATTTTTTGGAATTGACACCAAAAGTAAAGGCAACAAAAGAAAAAAAGTCAACAAGTGGGACTACATCAAACTAAAAAGCTTCTGCACAGCAAATGAAACTATCAACAGATTAAAAGGCACCTTCTGAATGGAGAAAATATTTGCAAATCATATATCTGATAATATAAAGTCTTATTAAGACTTATAAATCATATAAAGCCTTATATCACATATAAGACTTTAATATCCAAAATATATAAAGAACTCATACAACTCAATAGCAAAAACCCAAACCATCCTATTAAAAGTGTGCAGAGGATCTGAACAGATATTTTTCCAAAGAAGACACACAGATGGCCAACAGGTACATGAAAAGATGCTCAATATTACTAATCATCAGGGAAATGCAAATTGAAGCCATAATGAGCTATCACCCCACATCTGTCAGAATGCTCATCATCAAAAAGACAACAAGTGTTGGCGAGGATGTGGAGACAAGGGGACCCTTGTGCACTGCTGGCAGGAATGTAAACTGGTGCAGCCACTATGGGAACAGGTATGGAAATTCCTCAAAAAGTTAAAAGTGGGCCGACCGAGTGGTGCATTGGTTAAGAGGTGGCTTGGGACAACAGAGGGGGCCCCGGTTTGGATCCCACATATGAGGGCCAGTGACACTGCCCTCTACAGCTAAGATGCTGAACAACAGCTCAACCTGGAGCTGGGCTGCTGTGAGTCGCCAGCGACATGGCTGCAGCCCCTGTGGCAGTGGGTTGCCATGGGCTACCGTGTGTAGCCGGCAGCCAGCGTGAGCGGCCAGCAGCCTCAGTAAGCGGCTGTCTAGAAGCCAGTGACTGATCTGCTTCACCTGGGAAGAGCACAATGATGGTGCCAACTTGGGCCAGTGAAACAACGTCCTCCACAACTAGACTGAAGAACAAAAGGACAGCAACTTGTCTGTTCCCCTTCCCCCAATTCCCCAGCGCTGTTCCCCTCCCCAAACTCCCCAATTAAAAAAAAAAAAGTTAAAAGGAACTACCTTATAAGCCAGCAATCCCACTTCTGGGTATTTATCTGAAAATAAAAACACTAAACTTGAGAAGATAAATGCAGCATTATTTATAGTAGCCAAGACATAGAAACAATCTAAGTGGCTATCGATGGATGAATGGATGAAGAAAATGGTACACACACACACACAGGAATATTATTCAGCCACGAAAAAGAATGAAATCTTGCCATCTGTGACAATGTGGATGGGCCTTGAGGTCATTATGCTAAGACAGAAGTCAGACAGAGAAAGACAAAAAAGAAACCAAGCTCACAGACAGAGGACAGACTGACGGCTGCCAGAGGCAGGGAGTGGGCATGATGGGGGGAGGGGGTCAAAAGGTACAAACTTCCAGTAATAAAATACGCAAGTCCTGGGTGCATAATGTACAGCATGGTGGCTACAGTTAATAACACTGTATTGCATTTTGGAAAGTTGCTAAGAAGAGTAGATCTTGAAAGTTCTCATCACAAGAAGACATTATATTGTAATTGTATGGTGATAGATGTTACCTCTACTTATTATCATTTTGCAATATATACCTGTGTTATCATTATATTGGATACCTAAAACTAATATGATGTTATATGTCAATTTTACCCCCATAAAAAATAATGTAACAACTCTAAGTGTTTGGATACGGGGTGCCTGGTGGAGTACTCCAGAACAGTGTCTCCAACTCTTGCTGCCAAGCAGGGACTGCGTTTGAGGTGCTTATTCTTGGGACTCAGGCCAGGATTGAATTCCAACCCCCGGTATTACCTGGACACCTACAATGTGCAGGTCGCCATGCTTCCTTATAAGAGAAGCAGCAGCAAGTGGAGATTCTACTCTTGGGAAACAGAGGATTGGGGGTGAGACCAGAATCTCAAGGGCCACATGGTGGAAAACACGTTCTCTTTAACTTTCAGAGACGATTCAGCTGCCTGTAGCTCTAGCTTTGCTGGTTTCCCCCATGCAGTGAGTCTCTTCAGAGCCAGGTCGTTTTTGCAAATAAGCCTGCTTGTAATTGCAAGAAGCTGTGAGTTCCTGTCACGGTATCTTGAGGCCGCCCAGTGAGACCATTCCAGCTTTGGCCTGTGTTGGGCTGGAGGACATTCTCTGACTCATTTAGCCAACAGGGATCCACGGACTGCCTGTTACGGGCCTGGCACAGTTCAAGGCACTGGGGACAAGGCTGGGGATAAAATGCATGAAAATCCGTGCCCTTACGACACATACCTGCTAGATGGAGAGGGCACAAAGAAACGACAATTTAAAATATAGAGAATGTCAGGTGGTGACAGTGCTAAGGATTAAAATAAAGGAGGGAAGGAAAAAGGGAGAGGAAGGGAAAGAGGGGGCAGGAGAGGAGTGGGGGGAGAGGGAGAGGGAGAGAGGGAGGGAGTGTTGTAACTTTAAGTACTATTGTCTCCGAAGAATTTAGCAGACGCAGTAAGACTTCCAAAGGGCATCCCCATGCCTGCCCCAGTCTCTATGTCAGGCCTCATTCAGACTGGTCCTTGAGAGTGACACTTTTTTTTCCTTAGTCAGGTGAGCCAACACATGATCTCTGAAGTGCATTGGGTCTTTAGGTGGAACGGCTAGATGGGAAGATGGAAATCTAGGAGGTGTTTGGGTTAAAGTATAGCTTTCAACTAACCTGGTGTGAGAGCTAAAGCTGGCACTCAGACGGTGCCTTCAGGGACAGAGTAACTGGCCCATAAAGTTTGATCAAGTTCCTGCGCCCTGAAGAGTGTTAGGAGGCTCCAGATGTCTGAGCAAGTCAGCTTTGCCCCAAGGATGACAGAGCACGGGAAAGCAATTCTGCAATGCAGTAGACGTCCAGCAGGGGGCAACAGCTTCCTTCACATTTTCCCAAACTCATTTTCAACACAAAGAGAACGTGAACATTCCTGGATTTAGGAGTGATCAACAATGTCTCTCTCTCTCTCTCTCTCCCGGTTTCCCCTCTGTGACAAGCCCTCCCTAACTTACTAAATTCTCAGCTAGCAGCAACACCTCGACAGAAAGCAAGCAAGGACTCCAAATACATAGGCGTTAACCAGATCCTTCACCCTTCAAGGAGAGCCAGATGCTTGCAAATTCCACCCCAGCCTCAGCCAGCAATCGGCAGGATGACGCCTTAGCAGTTTCCTCCAGCCAGCATCCCACTGGCTCCTACCTGAAGCAGCAGGCAGTCTGACCAAGAGCTGCCTGCAGGAACCAGGGAAAACAGCTTTTTGGCAAAACAAACGGCGGGACTATTAACTATGAGATAATTGTTTGGGGAAATATGACCAGCGCTCGCATCTTTTAATATACCTAGCACTTTATCTGTATTGATCTGCTTCTGCCGAAGAGGAAATTCAGAGTTTATCTACCTGTCTGCGCAATCAAGTGTGTTGCTGGACCCGGTGGCAAATTACAGGGGCCCCACCAGGATCTTGCCTTTTAGGTTCTAATTTCCGCACACACGGCAAACATGAATAATCAGCCAAGTTAATCAGCGCTTGATCTCCCAGGTGCCGTGCATGTCCAATATCCGGATATCAGAACGGCAAGCAGGCAGGAGCAATTGCCAGCTCTCACAGGGGCATGTCCAATGTCAGAGGCCCCACGGTGCAGCTCACACAGGAGGCAGGGAGAGGGGACACGAATATCTCGGGGCCATAAGTGGACATTAACGTCAGGAAGACAATGTGACTAAGCAATTCTAACAGCTACCTGGACAGCCAATCCCGAGGCCCGCTCGGGCAGGGTAAGCGCTCTTGGGAAATCCTCTCTCAACCTACTTACTCGTAGAAAGTCGTCCATCCCGTTTCGTCACTCTTGGTGGCCAGAAGGCCCGTGTTCCCATCATAGGTCATGAGGCCCAGCTCCAGGTTCTGGGTGGACACGACTTTGAGACCGCCACTCGTGCCCACCGTGAGGGTGATGATCTGGTTGTCGGGCATGAGCAGGTGGCGGGGCGTGCCGCTGCTGTCCCGACGGATCTTCAGGGAATTGCCATTATTGTCAATCAACTCAGTGACATCGTTGTCAGCGCTGTATGTGAAATTGTACAGGTACTCCCCCGTCACCAGGCTCACGGTGTACTGGTGGATGCCGTCGGCATTGAAAACATATAACTCCTGTTCTCCGGGGGACGCAGCCTCGTATTGGTTGAAAGCGTTGAGAACGGGCTTGTTCTTGCTGACCGCCCGGATCCGAATGTTTCCGAGGTCTGCGATGTAGATGGTCCCGTCTGGGGCGACAGCTAAGGACGACGGGGCGTTCAAGATGGCATCAGTCGCGTAGGCATCGTCTCCTGAGTAGCAGTTGCAATTGACGTCGTTTTTGCAGTCGCAGTCAGAGGCTGCTCCCGCTAAAAGGCAGATCTCCCCGTTGGTTGTGACCTGGCGCAGACGGTTGATCTTCTTCTCATCCGTCTCGGTGATGTACAGGACCCCAGTGTGAGAGATGGCAATGGCGCTGGCCGACTCTAGAGCGGAGTGAATGGCCAGCTTGCTGAGCGAGTAGTCAATGCCGGGGACCTGGCAGTGCATGGGGCGCCCTGCGATGATGCTGACCTGGTGGTTCTCCGTGATGCGAAGGATGACGTTATTTTCCAGAACATACAGCGAGTTGTCCATGGGGTTGACAGCAAGGTCTGTTGGCCACTCCAGGCGAACCTGTGGATGACATGGCTTCCAATTAAAGAGCAGCCTCTCACATGCCCAACGTTTAATGATGTAGGGCAGTTAGACTGGTGTTATGAAGCTGGGGAAAAGGGCGTTTTTACTAACACCTGTACGAGAAGTGCCCATCATCAAACCGTCTGCCCACTGCCCATGTTGATGTGCACCACGGTGAAGAGGAGGCTGTGTAACCAACATCTCCTACTATAATAGCTATATCACCTGTGCCTAGACTAGGTCACCAGCTCTACCCACAATGCTCTTCTCAGCCCCAGATGACTGGGCCAGGGTCAGAGTCATCACATACGGTTGGGCAGGTAGCCCACTGCATAAGGGGCTAGTGTGATCCAGCCCACACTCTGCTCATCAAGCCATGGGCCTGAGGAGGCTACATTCATTTAGAGGTGCGCCCTTTATCGAGTTCACAAAAAGGAGCCACGCAGTTGGTGGCCCTGACCCAAGGGCAGCCCATGCACAGGCTGGCCAGAAAGTGAGAACTTGAGGGTTTGCTTAAAGAAACAAAACGGACCAGACCTATTCCTTTTCTGCAGCATTTGAAATGAAAATCTCAGGAGCAAGTTGTTAGTTTGTTGTAGAATTTGAGCTGAAATTAATGAGATTGACTGAGGGCTGAAAATGCCCTTACAGGAAGGGTACACATATACCCCAGATTGTTTGCAATCCATCTAATAAAGCCTGGTTTCTTTTGCTGTACATTTAAGTGAGTCTGTGTTCTCTGCCACCGGAGGAGCCCGGACTAAGGAGTATCGCTTGGGGGAATATTGTAGCGGGCTCTGCTGTAGTTATTACTGCACAAAGTAAAGGTTTATATAGTGAGGATGCAATCATTTGAGATTAACAGGGAAGTTCTGATTGACACATAACACTGTACGGTACATTCTCAGACCTGCAGTAATGATGGGGAAGAGAGGTAATTACACAGTAACTCCTACCCTGTAATCTGCCACGGCTGGAGGATGTCACCAGCTCCACTTCTCTGAGCAGAATCAACCAAGCTCTCTCTCTTTCCCTCTCATTTTTAGCTGACATGTCCCATTCCATCTTGCTATCTAGTTCACCTCAAGCCTTCCGCAAACAAACTTGTGATCTGTATGGATATCTCCTTCCCCCACCCCACTTCCAATTCAAACAGGTTGCTGGTGATGCCAGGCCAAGACCCAGGTATGGCTTAGTGATGAAAAATAAGAGAGTCCGACCTGGGCCACATCCATGCTGGAGTCGCAGCTCAGTGGCCGGACGGCAGTGAGGTCATTGGAGCCCAGCAGGGTGGAGATGATCCCATTCTGGTCGACCTTCCGGATCATGGTGGCATCGACAAAGTACATGAGCCCATTCTTGTCAACGGCGATACCTGAGCAAGACGACAGGGGAGTGT
Organism: Hipposideros armiger; assembly: GCF_001890085.2. NCBI lineage: Eukaryota > Metazoa > Chordata > Mammalia > Chiroptera > Hipposideridae > Hipposideros > Hipposideros armiger. Next base: position 2,515,919 of record NW_017731375.1, on the reverse strand, counting down.
GTCTCTCAGGAAGGAGCAGAGCTGGTGGGGATGCCCCACTGGGCCCTATCTTCTTGGGCCTAGCCGGGTGGGTCAGCACACTCAGAGCAGAGGCTCCTAACCTTCTAAGATGACACCCTTTCTCATGAGCACTGTGCTGAGAGATCTGCGTAATTCCTGGGGTGCTGGCTGCATCGCCACCCAACGGAAGAATGAACCTTGGGCTGCAAATGAACCAAGGCTGCAAATGAATGAATGGGGAAATAACTTTGCATCTGCTGCTGTCTTTAGGAAAGAAGTGATTTCCCAAGTTCATTGCTTGAAAAATCATCGGTAGTAAATTACTTGAATACCCTTCACATCTGACTGCAACAATGAGGGTGAGAAACAATGCTTCTTATGGTCACAAACTCCCAATTCAGAATATATCCTCCAGGAAGCACTCCCAATTAAGCCTGGACTCCACTTAGCACACGGATGCCCTGGGGCAATGCAGGTCCTAGCACTCCCCCACGGCCCCGTCCATTCCTGTAAGGCGCAGACAGCAGACAGAAGCTTCTATTCCTTTTGCATCTTCACCCCAGGGCCTAAGCCCAAGACTCCTCCCCATCCTTCATCCACGCTACCTGCTGCTTTCATGGTAGCAAAAAATGCTAATGAGTTGGACCCTCAAAGGACTGGTCCTTAACCTTGAGTATCCTTAGTCCCAGCAGAGGTCCATTAATTTCAAGAACCCCTCCCACCAATCCCAGGTCCTTGGAAATTATACCCATTCTTAATTGCTACCATGTATCAGGCATTTACAAAATGCCAGGCACTGTGCTTTAGACTTGATACATACTTGTCTCACGGAAACTTCTGGGAATGGCGGGAGGCCACCCCACGGGACTCTGTTCTGTCTCTAGCCCACATAGCTGGCGCTCAGGCTCATGGAGCTAATGTTTCCTTCTAGAAGCAGCCAGGAATCTCCAGGACCCATCACCCCTCTTTCCATTTGTAGCATATGTGGGTGATGAAGTTTACTTCACGTAAACAAGTTTTTTAAAAAACACTCACCCACGCACCACAGCAATCTAACAGAGTTAACTTATTCTAGGGAATGCTGTGTTTGGGGGTGCCCGGGCTGAGTTCATTCAGTTCCAAGAAGAAGAAAGCCCGGCTTATGGTGGGCTCTCTCTGGGGCAGCCTTTACCTCGAGGGCTCATAAGGGTTGCGTCCACGGCCTTCCCTCCATCCCCGCAGCGGGCTTCATCAAAGGGCAAGCATTGCTCCCCGGTTCCTGCCACGACTTCCGAATTCCCAGCCAGGTCTTTTGCGCCACTCAGAGACTTCACTCGGTAGATGCGCCGACTGTTGGTATCAGACACGTAGAGAGAGCCAGACACGGGGTCGACTGCCAAATAGTATTTGTGTGCTGGGTTGTTGCTTTAGGAGAAGAAGCACAGAGAGCAATGAGAAGGGGCTGTGCAGCTGACCTGCCGGCTCAAAGAGATGACAAAAATCCTAGCAAGACTCTAACCATTTCGAGTGTCTTTCCACTTTAGTGAACTGGAAAGAATCTAACATAATAACTTAGTGTTCGAACACATCATGGTTTTTAGCTACTTTTAATTGGACTTCAACTCCTCATGCTGTCAGAGAAGCCGTTCTTTCCCATCATGCTAAAATACCATTGCTTCCTTTAGCCAGTGCGTAGGAGCCCGCTTTGGTCATGCTTCTGCAGCTGTGTTCTGGGTGTCAGCCTCCTTGATTTGCCCCTGTGGGCTTAATACGTTCTGAAGGGGATTGAGGAGCACCTCTATAAGACCTGTTCTCCTTTGAATCTGTGCTTCCTCAGTGCTTCTGAGGTACTAGACCATTAAGTGCTTCCAGGGGCAACCTGGAGTTTGCCTAACTTTGTAATGGGAGGCTCTCCAGGGCCGTCCTTAGTCCCCAGTCTCAGGGCTTTCTAGTGTTCCTCAGGATGGATACACATAAAGTTGCTGATAACACATCCAGAATCTGAATTACTGGGGTTGGAGATACAGTTTTTAAATCTTGGGTAACAGTGAGGTCACAGGTAAGCACCAGGCTTGGCCAGGGCCCTATGCCACCCTAGGAGATAAACGGTGTGTGAAATGTGATTAGGAAGGCGTTAAGCCTCAGAGACCTGGCCCTCTTTCTCTGCCGTGTGTCTAGGTGTCCTGTGTGTTGCTGACTGGGGCAGGGTCAGATGTGCAGACTGGGCTGAGGATTAAGACACAGGAAACTCTCAAGTCCACTCTGACTCAGCTGGTGACCTGGGGTAAGTCTTGTGGCCTAGCTGGGTCCTAGGTTTCTTACGTGGGTAATGAAGACATCCAATCAGACCATCACTCACGTCCCTTTTGGCTCAAATCCTGCAGTTTCTTCCCTTTGCCGTGTCAGTCCCTGGCTGGAGGTTGACGCCAGAATGAGTGCTCACGCCCTTCCCATGCTGGTTATTAAAATCACTGCCTCTAGGGTGCAAGCAGCGGGTGCCACTGCGCCCCAGTGTGGTAGACCAGGCTCTGTGCCCATGCCTACAATGAGTGCAGGCCCTTTTCTCCCCTACCACAAATGTAAAATGATAGGAATAGAGGAGCTGGAAGAGGTGAAGAGAACGTGAGGGCGATGACAGTGTTGGATGCATTTGTCCTGGAGATGCCAGCTGGTAAATTACTAATTAAAACACCACCATTTGGGTTCTGCCCCTGATTTAAGGAAGAAAAGAAGTAGGAGGCTATTTTTAGGAACAATTTGTGACTCGAGACCATCTTTAATTCCAGCTTCTCCTCAGGTTGCTATGAAGACACATAATTGAACTAGAAGTCAAGGTCTTCTAAAATTCCAGCTCAGGTAAGTAGTTGGAAAGAGTGGGCTACGTGGACGCCTCCCCTCCCCTTCCCTCATCTTTCTTTTTTTTCTTTTTTTTTTTTGGCTATTAAGTCTTTAGAGAATGTCCATATATGCAAAATAAATTAGGGCAGGAAGGGAAAAATCCATGCCATCTTTTAATTAGATGCTGCGCTTTGTTGCTGAATGAAGAGTAGCTGGCATGGTCAGTGGGAGGATCAGGGCATTACACATCTGTGCCTATCTGTGAGCAAGATAATTAATTCTGGACTTTCTAGGGAGCCCAGTTCAAGGAGGCTTTTCAAAATCTCTGGCAAAAGAGCAGACAGTTGAGGGTGTGGGGTCAGTTTTTGCCAGGGGCCCACTCTTCCCCATGGCCTCTTACTCATTCCAACCAAGATCGTTGCACAGAAGCTCGGACAGATGGACACCCATGGTTCCACTGTGGCTATGGTGAAGGTTAAATGTACTAAGTGAGTTTGAAGGGCACTGCAGCTTCTTTTTTGATTTGTCCCAGTTGCACTGCCTGTAACCAGCCAATTTAGGGGTGCCTGAGAAGAGGGAGGCAGAGGACTCCGCCTATGCATGGCTTTCCCACTGACTTTGATGATCTTGTACAGGTAGACTCTACTCTTTGTCTAATTTTGACCTGACATCATGAAGAAGCCCCTTCCACGTTTCATCTCAAGGCATTCCCTCGAGTATTAAAATACACTGCTTTGTTTTCTCTCCTCTTCCAAGTAAAAATAAGGTCATTTTTCGTCCAGAAGAGCTTATGTTACATCCATTTCAGTGCACCCTGGGGCAAGTTGGCATTCTCCTAACTCTGTAATGGGAAGCTCTCCAGAGCCATATGCACATGGATGTGTGTTGTACACTGTGTATGTGAACGGTACCGGTATGGTTTTCAATAACTTCGGAGCAACTGAATGACAAAGGCTACTGATTTAGACCAAACGTACTTTGTCTACACCCTTCATATAACTTAAAAGTGATTTAACTCCATGCAAACCCTCCATGCATCTGACTGTTGGATTCATTCTGACCAGCAGATTGGCAATTAACTTGGTTTTTTTTTTTGAAATGACCATGTATCCAGGGGAAAAAAAATCATTAATGAGTTGAAAATGAGTTTTTGACCCGTTTCCAGTTCATTAAAGCTTTTGTGAACCCAGTCCAGCATTTACAAAAGCCAGAAGTTTGCCTCAACTGTTGAGCCCAATTATGGACCATACTGAGCAGTCGGGATAAAAGTTCGCTGAGGGTTCATTATCTTGCTCTTGCATCTCCCGGAAATTCTAATTACTGTCAGCTTATTGGGTTGCTTTTTGACTGCGTTTCATAATTGCTAAAGCTTATCATATCCACAACACACAATTAGCACATAAAAAAAGTTACTATATTTGGTACATAGAAATATATAACATTATACAAGAAGCACGAAACAAAAAGCAAACACAAGGAAGCAAACGAACCATATCAAATTACATGGGAAAGAGTTTTTTGTCTTACCTATGTTTAAACTCTTTATTTCTTTATAGAAAGAAAACAGAAGGAAAAAGAACAAACAGTTAGCTGAAGAATTGATGATAAAGCAAACATAACATTTTCATTTCTTATATAAAGGGTCCCCCAAAAGGCAGCATTTATCTTTTTTTTTTCTCTCCTAGCTGACAGCTGCTGGCTCAATTTCTTGGGAAGCACCCCTGATTTGGGATGCCTTCCAGCCATTGAAAAAAATCTAGATAAGAATGCTTGAATTCTCAGATCAGTAAAGTGGCTGTCACGTGACACAAGTGGCAACAGGTGTGACAGGTCTTCTGGCGAGTGAAGAAATGGCAAGCTAGGGACCTCGTGAGTGCCAACACCTATTGACTGGTGGTGGCTGCTGGGAGGGCGGAAGGAGAAAGATTCTAAAGCCAAATTCTCAGCTGTCAAGAGCACTGGGGCTCATTTGCAATGTCTGCCCTGGGTGTTGGGAGAAAGCCCGGTGTCACCTGGGCCACCTACTTGACATCGGTGCATTACAGGGTAGAGTCACTACCATCCAAGAAAGACCCCCTGACCACACCCAACTGCAGTGTGACACTGTTGAATACTGAGAGTCTCAGCCACTTCTTGTCCCTGCTCCCTGCCACCTTCCCTCTCCCCATCTCACTTGCATGTGTGGGACCCCAAGAGTGCATTCTTTCTTATAGATAACATCCATCAATGAAATTCATAGGTAATAACATCCTCCTGCAATTGGAGCCAAAGACTCCGATTACCATTCCTTCCTGGGAAACTAGTAAAAGTTTTGCCATTTTTTTTTCTTTTAAAAACAAAAACACACATCGATTTCAACAGGAAAGCGGCTAAAAGTTAAGCACATTAAGGAGAAGAGAGATGCTAGGTCCTCAGGTAAAGAGGACTGCTCGCCCGCCATTCCTGAGGCTTCTGGCTGAGGTGGAAGGACGCCTGACCCCTCTTTTGCTTCCTGCTGAGGGAGGAGGTGTCAGTAAAAGAACAAAGAGGGTTTAATGCCCTGATTCCTGCATAGGTGCAGCTCAGGCCTCTGCTGGGGGCCATCATTAGTGGTGGGTTTGCACAGGGATTACATTTTTATATTTTATTCCAACGTGTTAGTTTTTGCAGAAAAAAAAAGTTAATTAAATGATGCTGATAACTCCTGAGCTCTGACTGACATAGTGCAATTTAAGATTCATTCTGCAAAGCCTGGTGTGTCAGAGTGGCAGCCGGGAATTCGCGTGTCTATTTTATATTGCTTAATGAAAGTGAAATGTTATCTGCCACCAGTGGTAGTCATATTTGGCTCTTAATTATTGCGATATCAATTCCACTTTTTTTTTTCAGTCAAGGTTTTGTGAAAAGACTGGATGGGATTGGGGGCCGCAGACCTGACCTACTTCTGGCCTTCAAACATCTGCTTTAAATTGATTAATATAATGTCCATGTTGGGGGAAGGTGAAAGGCTTGGGTGGGGGACCAAGTCACCGAGAGTGCAGAGTCCAAATGACCAGAGACATATGAGCTTTGGAGGAAGGCTGAGGTCACAGCTCCTCCAACCCAGGGCCATGAGCAGGGTGGGTGCTTAGCAGGCAACAAACCAAAATGACAGCACCATTGAGTCATTCTATGTAATTAAGCACAGGTGCCCTATTCACAAGGGACAGGCGTGGGCTTTGTGTCCATGGCCTCAATAACACCAACCCTTTAAGCATACCCTTTGAGGAAAAAGTGGTGTCTCCGATTCAAGAATTGAGATGGATTAGCTCTTCACACTGTGGAGTCTCAATGACTCCTCTGCGAAGCCTTCAGGGCCTCTCCAAGCATTACCAGCTTGCCTTGCAGAGCTCTCATCAGGCTGTCTTGTGATTTATGTGTGTATGCTTGTCTTTGCTGTGAATGGAAGTGAGTAAGTAAATATGGGCTTGACTTCTTTCCATACTGTTGATTTTTAGTAGAGAGCCCTGGAGAGAGTAAAGCTGGGAAAATGGGTTCTTGAGTGATGGAAGAAAGGAATGAGGCCACTTCCCTCAGTGCGGGGCAGACCCTGCCCTGGACTAGTTCCAATCCCTCATGTCTTACTCAGAACCACACAGCTGCAATCAGCTGTTGTCTCTTTGTAGCCCTACGCCCTCTGTGCCACAGAATAGGGTGGAGTTGGAATGGCCACATGTTTTGTTTATTTTAGTGCTAACCAAAGAAAAGCGAGTTGGGATACACTTGATTTAGTTTTAGGGAGATGTGCTTATGTGGCCCATACGTCCTCCTTGCACCTAGTTACACTATTGCTAGCCATTCTGGTATAGGAATGACTTTCAGGAACGCTCCTGCCCTATTGTACGGATTCACCCAGCATCATGACGGGAAGTGCAATACCTGATGTAGACGCTGCATTTCACTATTATTAGGACATCAATGACAAACTGATTAATCAAACAGTATTTACATTATTCACTGTACGAGAAAACCTGAAATGCCCAGAAATACTATGAAAGAAGCTTAAGTTTTTCCAAAATTTACAATTCTAACAATTTTTATGATATCACCCTTCATCAATTGTAAACGCGAAAGAAAAATTTCTAATTTATCAATAATTTAAAACAAATAGTGACCAGCTCTACTGGAGGAAAGGCTAAATATCTCTCTATTCTTTCTATAGATAATGACGTTACAAAAATCATTGTCACATTAAAAGATGATCAAAGAGGATGCAGCCAAAAAGTGTAGGCAAACAAGTATCACGGAAGTGGGAGAGTAATTAATTAGTAAACAAATTAAGTTATTTGTCTGGGTTTTGTGATGTTTGCACTAATTGCCAGCTTTTCAAAATTTACAATTTGTTTTGGTTTCTTTTCTCACCCTACATCATCTCAGTTTTGTTCCAAACTCGCGTTAAGATTCAGCCCCCTTGAAGCCTGGCACTGTCTTCGGTAAAAGAGCTTTGAAAACTGCCAAGAGCTGTCCAAAATTTTATGGGGATATTGTTGTTGTTGTTATTCTGGGTAGGGTGCTGTGCTACATTTTGCTTCCTGAGTTTATACCCTGACTATACACGGAAGGTATTTGCTCTCTAAACAGAAGCATATTCCTCCCTAACATTCTACTTTGGCATCAAGCGGGGCATGTCCTGGCTGAAAGTCTCAGGCAAAGCTGGCCTTTGCCTGGTGAGGTTTACTTCCACGTTCTGCTGCCCTGGACGTCCTTCCCAGGCCCCCCTTCGCCATGCCTCCTCCCTCTCCAGCACACCTGGGCTGGGCAGGTCCCGTCCCTGAAGATCTTCCCTGATGCGGCGATGCTGCTGACTCACCTTGATAACACCACCAGAATCTCAGCACGGGGAAGTGTTTTAGTTGGAAAAAAATATATTTACTATTCTAACTGTATATTTGGAACATGAAAAAAAATTGGAATTTCAAACATTATGGAAAGTGTGAGATTCTTATTTTTACCAAAAGGGGCCAAGTTAAGAAAAGGCAGAGAGACACTGTCCCATCCTTTATCATTTGCTGCCTTATGTTAGGGTCCAATTCCTAAGGCATTCTCCGCTTGGAGAGGAAGGAAATATTTTTCTCTATGACAGAAATGCACCCTAAGATGTTAGTGACTGACACATTTACTCTGCTCCACAGGGCTTGGGTTTTCCAAGGACCACCGGGAGAGGACGATGGTTATGAGAAGAAAAACGGCTGCTAATGTGGGCTATCAGGCTTTTTGGGGAAGCGAGTGTTGAAAATGTCTTGAATGCTGGTGGAATCAGATCACACAGGTGATAACCATTTTGGCATCAGAAGTTTTTCAAGTGTGTGGAACTCTGCCCCTCTATGTTTTGGATCAGCAAAGGAAGCAGGAAGGGAGAAGGACAGCGAAAGGACCATGAGGACGTTTAAATACAGTTCTGGTTCAGGGGCTCAGCTCTGGGGCGGGTAAGCGAGATAGGGATGGGCACCGGCTCCCGAAATTGAATCATTCAGCTGCCAACTCACAATGGAGAAAAGACATAAGCGAGACAGGTCTCGCCCTCCCCCCACCCTCCCCCTCTGCTGGTTACTGTTTTGAAGAGCAGCGGGATTGACAGCCCTTTGTTTTCAGGTATGTAGTGGGAAGAAAAGAAGAATCACACCAGTGTTCTTGTAAAAGCTTAACTTCTAATCGTCTCTGGATACCTGGCTGATGAAAGCAAGAACATGTCCTAAGGCGGTTAAAAAGGAATAAAAAAAAACAACACACAGCACATCGAGGAAATTGGTAGATACACTCCCTCCAGCTATCTCAATGTCACCCTGTGGGCGTGGCCTCTACAACTTAAGAGACTTGGAATCAACAGCAAATTCCAACAAAAGGGAGGACACTGGTGTGTCTCCTTGAACTCAAGCAATGTGTCTTGAGCCCCTGGTGTGGACCAGACACTGCTCCTGGCATCAAGTGCAAAGATGCCAAAGGTGCCTGCTCCGCAGAAGTAAGCACACGAGAGCCTTAAGGACCTGCACAGACATGAGAGAAAAACAAGGCAGTAAGCACAGTTACCTTTTGTGGAAGATTAGCGTTACGTGACCCAGAAGAGGGCGAGAATTATTTCTGCTAGGGACATCGGGCTTCAAGGAAAAGGAAGGCCTTCAAAAGGAGTACTACAGACGGACATGATGCCGCAGATTAGGTACAGAAGGTATGTTAAGTCGAGTGAGCAGCATGAGTCAAGGTTTGGAGGCGGGAATGCAGCTGGCAAGTGCAGATCTGGCTCAGGGCAGGAGGAGCAGGGACAAAGAAGTAAGGGCCAGATGTGGAGGGTGACAAATGTCAGACTAAAAAGTGCGACCCTCATGGAAAAGCGTGATGCTACCTCCGCCCCCTTCCTGCTCCTCCCATGGCTCTGCATTGCCTGCAGGATGTCTGAGAAGAAGATGACTCTCCTGGGATAAAAAGGAAACACACATCTTGGAAAGGGGACCTACTTGGGGGTCTCTAGGGGAAGCAGTTTGTCTAATTGTCATTTGGGCAGCTTGAGGATTATCCATTTTGCCCCCTTCTTCCTCTCATTGTTCGTCTGTTGATTATTACACGCTCTTGCTCCGCTCCATGGCCTCCCCAGTCTGTGTTTCCATGATGGTTGGCTGTTGGCTCTTCTAGGACACTCAGCTTGACTTGGCTTTGCTTGCCTAGGAACCCAGCTCTCACTCTGGTTGTTCTTTGAGTCTGGCTTTCATCGCTGTCTGGACCCTCAGAGCCCAGCACAGGCATGGCTCACCGTCACGCTCAGTAAATGTCCCCTGGATCACTGAGGTTGCAACCTTCTTGAGGTCCAGCTGGGGTTTTCTGCTTTCTTTTCACTTCTCCTGGGGCTTGGCACAGTCTCAGCTCCCAAGAATACTGAGCAGCACTTGCTGATGGCTGGATCACTGATCTCTCTCCCAGAATGGGTCTCAAAGACGTGAAGAAGAAGTGCAACCTGCTACTTCATCTAAGCCCTTCACCTGGCCACTGAGGCTGCTTCAGGAGGCACCGCTGTCCACTCGGTTGCTCAGGTCAATATCCTAGGCATCACCCTCGTTTCTTCTCTCTCTCACTCCTCCCCCCATTCCTTACGTGTGATCCATCAACAATTTCTGTCAGATTTATCTCGAAAATACATCCCAATAGGAACACTTCCCATCTCCCCTGCTATCACCCTAGTTCACGTCACCATCACCCAAATCCTAGACTATTGCTACAGGCTCCCTGTGGGTTTTCTGCTTTCACTCTGCATCCCTACAGTCCATACTCCACAACGTAGCCAGAATCATCTTTAAATAATGCAAATCACATCATATCAACTCCACCTCGCTTCTACCTCAACCTCCAATAGCTGTCCATTGCAGTTTGTCAACCTGGTCCGTAAGACCCTGAAGCATCCGTCCCCTACGGACCTCTCTGATGACCACCTCGAACACACTCTGCCCTGAGCTCACCACCCTCCAGCCATATTGGACTTCTATCAATCCCTCAGATAAACCAGGTTATTTGCTTATGTTACGGTGTTAGCACAACTTCTCTCTGCCTGGAATGCTTTTCCCCACATCTTCACATGGCTGCCCACCTGGTTCAGAACCCATCGTAAATGTCACCTAGTATGAGAGGTTTCTCTGACCATTTTATCTTAATGGCGCTTCCTGTCCTGCCCCGCCTCCCGTCCCTATTTCTTACTCTGTTAGATTTTCCTTAAAGTGTTTAATGCTTTATTTGAAATTATTATTTTTGTATTTGTTGAATACAACTTGAAATTATTATTTTTTGTATTTGTCCACATGATTTGAAGTTCCCTATCTGACAACTAACCCAACAACGAGGGCTTTGCTTGTTCCCACGTTTTTACCCCCCTGGCTAGAGTGTCCCCGGCGCAGTATGCATTCACCAAATATTTGTTGAATAAATTTTCCTCCTTATTTATAGACTTCATTTCTCCCTCTACTTACAGATTCCTCTCTAGGTTTGAGGGCCTAATCAACTTTTCTGGGAAGGAAGTCTCTGACAAAGTGTCCAGCATGGGGGAGTCTGGACTTCAGACTTAGCAGCAAGCACTCACTAGCCAGGAGGAATCTCCCAGGGGTGGGCGGTACCTAGTGTGGCCTATGAAGTAATTCTAAGTCAGCTAGTGAATATGCAAAGATCCAGAGAATTTACAGACAGAGAGCACATAGAGGTGGCTTAATATAAACATCTGAATTGGTAAAGGAACATTAGTGGTTCTCAAACTTTGATAAGCATCAGAATCCTCCACAGTGCTTGTCAAAGATAAAAGACGCCTTGGCTTTTCTCCAGACTTACTGAATCAGTGCCTCTGGATCTGTATTTTTTAAAAAGTGCTACTTTAGAAACCACAGAAATGGACCAACAGCATAAAGTAGCTGTTCTTTCACACTCTGGTATGTATTAGATTCACATGTGGAGGTTTTCTAAAACACAGTCACCCAAAGTCCCACCCCAAGCACCATGACTGAAAGCGTTCACCCTTGTTTGCAAGTCAGGTGTTGACAATTGTATCAAACACGTGTGTGATGTTTTACAGATACACAAAGCATTTCCCCAACTCCTTATTGATTCCAGGCCTAGGTTTCAAACCTCAGCCTATCACATGGAATACATACTCTCTGGAGAACCCGAGATGTGGCCACCACTTACCCAGGGAAGCTTTGCAGCACTGGAAGCAACAGAGCAAAGAAAAAAAAAAAAGGTCTTCTGTCTGGCCACTCACCGTAACTCTAAGATGCTGGTCACGTTTCGCGAGGGAAAGATACGCCGAATGTAATTGAAGTCGCCGACGAACAGGCTTCCATCAACTCCGACAGCCAGGGCCACGGGGGCCAGAAGCTTGTTGCCGTCAGCAAGGCCGTTGCAGCTGGGACAGGAAATGCTCCGGCGGCGGCCGTTGCCCATGATGCTGGTGATGATAGCGGGCTGCTGGGTCAGGAACTGGTTCTCCCCAGTGCCCTTGTGTAGGATTCCTGGGGGGCAGTAAGTGAGGGTGGTTACTGCGGGCCTTTGGGGGGGACACTTCTATCAGCCTATTGAGGATGAGGAGAAGTGACAGGGAGAAGAGAAACAGTAGGAAACTTCGACTGTGGGGAGCTCCCCAATTTCCTCACGATGCTGAGAGAGCTGTGATAGAAATGGGTAAACCCCAAGGCTATGGTATTGGGTGAGATGAGGTTTGCCTAGGTAATAGAAGAAGACTTCTGAAGTACAGGAGGGTGGATGGTCTGGGAAAAGCAGCCCCAACGTTCTTTGACATTTAAAAGGAGAATGCAGGAAAACCCATGAGTACTTTCATGAAAAATGGCTGAGGGAAGGGGAGGGGCCACCACATGAATGCCAAGGCTGGAAAGAAGGTTCCGGAGGAGAGACTGGGCTGACTTTGAAAAAGAAATGTGCTCACATACCACTTTTAACATTGAGGATGTGGTGTTTGTCCAGGGACCAGCCACCGAGGTTGGAAGGGTCCAGCTCAAATCCCTGAAGGACAGCTGTCCTTTTCTCCCACAGGATTAGACTAGGGCAGGTCTCATATTCAAACCCGACAGACACTGAAAGATAAAAGGGGGTGGGGCAGGGTGGGAGGCCAGAGAGTTGACTTGATTATTCTAGAACTCTCCAGCAGGAACAGGAAGTGCGTGTTTGTGGTGGTACAGATTCCATTCCCAAAACCCACTCAAGGAGGTGGGCTGATTGTTCTTCTTGTGATCCCACACAATATTAAATTCAAATTTCAAGGTAAGCTCAACCTTGAAACTTTACACAGTGGTACTCTGTGGGGATGGTAAGAGCTTTCCAAAGAACAGCTGGCTTTCAGAAATGACCCTGGTGATGTGGAGGGAGGAGATGAATCACTTAAAAACCAATACAACTCGCCTTCAGAGATGGACAGGGGAGTGCTTCTCTCATGCCTGCTGTTCACGGCATGCATTTATTCTATTTTGCGTTACTCATTTTCACTCACTAGGAAAAAGGCCTATGGAAGCCTAGTGGCTCATTTCTAAGGAGATTCTGGAGGCAACAGATCATATACGTTAAGGCACTTTGTATGTTCACTCAGGATTCCAGGCAGTGGTAGGCGAAATAGGCACAGAGACACAGCCTGTCAATTACATGGCAAGTCAGTGGGGAACAGGATCCCAAACCTGCAAAAATCCTGCATTTGCCAAATGGACGACAGGAGAGAGAGGCGGGAGATGAAGGACTTTAGTCCTAATTCACTTCCCCATGTGTAATACGGAGCGAGTGAAGCCTTCATTTCTCATAGAGATGTGGTAAGGACAGATGAGACAAAACGCCGAGGTGCCATGTATTTTTAATTGGAACGCAGCTTTAGAAATATGAGGCATTGTTATTATTGCCGCTCGTACTACATTAAATTCTTAACTATGTGTGTCACCTTTGGGGATTCTCCGCAGCTTCTTTTAAATCCTGAGATATAGGAGTGTCGATATGAATGCAAGATACATTTTATCTTTTTCAGAAAAACCATACATTTCCTAGCTTGTCCTCTGAAAATTCCAAGAAAGAGTGACTGACCCAGCAGCAAAGAGAATTGCTAGTGCCTGGCTTGTGGTCTTGAAATATTATTTCTCATTAAAAAGAATCAGGGCTCCTTGAAGAAATGGCCAGAGCAAGAAATGAACAAGATGAGGCCAGGCCATTTTATCACACCAGGTAGAAAGTAAGGAATAAAAATCTACTGGGGTCATGTTGAAAAAATTTGGGAGTCAGCTTGAAGAGGCTTCCATTGACCAAAGATGGGACAATTTGACCATTAGTAAAGATAACTTCAATGGATTGAAACATATTAGAGACATTTCACTTTATGAGTTCATAATGTATTAAAAAAAACCCCAAACATTAATTTGCCACCATTAGAGGATGTTAAAAAATGCCTTATTATATTGAAAACTAGTAAATAAAGGGAAAGAATTAAGCTTTTATCCTTTCTTTATTTGAACTGTACTTAAAATAACCAAGTAGTTAATGAGAATGTATCTCTATATAAAAGTATTCTAGCTAATAAGTAAAGAAGCAATTATAGGATTATTATAAAATATCATTTTGCAATCCCTAATGACCTAATGGATCGAGCCAATGAGCATCAATGGCTGCTAAAACCACCAAAGGATAGACAAGCTGACATTAGGTGTCTCCAGGTGAAAGAAGACAGCACCGTCTATCAAGTTGTCCCTCTAATAAAAAAAAAAAATCAAAGAATACCTAGGAATAAATTTAACCAAGGAGGTGAAAGACCTGTGCACTAAAAACTGTAAGACACTGATGAAAGAATTTGAAGAAGACAGAAATAAATGGAAAGATAGTCAATCCTCATGGATTAAAAGAATGTTGTTTAAAAGTCCATATGACCCAAAACAACCTACAGAGTCAATATAATCCCTATTGAAATACCAATGGCATTTTTCACAGAAATAAAGCAAACAATCCTAAAATTTGTATGGAATCACAAAAGACCATGAATAGCCAAAGCAACCCTGAGAAAGAAGAACAAAGCTGGAGGCATCAAACTCCCTGATTTCAAACTATAAATATATTACAAAGCTATAGTAATCAAGATAGTATGGCACTGGCATAAAAACAGACATGCAGATCAATGGAACAGAATAGAGAGCCCAGAAATAAACCCATGCCTATATGGTCCATTAATTTGTGACAAAGGATCCAAGAATATACAGTGGGGAAAGGACAGTCTCTTCAATAAATGGTGTTGGGACAAGTGGACAGACACATGCAAAATAATGGAACTGGACAACTATCTGACACCATACACAAAAATTAACTAAAAATGGATTAAAGACTAGAATGGAAACCTGAAACCATAAAACTCTCAGAAGAAAGTAGGTGGTAAACTTCTTGACTTTGATCTTGGTGATGATTTTTTTGGTTTTGACTGAAAGCAAAGGCAACAAAAGAAAAAAATCAACAAGTAGGACTACATCTAACTCAAAAGCTGCTGCACAGCAAAGGAAACCATTAGCAAAATAAAAAAGCCATCTACCGAACAGGAGAACATATTTACAATCATGTATCTGATAAGGGGTTAATATCCAAAATATATAAAAACTCACACAATTCAATAGTAAAAAACAAACAAAAAGTTCAATTAAAAATGGATAGGAGATCTGAATAGACATTTTTCTAAAGAAGACATATAGATGGTCAGCAGGTACGTGAAAGGGCGCTCAACATTACTAATATCAGGGAAATGCACATAAAAAACAATGAAATGCCATTTCACACCTGTTACAATGGCTATTCTCAGAAAGATAAGAAATAACAAGTGTTGCAGAGGATGTGGAGAGAAGGGAACCCTGTGTACTGTAAGAATGTAAATTGGCGCAGCCTTCATGGAAAAGAGTATGGAGGTCCCACCCAAAATAAAAAGTGAACTCCCATATGACCTAGCAATTCCAATTCTGGGTGTATCTACCTGGAGAAAACAAAAACACTAACTCAAAAAGATACATACGCCCTTATGTTCATTGCAACTTTATAATAGCCAAGATATGGAAAAAACTTAAGTGTCCGTCCATGGATGAATGAATGAAGATGTGGTAAGTACATACAATGGAATATTAGGCAGCCATAAAAAATACAAAATATTGCCATTTGCAGCAACATGGATGGACCTTGAGGGCATTATACTATTTGAAATAAGTCAGACAAAGAAAGGCAAACACTGTATGACCTCACTTACACGTGGAATCTTAACAAAAACAACAAAACAAGCTCATAGATACAGAGGACAGATTGGTAGTTGCCAGAGGTGGGGGTGGTGGTGGTGGTGGTGGTGGTGGTGGTGGTGGTGGTGGTGAATATAATAAGTAAAGAAAGTCAAAAGCTATAAACTTCTAGTTATGAAATAAATGAGTCCTGGGGATGTAACTTACAGCATGTCAACTGTAGTTAATAACACTATATTACATACTTGAAAGTTGCTAAGAGAATACATCTTAAAAGTTCTCATCAGAAGAAAAAAAAATTTGTAACAATGGGTGGTGGCAGATGTTAACCAGACTTATTGTGTTGATCATTTCAAAATATAGAAATATCAAATCATTAAGTGGTATACCTGAAACGAATACAATGCTGTTATGTCAATTATACCTCAGTTTAAAAAGTTTGTATAAGTTAAAAAAAAAATCAAAATCAAAGCTTAAACAGAGAAAACCTCATGATCCAACTATGAATTTACAGGAGATATAGATCAGAGGAGTATGAAACATCCACAGGTGTGCAATCGGATACAAACCAGATTTTGTGAAATTCTACAGGCAAACAACCCATTTTCTTCAACAAACATATCATAAAACAGAAAAAAGAGAGAACTAGTGATGGAAGGGGAAAATGGCAGATTAAAATATTTAAATCAACCAATTGCAAAAGGTGGATCTTATTAGGCTTCTGATTCAAACAAAGTAATGATATTTTAGGATACTCATAAGACAATCAAATTATTGAACAATGATGGGCTATTTGATGACATTAAGAAATTATTGTGTTTTCGTTGTTGTGATAATGATATTGTTGCTATGCTTTTAAAGTGTTTTTTAGAGATACATACAGAAATATTATGGATGAGATGACGTGATGTCTGGAACTTGCTTCAGAAAGATATGGGAGGTGGGGGAGTGGATGAGGGGTTGGTGTAAATAAGATTCATCATGAGTTGATAATAGTAGAGGCTGGAGTCCATGGGGCGCATTATAATATTCAGTATATTTTTTGATGCTGGCTTTCATTTTGCTATAGACTAAAGCCTGTATTATATTTTTTGATTAGCCACTGCTTATATTAAATGTACTACTTACTCCAAAAACTTATTACTATCTTTATTAAGTTACAGCTCCAGCTGCTGCTGAAACAGACCACTAGGGCCATATCCTGAGCATGTGCAACCTGCTAGGTGGGTGACTTCATGCCAATTACTTACTGTGTCCCTCCCGTCCCAATTGCACTATGGGGCTTATCAACCCTACTTGATAGGGTTATTGAGAGGTTACCCGAGACAAAGGGTTTATCACACTGCTCTGTACAAGGGCATGTCTGAGAAACACTTCCTGCCAATTACAGTGAAAATTTCTGAGTTTGCGGGTTTCTCATTTTGGTAACTTATTACAGTTCTGGAAAATCACAAGTCTATTGGTTAAAAAAACAAAACAGGAATCTGGATTTTAATTAACCCCAAACAACTTTCTACAAGTAGGGAAAATGTACTAGGTAGGTTGATTTTAATCTACAGCTCACAGACATATATGTCTCTTCAAAGACATATAACAGTGGGACACTTCTCTTATGGAGGGTCTTTCATGAGTGGGGGGTCATGTGATTCCTTCAAAGGCAAAGCCTGAAACATAGCATGTGGTTTTCAGATCCCACCCAGCTCCATTTTCTGATTCTTGTGGTGCGTTCTGTGTCATTTGCAAGTGCTCATGCAGGAACATGGCCTAGCCCCTGCCACCCCTCTCCCCTATCTTGAATATTCTGCTTGTCCACTACATTCCAGCCACACTGGCCTTCTCTTTGTCCTTCAAACGTAGGTCACTCTTCTTTGTTTTTGCCAGGAAAAGAATGCTCTTTTCCTGATTTTCACATGGCTTCTTGTCATTCAAATCTCTGTTTAAATGTCACCCACTGGGGAGCCTTCCCTGAACGCCTTCACCATTACTTGCTCCTCCCCCCAGTGTATATCACTTATTTTTATTTTTGTATTAGCACTTATCACTGCTTGATATTTTCTCTTCCAGTTTGGGTTTATTATCTCGATCCCCGACGAGAAGAGAAGGTCCATGGAAGAGGACTCTTGTCTATCTCATTGACCACCGGATTTTTATCTACTAGACTAGTACTTGGTACATATTGGGCACTCAACAGATATTGGTCAAATGAATGCATGACTAAATCCAAGCTACAATAAGGGACTGAAATGGGAACATACCAACGGCGTCAGAGAGTCCGTATACCCTTTGGCCGTATGCGTCTGTCTTGTCCCAGATGAAGGTGTAGGCCAGGTTGGAAGAGGCCTGGAATGATTTCTGGAAGAGGTGCCCCTCTACAGCGACCATCAGATGAACCTTGATGAGGTTCAAGGGCACTGTGGACTGGGTCATGGTGATCTTTAGCAGTGACTTGTAGCCTGCAGTCCTGGAGCTCAGGTAGCGAAGCTTCACGTTGGAACCAGGGAGCTCGATTTCTTCATGGAGAACCTGGAGAGAAAACACGCAGTAGACACGCTGCATCCAACGCGCCCTGGCTGGGGGGCTGCTCTCCACCCCGAGGCTGCCTGTGGCTGCCATCCTCACTGAAGCATCACGCCTCACGTGGGGTGCAAGAACCACTTCCCAAGGCAGGGGGTGGGGGTGGGTGGGGAAGCAAACAAAACTTTATCCTACATCATGGAACGAAGGGGCTTAGGTTATGATTTTTGGATTAATAATTATTCTTGGTCACTGTTGTGTTTCTTTTTAAAAACCACACTGTTGGCAAAAGATGTAAATAAGAACAGCAGGCTTTATTGCTAGCTGCATGCAAGGAGGCCACGAGAGGCTGTAATTATATGAACCTGCAACTTCCACTGACAATTGGTATAAAGCAACAGGGAGGCAACAATGTAATATGCCCTCTGTTGTAGCACGGATGTAGATCATTAAGGAGCCTCTTATCACGCATCTCTGTGACTAACAGGAATAAAAAGCAATTTGCAGGTGGGTTGCACATATGTATATTGCTTTTATTTTATTAAAAGCACTGGTGGGCTGGCCGAGTGGCACGTTGGTTTGGGACTGGCTTGGGACGCCAGCTCTGAGCAGCAGGGCCCCAGTTTGGATCCCACATGAGGGCCAGTGACGCTGCGCCCTCTACAGCTAAGGTGGTGAACAACAGCTTGACCTGGAGTTGGGCTGCTGTGAGTCACCAGTGATGGCATAGGCTGCAGCCCCTGCTGCAGTGGGCTGCCGTAAGCTACCGTGAGTGGCCGGCAGCCGGCGTGAGCGGTTGGCAGCTGGCGTGAGCTGCCCTGAGCCACTGTGAACGGCTGTCCAATGGCTGGTGAGTGACTGCCTCATCCGGGAAGAGCGCAATGATAATACCAAGATGGGCCAGTGAAGCGACGTCCTCCACAACTAGACTGAAGAACAAAAGGACAGCAACTTGTCTGTTCCCCTCCCCCAATTCCCCAATAAAATCTTTTAAAAAATACAAAAAAGCGCTGGTGATTTCCAAAGTGTTGAACGATTATGTGGGAACATCTAGAATGTCTAGGACAGATTTGTTTTTTTCTTCAGTGACTATAAATTCTACTCCATCCCTACTTTTTGTCCCACCTCCTAACATTGGTTTCAGGTCCACCCAAGGAGAGCTGTGTGGGAGGCAGCTGGCCGGCCAGGTTTGGTCCAGGCAGTACTGTGAGTCCTACCCGGGTACCCGCCATGCCTACCTGGGTCTCAGGCACGATGGGATTCTGCCCAGGGGCAGCACTGAAGAAGGTAGACAACGGGGAGGAGATGATGATTGGATCTGGCCGGACAAAGCCACTGAGGTCACAGCTGGGGATGGAGTTCTCCTCTGTCTTCATCACCAGGGTGTCCATGGCGTAGAAGCTATTCCACGGCAGCCACACTGTGCGCTCCTGGCTCATGAATGGGGCTCGCTCGAAGTGCAAGGTCAAGGAGGCACCCCCATTGGCGATCAGGTCAAACCTGGAGAGGAGGTGAGTGGGCTCACTGAGAGGGGTGAACTCACCTTCAGACAAGGCAGGTGCTCTGACTTATGCACCTGAAGGCGGGGGGGGGGGCAGTGCATGTAGGAGAACGTGTGGGCTTTGGAGGCAGACGGGCTGGTTGGAACCCAAACTCTACCACTTACTAGTTGTGTGGCTGTGGGCAAGTCACTAACCCGCTCCGAGCCCAAGTTTCTCCATCTATGAAACGGGAATAATTATAGCGACTTCACAGTGTGGCTAAGAGAATGCAATATCATGATGAGTGCAGAGCAAGGGTCTGCAAATGAGGCCCAGCAGCTAAATCTGGCCCATCATCTGTTTTGCTTAAAAAAAAGTTTTACTGGAATATAGCCATGCCCATTCATTTACTTATCCTCTCCAGCTGTTTCTGTGCTATAATGGCAGAGCTAAATAGTTGCAGCACAAACCATATGGCCTGCAAAGCCGAAAATATTTCCTATCTGGCCCTTTATGAAAATGCTTCCCCCTCCTCATGCAAAGCACTTAGCATCGTGCTAGGCTAATAAAACGTGGAGTTATGATGACACGATGCTAGGACACAGGGAAGGGCTCATTAAAGCTGCCCTTTCATCAGCTTTGCTGTTTCTGATTTTGTTCGTTTTTTTGTTTCATAGAACCTTAGCTTTTTTGTTTCCAGATACAGCTGACATGTAACATTATATTGGTTTTAGGTATATGACATGATTTGGTATTTGTCCATATTGAGAAATGAGCAGGACAATAAGTCTAGTTTTCACGACCACATGTAGTTACAGAATTTTCTTTTTTCTGGTGATGAAAACGTTTAAGATCTAATCTCCTCACAACTTTTGAATATACAATACGGTATTATTAACGAGAGTTGCCATGCTGTATATTACATCCCTGGACTTATTCTCTCATAACTGGAAGTTTGAGCCTGTTGACCACCTTCACCCACTTTGCTCTGCTTTTGATATTTTTGACCATCATTTTTACATTATATTCCTGTTTTTTTTCCTCCAGGGCTGGACGGAGGTGTATTTCCAGTACAGTAAAATAAAGGTACTTCTTTCCAATTAATGGAACAGAAGGAGGTTCATGCAGAGAAGTCTCTCAGTGTTAAGCCTTCCTCCTCTGCTAGGATCTCATCTCTTTGAGGGGAGAGGTGTCGTCTTGCTCATTCCAGAATCCCCAGCAGCAAGCAGAGGGGCTGAATCACAGTAAAAGCTCAGAGAACATATGCAGACCCACTGGCTTCACCCAATCTTGGTAACAGCTTTGGTGTTTTATAATGGACATAAAATGAGTGAACACAGAGTACGTGAATACACTGAGATGAATATCAGAGTGAGGACAGTATGACAGCATACTTATTACATTAATTTGTTTATCTACTCATTTGGGGGCATGCACACTGCTGGGGATGGTTTTCTATCAGTCACAGGAGAGAGTCCAATGTTCTGAAGTGAGATCCTTCCTGGCTCGTACGACAGAATCAAATCATGGATGTCTGTGGCACACACCCGCCACCACACAGCAGGCTGTGGGGCTCCTCGGAGCACCCCCAAACACATACTGTTACTTCATGGCTTTGCAACCTGAACAAGCTGAAGAATTGCCACTCTAGGAGGTGGGACAGACAACCTGGGACATGGACTTGGGCCACAATTAGTCAAAAAACAGCTAAGAGGGATGGGGCACCATAAGGTGGGGACAGACAGTATGCCAAAGACTCAGAAATATTCTCTTGTGTTGTCACGGGAATTTGGGGGGCAAGAATACTGGATTCTAAGAATGGAGAAGGCCCAACGTAGCTCTGTGGAGCAACACAGTTGTGGTGCTTTAAAAGAATTAGATTTGGTTGCAGAAAGGTATGAGTGAGGCATCAGCAACTTGACAGTGTGAAGTGACTCATCAGACATCGGCTTTGGGTTGCACAGAATGTGAGGATGGGGCTACTGTGGGCTGGTCATTTTTGAAACTACCCGCAAGGTTATCTTAAGACATTAAAGAATAAGGTCAGGCTCTTCACCAGAAAAAGGCAAGAATCACCATCCTTATCTACATGACACATGTATGATTTTCCAGACTCTAGTTTTCTAGAAAAAGTACTGCATCTGATTATAGCAACAGTTTCTTCTTTCATTTGGAACAGAATATTATAGTTGTGTTTTGTTTTTAGCTCAGGGTAGGTGAGTATTTTCCCCTTCCCATGGATTTATTTTCTTTTTCTTATCTTTTTCTTTAAATTTCAACTCCATGCCCAATGGATTAAGGAACTGACAGAGCTTTCATCTTGGTGGGCGCTGCACGGGTGCGTGTTTCCAATCAGAAGCTAATAGGGAGAGGTTGGCTCCTTCACACAGCAGGGTGATGGCTAAATGCATTTAATTAGGCCTCTCTGATTACATCCCACCCCCTCAAAACAGGAGCAAAAGCAACACAACTCCTAAAGCCACAGATGAAAGCAGAAGGGGTTCACCACAGGACACTATGTCATGTGGCGCCTTGTCACCCTGCGCCGCCTTTGATTTAAAATAGGACTGAATTTCCAAGAGCTGCTTTCCCTTCTTTCTAGAATCCAACCCCCTCCCCCAGCCTCAGCACCAACATAGGCAGAGAAAAGCGTTTACCTGACATGGAAGAAAAGAAAATAATGGCTGCCAGCAGCCTTGGATAGGTGGGCCATTCTATTTATTTTTTATACCATCTTGAAAACCCAAAGTGAAACTCTCTAGATCACTAGAGGTCTGGCCTGGTGGGAGTTCCAGTCCACAAGGTTCCACGCCACGTGGTTCCAAGCCAATAGCACCATCTGTCTCTTTGTCTACAACCCAAGTTCTGAGTAGGTAGAGACCCGCAAATCTACTTACGTGCCATCTTGGCGAGTGATGGTGTAGCCGTATTTTGGGTACTTGACAAAAGACACGTTCACACCAACCAGGGGAGTCCCATCTGTAGTTACTACTTGGCCTCGGATGAGAGAAACCAAGCTGAGGGAAAAGAAAACATGGGTTTTTGAGCCACACACAAGAGAACGAGGACACAAGAGAACGAGGACACAGGGGTGGGGCTCCCCCTTCCCATTGCCACTGCCCCCCCATTCTCATCTATCCCTAAGGCAAGGAGAAGACCTCCCCCCCCCATTAACTGCTGGCTCACGTGATCATAGCTCAGGCAGAAGGGATGTCTCAATGCTCGCTTCCCCTGACGAGCAGAACTGGTGACATACTGGGGTGAAATGCAGGGGCAGCACCTCCAGTCATTCGTCTGGGCCCTGAGGTCCCCTGTGCAGGTTCCCTCTCCCCGTGGCCTCACTACATTTCTAGACCTCGTGCGACTTTTGCTTGGCCCAGTGTCAGGCTGCCCCTCATCACTCGTGTTTGCGCCTTAGTCTGGCACAGAGAGCATTATATTTGGGCGAGAGCTTCCCCATCTGGCTACTCACTTCCTTTCTTGGCTATGGAGGAAGGCAAAGTTCCCCTTCTCCTCCAGGCTGGGGTGGCAGGCGGAGTGGAGGGGAGCATACAGAGGTTTATTATGAGGCTGGGACATTTACATTGTTTTTGACTGCCCTTAAGAGCAAGATTTCTCACAATCCATGACAGCTTAAGGAAAACAGAATGTTGTAGATATATACATGTATATATATTTCTGGTAGAGCTATCTTGGATTCTGGATCCCATGTAATTACATATTTCTCTTACATCAAGTTCCTGCTATCTTGAGAGCAGGGGAAGTGGTTGAAATCCCACTCGACTTTTTTCCACTGTCAAAGAAAGCTCCCCTCTCTCCAGATCACAGTAAATAGAATTTTCCCAAGGATGCCCATATCCAACTAGGCACTTCTGGGAAATCCCAGAAAGCCGCCGAGATGACACAATATTCCACTCAAAATCCATGGAGGGAGAACGCACCTGCCTCCTCTCACCTGAAGTCTCTTGCCTTCCTGGAGAAATGGGCTCAGGAGAGGTGCCATTTTCGCACTGAGCCCCCAGCCTACCAGGCTGGTCTGCAGCTGTATTGTTCGCCTTCAAGCCGCTGGCCAATGTGGCGAAGGCAGAGAGGTTCGCAGGCTTCCAGGGTCCTGGACATGCTCCCAGTTTCTGGACTAGGTAATCAAGCTGACCTGTTCTTTGCCAGAATCCTGTCCAAACCTGCTCGATTTTTGGAATGCACTTAATTCTGCAATCTCAGGTGACTCCCAAACTGGAGGGATGCTTTCTCCAAGTCCCTGTTTTGATTAGCAATACCCCCAACTGTTCAACCCTTGGAAGATCTCAGGAGGGTTTAGTCTGTTCCACTGACAGCTCTAATTGTCTGCTACTGGCTGCCTAACAAATGAATCCCATTTTTAGCTGGTTCCAACCACAATGCTAAGAGTCTTTTGAAAGTGGAAAACTAATTTATGCAAATAATTCTTTTGTTCAATTTCCTTTCCTTATCTTGGCTCAGCCTAAGATTTCTTTCAGGTCTTCCCAGGCACAATTTTAAAATCAATGATGTGTGTTGATGACCACAAGATGCAAAGTGCTTGTGATGAGAAAACAAAATTGAGAGTACATCCCATGGTGGGGGTTTCCTCCCTTCTTTCTTATACAACTGGCTATTTCTATTAAATCATTCTTGAAGCACGAGGCTTTGCAGAGCTCCATAGGAATAAAAGGAGTTGGGCTGCCTATGAAGTCTACCCCCTAGTTTTCTAATTCTTCATTGCTTCTGGCTTCCTATCATTTCGAGGCAGTCAATTTGCAGAAAAGATTCAGCTAAGACATGCTATCAGTTCATTTCTATTTATGATTATTGATGTGTAACAATTATCACATTATCTAGATAGTGAGATCTGCTCTATAAATTATAGTGGTGGAGCCAAGGCATTTTAGTTATTTTTGTATGCCATTATTGAGGGGAAATGCCTTCTTAGAAGTCTTGGATTAAGTTCTTTTTTCACTCTAGTTTTGTCCTTCATTATTCATCAGACAATCATGTACTGAAATTCACATGCTTGGTGAACTTCAACCTATGTCTTAGAGTAACATTTTGTGTCTCTGAATTATGTATTGTGGACATGCTAGAGCGTGGGCCCATCTGGGTGGTACTTTCTCCAAAGCAAGTTGCTTTTGCCCAGATCTCAGGGGCTGGTACAGTCCACCAAATATTCTGGGGGCCCTGCCTGCTTACCCATGTCTTGGCTCAAGGTGTCTCCTGGAAGTGGTAATGATGGTGGGAAGGGCAAGATTAAGTTTTAAGGAACAGTCTGTGGAGAAAGAGCATGAAAAGGGGAATACCAGGAAATGACTGGATTTAGGGCAGAAATATTGAAATGTTAACAGGAAGCTGATTGAAAGAGAGCACTGGCCTTTGAAAGATGCATTCACAGTAGAAGCAAACTATATGCAAACCAAACCGAAAGGCTTATGGCCTAGTACAAGGGCTGGTCATGAGTCTCTGGCACTAGGAATTATGTTCATAATTAAAAGAAAACATATCCACAGAATCCGTGTCCCAGAACTAGGATCTAACAAGCAGAACCATGTTTTCGGTCAGAGATTTGTGGTTTCTTTTATTTTTTTGAGGGGTTCTTGTATTAAAATAATAATATTACTGCGTGTTATATATTCTACACATATTACTCTAATTTTACCAATCAAGGAAATGAAATTTATGAGGTTAATTAACTTGCCTAATATGACATAGCTAGGGGGTGTCGTGGCTGAAACAGAAGAGGTATTAAAATAATAATGATAATGTCAAAAATAATAGATCATAAAAATGACCTACAAACCAGGCCGTCAACAGGTCTCTCCAGCAGGTTCTGGGTTCAAGGTGACCAAATCCCAGAGAGAGAGACCCGGACTGCCCTGCAGCTTGACCCACAGAGAGGAAAGGGCCTTCTATGAACCAGAGCTGGGAGCTGACCTCTTGGCGCACTTTCCAGGCCAACAGGGCCCATAGAAAACCCAGGAGCACTTCCTGCTGCTCTGACAGGAAGGGCACCCGTGGCCTCGGTGGCCTGCAGGGACAGGGAGCACCCACCTGCTGTTGAAGGGGTTGTCTCCAGGAATGATGTGGGTGCTGTCTTTGCCTGCCAAGAGCTTGATGCGGTCGTAGAAGGACTTCACTGCGGGCGAGTCCGTCTGGCTCTGCTGGATGATGTCCAGGGGGTCCCGGGACCCCCGGCAGAGCAGGCTGTTCTGACAGGCCGACTGCAGGCAGCAGTCAGGGTCCAGGCAATCCACCAGGCCGTCTGGAAGGGCAGAGGCAGAGCCAGGGTCAGGGGATTCCGTGCCACACAGCCATGTAGAGATGCTGGCACCTTTGTCCCAAGCACCATCAACCCTTCCCGAGGGCCCGACTTGGCAGGCTGCACACAACAACCCTAGTGCAATTGCAATATACACACCTAGAAAATATAAGGCTGAAAGCAAGCAATTTAAAATATTGACAAAGTGGTTATCCCCAAGTCATAGGTTATTGTGTTTCTCTTCCTTTATTTTTCGTTTCTGGAATTTCTCCTTTTCCTGTGATGAGCAACTATTATTTGAATGGTTGGAAGTAAAAACACTTTGCTTTTAAACAGCACAGCACAAAAATTTGCCCATAGTCAGCTCTCAGCGGCCTGTGCTAATGGATGCACAAGTGGTCAAAATGCATGGGATTCCTCAGCTCCCGCTTTAATGGAGAAAAGCATTCTACCCCTGTTCCCCCTGAGCCAGGGAGGGTGCTGCCAAGCAGTTGGAGAACCAGGTGTGGTGACTTTTTCGTTTTCCAGGGAACATGGACAAATGAGTTTAGCTTGAGCACCCTGACATTCAGCCATGAGTTCACCCAAGTGTTTCTGGTGCTGCCTGGCCACATACCTGCAGGACGCTGAACGTCCTGCTTTACCTACCTGGATTCCTGCCCCTCCATCCCTTTCCTGGGCTGATTCCTACTTCTCATCTACCACTCAACAAATGTTTGAGTGCCATCCATGTTTTGGAACTAAAATGGGGAACAAAGAATGATGGCGTCTGTCCATCAAGAGCTGACACTAGAGTGGGGGAAACAGATATGACCCATCCTCTCAGATCCAGGCTCGTGCGGCCTCCTCCTCCAGGAAGCCTTCCTGATGCTGCCCCTGTCTAGGGAAGGTATTCCTGTTAGGGGTATCCCTGAATCAGAGATTCTCAGAGAATGGGTCTGCATCAAAATCCTGTGAGAACCAAGGGCCTGCCCCAGACCTCCCAAGTGAGAGCCTCCAGGAGCAGGTCCTGGAATCTGCATTTTAAATAAGATTCTCAGGTAATTCCAATGCACCATAAATTTTAGAAACAGTTGTTCATGCCCACTGTGTTGTTTTAGAATTAATTATCTGTGTGCTTTCTTCCTGTCTGGAAAATGAGCACTTTGAAGAGAAGCACAGTGCCTTATTTGTTTCTATATTCATGCCTCACTTAGGGCCAACCACAGAATTGGGTACTCAATCAATGTTTGTTGAGTGAATAAAGGACAGTTCCCCATTCCTCAGTTGTCTCTTAGGGCTGAGGATGGGGATGTTTAAAACAGTGTACGCGCCTTGGAATTCCCCATGGGAAGGGATTAGCTAGCCAACCCTTATTCACTCTGCTGGGAATTGACTGAACTCACAGTGGAGAAGCTTGGAGACTAACTCGCTTGTACCACCTGGATTTGATCGCAAGGCATTTTGGGGCCATAATTAACATCATAGAAACACGTACTCAAACCCTGGGCTGTGACTTGACAAACACTTGTACTGGAAATGCTGAATCAGAGGCCTGGCTGTGTGCATTCAATTTACTCCAATGTAATTTTTTGGCATTACTCTCCTCGCTTGGTTCTGCTAATGAAATCAAAATATGTAATTTCACCAAAGTTCCACTGTAATTTAGCAATTAATGTACAATTATTTGAATGCGTTACTTTCTTTTTTTAGCAAACAAACAAATTAGGAGGTTGCGCGTTTTGCCTGGCTTTAAATGACTAAAGCTAGCCTCTCATTTTCCACATGGGCAAATGTTGCTGGTGTGCCTCATAACACACGTAGCTTTACAAAATTTCCTAGAAATGCAGACGCAAGAGGGTGAGCTGGCACACATGCTTGGAATTTAGAGACTTTTGAAGTCGAGGCTCCGAACACCTCAGCCCAAGGTGTCGGCTGGATCAGGCACCCCCAAGAGCCCAGCAAATCTCAGATCCGAGAAATGGCGCGGCTGAATTTTATCAGCAGCATCCTGCTGCGGAAGCACGGATTCAGGTCCATGTTCAGATTGGCCAGTGGGTCCCAGGGCCCTCGGCAGCATAAGAAAAAGCAAAGAAAACATAGTATTCTGCCTTTAACATTGCCTGCCATGGCGAGCCTTCACTAGGCAGACGGAATCTAGCACGAAGGTTTGCGTGGGATTTCAAAATGTCCCGCTGAGAAATGTTGGCAGTGCTTCATTCAGCGGCTGCAGGAACATCTCAGGTGAGAAGAAACCCACTGTAATTAGCGCTCTCGATTTCTTTAAGGCCGCCGGCCCCTTCCCATTAGGAGTCTCATCCATCTCTGGTGGCCTCCCCCTCCCGAAGAAGCTGGAAATATGCCCCTCCCGTCCCAAACCCATTTAACGCCCACTCCGTATCACCAGCTTGAGGGCCTCAGCGGGCTCAAATAATAAGTTAAGACAGTTTTCCTATTAGGCAGTGAACATTTTCCTCCCTCTAGTCGGCCACTTGTTCTGGCCTTGTGAATGTTTCAAAAGCGGGGGCCTCAAATTTCCCCACTGTTTTGTTGATTCTGGGCTTTTGATTCAAGGGCCTGTCTGGCAGGAGATGTTCTATAAACACATCCGCCACAGAAGATGGCGAATGCTAACAAAAAGACAAAAAAATAAGCATATAAATGATTTCCTCCCACGTAGTTACATCTACCTGTCCCAGAGATGGCGCATTTGGGGTTCCGTCCATTATTAGGCGTGAGCATACGTGATGCCTGTAATGACCTTATCATGTTGCGTGATTATGGGCTGCCGCTGCCAAACTCTTTCAGACGACACTGTGAACTTTAAATTGGCACTCCAATCTCCCAGTGGCCTGTCAGTCATGAGAATCGTATCTTTATGCCAGCAAGCCCCTCGCATGGAGTCTGACATGCGATCTTCAGTAAATTACCCTGTCACTGACAATCTTGCAGTTATCTTGCAAACAATCAAGCCGGCACTCAAACTGTTTTGAATTGCCAGTTCGGGACCCGAGAGGCTGCCGATGTCTCCATTCCACAGGCACGCGAAAGTGTCACAGTCCTCTGATGACATTGCACAATTTCTTTCTTTCTTTATCTACCAACTTATGTGCTCGTCGGGTTGTTCTCCCTCATGCTAAGCGTGGTGAGAGAGGTTTGCAAAGCCCCTGAAAAGGGCCCGGTTCTGACTCGGCAGTTATGGGAAAGTGACCCAGGCTTTCCCAACGGGCTGACCATGATGGTGTCCTGTGTCTGCGTGACATGTCCTTGTTTACTTCACTCTGTGTGATGTGGCCATGGAGAATTGTCTCGGTACGCGCTGTCAGAACATAGGCAAAATCACAGCCCTGGCTGCATGCCACACACAAACGTCGTGTGCTAATTGCAAGGGCCATTTCAGAGAAATATGGGCGTGGAGAAGCGTTCTGAGAACAGTACAGAAGGCAACTTTTATGTTGCGTTTGATAAAGAAAATCAAAGAGAACCTTCTATAATAATTCTGGCATGTGAAGCAGAAATCAGGTTCATGCTAAATTGAATCTTTTGCATTCAAATTCCCAAGGTAAAAGCCAAAAAAGTCTCATAGCATCAGAGGTAAGAGCCTGGCCTGTGGAATCAGATGGATTTGGGTTTGAAGCTCGCGTCCCTAGCTGTGTGAGCCTAAAAATGTAATCAACCTTGCTGAACCTCAATCTGTTTGCCTTTAAAACTGCGTTATAATAGTGTATCTATCATAGCGTTAAGTGATGGAGAATAAATAAACTGATGTACAGATTATCAGCATGGCGCGTAGTGTGTGTACAATGAAATGTAGGTATTACTACTACCAGAAACTCCCTGAAATTTTCAACTTTTCCAGTTTATAAAAACTGGACATGAAAATACATGAAATGAATATCCCCTTATTAGAGTCAGTCACTGTTTTGTGCTATATAGTAGGTTGAATCTTGGCAAGAATGCTGTTTCCAGGTAGTGATAAGTTAATAATTGATAGCAATAATAAGTGCTATAGATTGAACAGTATTTACAGCACATATACTCTTAAAGTCCTCACGACAACCCTACAAAGCAGAATACTGTAACCCTTAAGCTGCAGATTCTGGCTTAGGGTATCTGGGTTTGAATCTCAGGTCAGCTACTGTCGATCTGGTGACGTTGGACAATGAACTGCTGTGTGCCTCAGTTTCCTCATGTACAAAATGAAGATGGTGTTAGAAGGTGTTGTTGGGAGGATTAAAGCAGTTATGACATGTACAGCATTTGGAGTAGTGCCTGGTAGATGAGTATCTGGTAGATTATCCCCATTATGACACCACACGTCTTATAGGAGCCGGAAACTGCTGCTCAAAGAAGCTAAGGAAGTTTTCCAAGTGGCTAAGCAGCAGCTTTGGATAAAAAGTACGAAAAGGCAACCAACGAGGTCATCACCCTTTGTTTTCTTCATTACCGGAAGGAGAAGACATGAAATTCCCAAAGGGATAAAGACAGGACAGTGGACACCCATCAACAGGGGAAAGTAGGGGCGGCCATGAGATCCCTCACTTCTGTCTACTCCCACAGCTGGGGAAGACTGTGGTTGGTTGAAACGAGCATCTGAAAAGGAATCTACATGAGAAACAAGATGCCTGGGAATCCATCCTCTGCCACGTGGGCTGCTGAGGCCCCCACTACTTACCGGGGAGAGTCAACCCCCACTCAGCTGTTTACCATGGGCACAAGGTGGCACTTGCCTTCTGGGCTGGCTGCAGGTTTGTGTCAGCTGTTTCTAGCCCCTCCTAGTTTGCTCTGCTGGGTTTTTAAGGGAGCTCCTAAACAGTCATGGATTTACCCTCAGCGCCTTAACTGAACACTTAGTAAAGCTCAGGGAGGTAGGGGAAGGGGCCCCTGGTCAATGCAGAGGCTGCAGAGCACACAGTAAACATCTGGATAGCTCAGGGTTGGCTGAAACATGCACCTCTTTTCTGCCAGGTAAGGCTGCCTGAGTCACTGCATCGCTCTCCCAGGAAAGGAAGGGCTCCGAGAATGAGAGGGTGGAAGTTTCATTTATTTTCCTCTTTGATCTTTGTAAACTGTGCAGCTTTTGGAGAATCCAGATGGAAGGATTTTGTTCAATTTTTGGTGCCTTTTGTTCCCTGTAGCTTGGTATGCAAGTGACTCCCTCTTCAACCTGCACGAACTCTCCGGCTTTCTTGGGTATTAAAGGCTTCAGAGAGACATCTAAATTTACTTTTCTCAGTTTCATTTTGTGACAGGGTGGCACAAATCGATGCCAACGATTCAATTTAGGTGCCACAGATAGCTCTGCGTGGGTCTGCATGCAGCACCTGGTTGGGAACTGGTCAGCGGCTCAGATTTTAAAAATGAGCCCCATTCTTTCCAAACCATGGTTTGAGGACAGGTAGCACCAACCACCAAATCTACCTTCCCTACTCATGGGGCCAAGAGGCCTTAGAGTGGGTTGGTTAAAACATGGGCTTTGAGGAGTACATACTGCTCCATTTATAGGACGTTCAAGACCAGGCAAAGTTAATCATGGTAGAAAGTCAGAAATTGTAGCTATCTTTAAGGGAGGTATTGGCTGGGGAAAAATTTAGGGGAATTTTCTGGGTACTGGGAATGTTCTAGATCTACATCTGTTTACCTGGCACGCACGCTCTCTCTCTGTCTTGCTCTCTGTCTCTCTGTCCCTCTCTCTGTCT
>NW_017731375.1:2468785-2483600 GCF_001890085.2 Hipposideros armiger | reverse complement strand
TGATGATGGTGATGATGGTGATGATGGTGATGATGATGGTGATGATGATGGTGATGGTGACGATGATGATGGTGATGATGGTCCCTCACAGGAGCATTGGGAGGATTAACTAAGATAATCCACGTAAGGTACTTAGAACAGTTGTGAGCACCTAGTAGCTGCTAAGTGCCTCTGAACTGTTTCTAGGTCTTCCCTGCTTTTTGGCATCACATACGGTTTGTGTAGCACACAGAGTGAGGTACTTGCCAGTTTCTCATTTCCCCAAGAAAAAGACAGGGAATCCAGGTGGTGAGCCCAATAAATCCTAGGGCCGTTTTTGAGGTCAGTGAATGATAGCAGAGGTGGACAGACAATGAATGAAGCAGTGGAGAGAAGGGAGGCAGCAACAAGTTGGGGCGAGAAGAAAGCAAGCTGGTGAAGGAAATTAAGAAAGAGCAGTGGGGCTGGAGGGCGCTTTTCACTCTGCTGGGTGGCAAAGACCAAAGGTTCCTGAATTTTAGCCAGAGACAAAAAGGGGCTCGTGGGTAAAGAGAAATATGGCAACCATAGGATTTTGCCTTGGGAGTTAGTTTGTTTTAAGGTGAGCTCTTGTGGGACTATGCTCAACATGTGTGGGGCCTCTGGCAAATATTCTTTGGCCAGGCCCCTGTCTATAGAAAGAATTTGAGCTGCTCAAATCAGCATATCAACATCATTCTGGCATATGATCTCATATGATTTTGCAAAAAAAACACTACATTTCTCCAGCCAGCAGAAGCTATCTACTCACCAATATGCCCTTTGGAATTGAGGTTGGGCCTTGGGCCTTGAGATATCTCCTAGATGCAAATCCCCAAACATCTCAGGGCATTTGGTCAACCCCACATGCATGGCGGTGGTAGTGAGGGATGGTAGAGGGTCAGAGAGCACCCTGAAAGGGACCAGAGATCATGTGGGTGCTAGTCTGATCTGGGGTGTTTCTCCTAGGCAGCATTGCTGACCCCGGCTGATCCCTGCCCTTGGAGAAGCACTTATACAATTTCAAGTTGGGCATTACAAAGCTCAGGAACCCACTTGCCCAGGGTAGCACTGGGTTCTTGGACCAGTTAGACAAATAGCAAAAGGATACGAGCTTTAGAGTCAGAATGGTCTTGTTTAAAATCTGCTCTATCATTCATTAGCTATGTAATGTAACCTTGGCAAGTGACTGACCTCCTGTGACTCATGTAGTTTTCCCAGCTATGGGATGGACTTAATTGTACCTCCTTCACCAACGATCACGGGGATGCTATAAGATGGTGCATATGAAATGAGATGATGAAGGCATTGCACTAATACAGAGGGAGAGCTAAACATACAGAGGTTATTCTAAATATTTCCTGCTCGCCACCAGGGAAGGGCACTGTTCCATTTGCATTTTACCCAATGCTTGCTGACAAGTTGGAAGTGAGGGATAATTGAAAGTATTCTGGCTTGATGTAACTAAGAAGTGAAAGGAATGGGCGAGGCTGACTTGATTTAACTTGGCAATATGAGATTAGTTCTTCATTGCCTCTGTTAGGTCTCCTGCATTGCCAACATTTTAAAGCAATAGATTGGCTGACAGGGTGCTCATTTGGAAGGTTTCAACTGCCATTAATACCCTGGCTGCCTGATGGACTGTCGTTCCACAGGCGTCCCCTGACCCCCCCACCTCTGCCCACAGAGCAACTGCCATTCTTAAATATTGCAAGAAGTGAAATTCTAGTTGCACTCCTTCTGCAAGGCCTGTTGGAAGTGTTCCCCTTGCTTCTCGCCAACTCTCTTTGTCAGTCTCTGAGTTCCAAGGCCAGAGATCCTTGCCCCAAAGCACCTTCTGGCTTTTCTTATGACTTAGCAATGGAAGATCAATCATGGCTGACCAGAGATCTGGCAGAGCTGAGGCCCCACTGAGAGCTGCTTTGCTGGCTTTCCTACTCTTCAGGATGGATGTGGGAAAGAAAGCAAAGGCTGATTAGGAAAACCCAGGAACCGTTGCTGAAGGCAGGGATATGATCTGGGGAAGGCCTCTTTTTAATATGACTCCGGCTCTAACCTGAAGTCACTGGGGCATCTGGTCAACCCCATGCGCATGCACAGGGGTCAGGAATGGTAGAAGTTATATGACAATGAGCTTGCAGAATGTGCTCAGTGTTTTTTTTTTTTTTTTTAGAATGGCTTTTCGCCAAAAATCCCTAACAAACAACCGCAACGAAAACCTTTTAAACCAATGCTTCTCAAATTCTAACCAGCATCAGAACCACTGGGGACCTCGTTAAAAGGCAGATTGTAATTCTGGGGTGGTAGGGCAGGGCTGGAGAGCCTGCACTGTTTACAAGCTCTCGGGTAATGCCGGCACTGCTGTTCCAAGCACTGTGCCTCCAGAAGTCAGGCGCTAAACCACTGTTGGTCCAGCTGTGCCTCCTGACCTCCTGTTCTGGCATCACCTCAGGGATGTTAAAATGCTGATTCATGATGTCACCCAGACCTACTGAGTCCCTGAGAGCAGAACCTGGGAATCTGCATTTTAAAGAAGACTCTCAAATGACTTTTTGCTCACTAAACCTCAAACCCCCTGCTCTGAATTATGCAAAACACCCCTCAAATATCCACATTAGTACATATGACCCTGAAGGACTAAAGCTGCTTTCCAAACTGTGTCTTCTGGGAATGTAAATAGAAGTTCCCTGAAACCTAGAAGTGGAGGCAGGACAGGGAGACCTGCGGTCAAATACCATCTGGGAGACACTGGAGAAACAAAGTTAAACTGGTCTCTTTACAGCAGGACTTCTCAGAGCCTTTGATGTGTGAATATGCATTATGGATCTAAAGCTGCAAAGGAGCAGGCAGCCCCTTTTGGCTCAGAGCATCTCCTTGCAATTAGTCTAGTACGATACATTATAGGCTGGGAAGCACTTCATGAGAACATAGGGCTCGACGTTTGGGGGTCCTGTCCTTGGAAGGACCAGCCGAACTCTCACTTACTTAAAAGTCACGAGTGGCAGCCCCAGGCTTGATGGACCTTTTCATAAAATGCTGGCTTTTGGTGATCAGGCCCAACACAAAGCACATCATTACTACCAGCATGTCAGCTCAGAGCCCTTGTCCTTGGGCTCCCAGTGTCTCCCAAAGCCAGTGCATTTTAGCACAGGGACCCTGTGATAGGTGACGGCATCCTGGGGGTCGGGGATGATGAAGCATTAATGGCAAGCATGTCTACTGAACGGTAATCACTGGCACTTCTGAAAAGCGTAGTAGGTGCCAGGTACCATGTAAGTGCTTTACAGGATCTCCTGATGAAACCACCACCAGAAAGGCAGGCATCGTCAGCACCTTCGTTTGCAGAGGAGGAATGGGCGGGAGATTAAATAAGTCACCGAAGACCAGGCAGCTTGTACGTGACGGGGCTGGGTCTTAGACTCAGTATGCTGCACTCCGGAGCCAAATCTTACATGGGGCTGCCATGTGAGGTCTGTCACGGCCTGACATTCCGAATGGCCCCACACACGGCCATTGTGCCTGAGCCACGCTCTTTTATCTAAGGCAGGACTACGTCACACAGAAGAGGGGCAATTTAAATACATGTCGAAGGGCGACTTACGTTTTGGAAAACTGAGATGCAGCATGTTTTAGCTGGCCCTCTGCCCCAAGGTCTAACTTCACCCGGCTTACACTTCTGACAGGTGGATCACCCCAGGGCTGCCCCTCTGCCAGCCACATAAGCTCCTCTGTGCTTTCGCAGCCTGTGCCTTCCATCCTTACCCAGCGATGCTCACAAGAGCCCTTTAAGGTGGGCACTATCCTTTCCATTTTGTAGATGAAGAAACCGAGACTCAGAGAGGGTAAGGGCCTTGCCCACAATCACACAGCTAGTAGATGGATGAGTGATTTGCCCGAGGCTGTCCACTCCCTAAGCCCACATCTTGGCTTCTACCCTTCAGTGCTTCATGGGAGGCTGGGGGTAATCACAGCCATATAAAGGCACCCTGTCAGTGTTGGAGGATTTGAGGGGAGAAATACGGAGGCTTCAGAAAACAGCTTCATTTTCAGGTTGATCTCTCTCTCTCTCTCTCTCTCTCTCTCTCTCTCCCATCTTCCCCCTCTCCACCCCTCCACCCTTCTTCAACCCAGACAGAGTTCCTAGGAATAATGATTTCATTTGATCCGAATCTCCCACCCTGGGCATTCCCTGACAGGCCCCTCTGGTAAGGACTCACCCTTGTTAGCCTAGGGCCATGGTTTTGTACCTGAGGGATTTCTATCCTGCCTGCTGCTGTCTCTCCCCTTTTCTGTTACAAAGCCCAGTGACAACAGAGAGCAGGGGCCTCCGATCTCAGCCCCTGACTTCCCCAAATGCGCACCCTCTGCTCGCAGTTTCTGGCCTCTCGCAGCCTGGTCTCCTCCTCCCCCCAACCCCATCAACCTCCATTTCAAGGAGCTCAGTGACAGGTCAGACAGGAGCAAGTATGGCCAGTGATGTCCAGCCTGGCAGGGGGTGGTGGCCTGGTGGGGTGCCAGACAGCGACCTGCTGGGCCCCTTAGAAAGAAAAAGGACTGTCACCACCAACACTTCTCCGAGCAACAAACTGGAACGGTAACTTTCTGCCTGAAGAGAAGCCCTGTGTCTTGGAGGGCGTGGGAGGGCTGGCCGCAGAGCTGAGAGAAATGGCAAGGGGCACAGTGCCTCTCTTCCCCGACTGCCAGCTGGGAGAAGGGACTAGACTCAGCTGTCATACTCGCCTCCTGCTGGATTAGGGAAATCTTAAGTACTAATTCCTAAACGTGGCCTTCGCCATGCTACAGGCGCTCCCTTTCTCACATCCACTGGATGTCACAGGTACTAGGAGCCAGTATTATACTGTCAATTATGATCCCAGAATCTGGAGGTCTGCAACACACTAGCTGTGTGGCCTTGGGCTAGTTACTTTACCTCTCTGAGCCTCAGTTTCCTCATCAGGAAATTGGAAATAATAATCATACCAGCTTAATGGTGCTGTTATTAAAAATTAAATCAACTTCATGCAAAGGCCTTTAGCATATGGTAACCACTTGTTTAGTCTGGCCATACAGATGGAGAGAGCCAGTCCTAGCGAAGTTATTACGTTACTCGACAAGGTTGGGCAGCTGCTAGCGATCTTCCCCTTCTACTCCATGCCTGGCCGCACAAGCCGTGGTTCGAGGGTGAAGGGTTCACTCAGCAGTGATCCTCACCAGCCCCTGTCTTTCCTCTTGTCATAGAGGGTGGTTCCAGGGCTGCATACCTACTGCCATCATCCCACAGGAAGTGGACAGACAGGGGGAGCAAAGCTGATAACAGAAGGAAGCGTAACCACGTGTTCTCTTCTTACAGAAGAGATGCTGTATCTGACATTTGAATTTTCTTTGCATTAATTAAACGATGTTAATGGTATATAGTGACTTGGGTGTCATTGTCTGTTTGTGTGTGTGTGTGTGTGTGTGTGTGTGTTTTAAGTTTAAAATGAAATTTATTCATCCTAAAATAATCTATTGAGTAAAAGACAACTGCTTCCTATCCTAGATACTTCTCACTAAAGCTTTCATTCTCATTCAATTCATTTAATAATGAGTTGACGGAGGCAGAGAGGGGCCCTGTGGCTATGAACCTAGAATTTAGAGGGGAAACAGACAATTAAAAAATACATGTATAAAAGACTTTGAGAGAGTGATAGTGTATGCAGGGAACGTAAAGCAGGGTAACGGGTTAGAGAGGGATGGAAGAGGGGATTTGCTGAAGACGGGGAGCCGGGGACGGCGTCTCTGAAGAAGTGATGTTTGGGTAGAAGCCTACAGGAGATGAGGAAACACGTCATGGAAACATCTGGGGGAAGAACACTGTGGGCAGAGGGAACGGCAGGTGCAAACGCCCAGGGTGGGAACGTGCTTTGTGAGTTTATAAGAACAATAAGGTGGATGTTGTACCAAATGAGGGAGCAGCATTGAGGGAGGAAGTGAGATCCCAGTGGAAGCAGGGACCCACTTCCACGGAGCGAAGGGAGCCACTGTTGGCACCTGGATGCTACTCTTTGCGGGTGAGATGTCCTGGGAAGGTCTGAATAGGGAAGGGATATGATCTGACTTTTCAAAGGATTCTTCTGACTGCTCTGTGTGGAGCAGACTGGAAGCTAGAAGGCCACTCGTCCACCCCAGCAAGGTGGCATGCTCTGGGTGGAGATGAAAAGCTACTAAGGAACCACGGCCTTAGTGATTAGGAACAGAAAAATGGAGGAGCCAGACAAGGGTGCACCCACACTTCTTTGTGGCAACATGCGCAGACAAAGTCGGCACGTGAAAGCACCAGGAATGATCCCCCCGCAGACCATGTGACGGACGGTGCGAAAGTGATGGCGCTGGTGCTGTCCGTGACAGGGCCAAGACCGGGTGACGGGTTCCAGTGGGCTGGACTCTTCTCCTGAGATCTGCCTCCCCGTGCCATGTGCTCTGCGAGCACGCATGACAGAAACGGGAGTGGGAGGAGCTTGCCCCCATGACAGTGGGGCCCCCTTCCACATCTGCCTTCTCCCCGGGGTCGCTGCTCCCTTCCTGCCCCCAGAGCCCAGCAGCTTTGCACTCTCAGGTCAACCTGATACACAACTACTTTCAGCAAACGGGTTTGGGAGGGCAGTGAGCATGCCATTCAGAATTAGGAGAAGGGCGCTTCCAACCCAGCGCCTCACGGCCGACTTCGGGCAAGCTGCTGCCTGCCTACTTCCTGTGTCGGTTAAATAGAACCCTCTCTGGTTAAAGGTAAGTGATCGATTCAGAGATTTTTGTCACTCTCTGCAGGCCAGACAGAATCTGTCAGTGAGCCATGCAACCTGGGGGCCACTGGTTTGCGTCAGAGCTGGTGGGTGTGGGATTGAGGGTGGATGTTAGAACAGGGACCAAGGAATGGCTTCCTCATTTTGGAATGTCATGATGCTACGATGTTAACTTGATAATGGCGAGCTTCTGACTGGGGGGCAGCGTGCGTTTTTAGAGTCTCAGAAATCACAGGGAGATGCTAACACTTAGAGCTGCCATTTAAATCAAGTGGCATTCAGGCACTTGCTGTGAGCTTTCTAGTCAAAGCTCACCACAGGCCTATGAGGCTGGTGGTGCTGTTCCCGGTTTCCAGATGAGGGAACAGGGGCTTGGAGAGGTTAGGTTCTTCGGTCAAGGAAGCACAGCCCGGAAGAACCGGAGCCCGAATTTACACAAGTCTGCCTGACCCCAAAGCCCAAGGAGCCCAGCAGTCAAGGGCACAGTATCCAGTGCTGGCCTAAGGGGCAAGGGGAGAAGGGGCGAATGTCATCCAGAGTGAGAGACCAGGGCCACTGCCACCACCCTCTCCCAGCGTGCGCTTCCCCAGCGGCCCTTTGCTCCAACACCCTTGAAAGAGAAGGGAGATCCCGGGAGGTTGGAGCCCTGAGCCCGCCTTCCACAGCTATATCTCTGTGGCAGCGACTTCAGTGGGTCCAGCGATGTCCCCAGGGCCCACACGCCAATCAAGCTGCCGCTGCCTCAGGATACAGAGCTGTCTTTCTCCATCAGGCAGCCTGGGGCTGCCATGCTTAGCGATATCACTCTGCCAGCACTTGAGCTCCCCTAAAAATGACACAGGTTGTGTCACGTCAGTGGTTCTCACGCTGTCGCATCATCTGGGCACTTATTAGAAACACACATCCTTGGGCCCCACACCAGACCGACTGAATCAGAAGCTGGGGGAGTGGGGCCCAGCACTCTGTGCGTTACCCCTTCCCGGAGGCTCTGATACCCACTTACGCGTGAGAACCATGGTGCTAAGTGTTTGGCATGTATTAACTCATCTGAGCCTCAAAGCATTCTATGAGGTAGGAACCACTATTAGCCGCACTTTACAGAGGACAAAACCGAGGCTCTGAGGGAAACAGGGACTTGCTTATGCTCACCCCGTGAATCAGGGAGGAGCCTGGACATGCACCCCGAGCTCCCTGACCCCAAAGCCTCTTCCCCGCCCCGCCAGGCTCCCTCTCCCCTCCATGGTGAGAGAACACCCGTGTGCAGTGGAGGAGACATGACACAGGTCACTCTGTCTTCCGTGTTGTGAGCATGAGTGTTTAGGAATAATTCCAGCAGCTACGCCAGCATTCTGCCTGAGGGAAGACGTGTGCTTGCCCATTTTGGAGCCAAGATGCTAACGGAGGAAGGCAAAGCAAATCCTTGGGGTCAAGTGCACCCTGCCCAGCATGGCACATGGGCCCTGTCCATCTGTCTGTCCAGACCACTTCCCCAGCCCCAGCCTCCTCCACGCTCCACATGGTATAGCGGCATCAGCCTTCCCCGAGGTCCCCGATGACGCGCCCCTCTTTCTAGCCTCTGCGCCTTTGTCGTTTGGTTTGCCCACAGTGCCCTCCCCTGTTTTCCTTACCTCACCCCCCTGTAGCTTTACCTGCCTGGAAGCCTCGGTGCCCCTCCCCTGGGCTGCCATAGCCCCTGGGCGTTACATCCGCCATGGACCTTAGTGCATGGCTGTGTAGCAGCTGGTTTCACGTATGTTCACCCACCACCAACCAGACTGTGGATTCTTTGTGGGCAGTCTGGATCTCATTCATTCATGCAGAATAGAGGCTCCGGTGTGTATTTGCTGAATGAATAAATGCTTTTTCTTGAGGGCGGGAAGTTCTATGCAAGAGTGAGGAAGAGTTTGCTGTCATCGCCGTTACTGACAAGAGGTCTTAGCAGGGCCGGGATAAGGTGGGGTGAGTGAGGCTCACCTAGGGTGCCAGCTTGAAAAAGGTGCTCACTCTCAGGTGCATGGGTATCTCAGCTCATCCTTGCCTAGGTCCTGGGTCTGAGATAGATCGGCTGAAACCAGTAATGTCAGGCACCCATCCTCCGGAGGAACAGCCTGACACAGAGACAAGACCATGGGATCTCACGGAGCCAGGAAACCAGGCCTCTGGCCCACATCTGCTGTTTGGCCCTGAAGGAGTCACTTTCCCTCCCTGGGCTCTGGAGCTGCTGGGGACTCTATCTTTTGGCCTTCCAGCATCTGACATCCTGACTCCATGATCCCATTCATGGAAGAGGTGGTGTCCTTCAGTGCCTGTAAGTACAGAGCCCTGGAAAGCGGGCTGGCCAGACCAACGAGGGCCTGCCTGGAGGACTGGAAAAGGGAGGGAATTCCCTGGAAAAGGGTGGTCTTTGCTGTGAGTGGGGAGAGAGACAAGCACTGGACACAGAGTTTTGGGGGACCCCTCGCGGTTTTCTTTGGAGTTCACATTTGGCCACATAGTGCTGGCCCCTCTCCAATCCCCCAGCGCTCCTGGTGGAAGAGACAGAAAGTCAAAGAAAAGCGCACAGGCCTCGGGCGGCTTCCCTGGCTGTGCTGTGGAGGACGCCGGCGATTTCAAGCCCAGCTGCCCCACTCCCTCCTGCTCACCCGCCACCTTCCAGGGTGTAAAGCACTTTGTGGCAAGAACCCATTCCAAAGCCCAAACTGGGGAAAAGCTAACGCCAGTGCTCTTTTCCAGAATGCTGCAGATTCCGTGCTGCTGAGGGGCTGAGGGTGTGCGTGCTCCCGGTCCGCCCTGCTCTGACCCTGGCCTCCCCACTCAGGCGCTGCAAAGGGCCCACAAGGAGGGCTCTTGGCCTGAGCTCTGACTCCTGGGGTAGCTACACTCCAGCGCTGGACCTGGGGAAGCCACTTCACCTCCCTGGCCCTCAGTCTCTGCTTCTATGGAAAGGCTACAAGAGGCTCTTGGGGCTCTTGTGGGCTACTGTCATGATTTATGTGGGCAATGTGGGGAAGACATGGCCCTGGTCAACGCTTCATGTCCCCGGCCTTAGGCCTCAGGTCCTTCTGTCAAGTCAGCGGACACGCCCTGCTCCAGGACCATCCGGACTCCTCTGGGGTGTCCCTGGGAGATGCCCCAGACTTCTCAACCTTGGCATTACCGACATTTTGGGTTGGCTCATTCTTTGGTGTGGGGGCTGTCCTGTGCCTGTAGGATGTTTAGGAGCATCCCAGGCCTCTGCCCAGTACATGCCAAAAGCTTCTCTTCCCATCCTTCCTCTAATGAATCATTAAATATCTCCAGGCATTGCCAATGGCCCCTGGAGAGCAAAATTGCCCCTGGACTGAGGAGGGGGAGGTGTTGTGGAGGCAACAGAGCTAATCATGTCACCAGGCCCTTGAGCCTTCATTCAAATGATCGTCACAGAAACCAAGAGGGTACTTGTTGCAATCTAGGCAGTTTCTCTGGCCAAGGCAAAACACAGTAATGATAGAAATGTTACCTCTCAGCCACCAGTTAAGGATCTGTGTTTTGATCCTTTTCATTTCCTAAAATAAGTACATAGTGATTTAAATTACTAACATTTTTGTAGATTATGCATTCTAATCACAATTTTATGATGAATATTTGATCTGTCATCTAATCAGGGGAAAAATATAATCCCTTCAGAGA
Source organism: Hipposideros armiger (assembly GCF_001890085.2). Lineage (NCBI taxonomy): Eukaryota > Metazoa > Chordata > Mammalia > Chiroptera > Hipposideridae > Hipposideros > Hipposideros armiger. The sequence continues at coordinate 2,473,155 of NW_017731375.1, read as the reverse complement.
CACTTAATAACCATTTAAACTACTAAAGACTTGATTAGAAAAGAGTGAAGGTGCTATGCTAGGTAAACTCATGAACTTTACATATTTTTTACTTTTCCAAAAACAAATTCCACGGTCCAGGAAATTTACTGGGCAAAGGTTTTCAATGGGAAAGTCTTATCTGTGAGGTTGCTGTGATGAGAGGGAGGTAGGTGGAGGGGGGTTTTATAGGTCCAGACAGGCCTCCTTGGGGAGCAGGTGTTTGAGCTGAGAACTGAGAGAGCCAGCTGTGCAAAATGCCCGGCTCGGAGCATTTCTGGCCCTGGCCCAGCAAAGGTCCTGAGGTGGGACAAGGCTGGCCAGAGTGGATACAGCAGAGCTGCTGCAGAGGGTGGTGGGGAGAGGTGAGAGGGAAGGAGGGGATGCCTCCTAGAAGGTCCTCTAGGCCAAGGTGAAGCATTTGAGTTTGACTCTAACTACACAAGAAGCCCTTTGAGGGCACGGTGAGATCTGATTTAAAATGGAAAATGACCCGTTTGGCTGCTGTGGGGAGGAGCACAGGGCATGGGCGGGTGGCCCACCGGCTGCCTGCTCCCACTATCCAGGTATGTATTAAGCTCAGCACAGTGCTCGGTGCATGCGAGCCCTCAAAGATCTTACTGGTCATAACTTTCATATGTGATGGGGAATGGGTTCTATTTTATAAAACCTTATAGAACAATAGAAAACTGAACCTCAACCCTTAGTTTCCTAATCATATGGTTCTCTAGTCAAATATGCCCAGAAAGTCAAGATCTTATTTCAACTGAAAGATCCAGGTTGCATTCAGTGCCCTGGTGTCATGTGGGCTCTCTAGGGTTTCAGGTGGGGCACCCTCTGCTTCCTTCTCAAAGAAAAGAGACCCAACGCCTGGCCAGGCTGCCGTGGCCTCAAGGCCAAGTTCTCCTCCTGAGCATCAGATGTATTGCTTTCCTCTCTGGGAGCTAATTGGGGACTCTATTTATGGCTCTAGCTACCTTTGCCACAAGGTCTTTGGACTGCAAGGGGAATCCTCAATCCAACCCAATTAACTGAGTAATGTTGTGCGTTTAAGCTGTCCCCCACTCAACCAATCCATCAACATGATTTGCACGCATTAATCAAGGCATTTACAATGGGTTCCCCAAGCCTTATCTCTCATTGGCTGAAGAAACGAGACTATTTGGACCTGAGAACCATAACTCTTCCAGAGTCCCTGAAGTCCTGAGCTTGGCTCTGCTCAATGCACAGACAAGGTGAGTTATTAATTAACAATTGAGATAAATGCTGGAGTAGCATCCCTGAATCATGTCAAACCGATTTGGGTGGTTATGGGATGAGGAGGGAGGGGAAGGAGGCAATGGGAGAGGGGAGGGTTTCATTTGTTCCAAGTGCTTTGGACAGACTCCAGGGTTGTTTCTCCTCATTTAGACCTGGCTGGGGTGCCCTGAGCTCAGGCCAGTATCTGCATCTCTTAACCCACGGCAGCATCCTTTGGAGCGAAACAAGGAACCAAGCCTCACAGATGGAGGTGGGTTGGGAAATACTGTTCTGAGGAGCAGCTTGAGTCGAGTCCTTAATTTAGGGAGAGGAATGTAGAAACTGCCCCCCACCAGGGATTACTAATCACACACATCTGTGGCTTTGAGGCTTCTCCAGGGAGAGGCTGAAGACCCTGGGTTCAACACTGTAATGGTCTTTCTGTCACATCCTGCAGTGACACCCACCCTCCACGACATTCTCTTCTCTACACTCCTACTGAGGCGGCCTTCCACTCCTGTCAGCCCTCACACTGGATGATGACATGATGATGACGATGATGATGATGATAATAATGTTTCGATACATCTTATCTTTTCAGATGGATGTGAGCTCTTTGTGGACATTGTCATATTTGTCTTAATATTTATAAAGGCCTATTTCCAATGTCTAACATTTAGTAAACTCTGAATGAATGTTTGTTAATGCATGAATGAATATCTAATGGATGGATGGATGGATGGATGGATGGATAGACGGATTCACATATAATGACAGAAAGTTAACGGCTTTTTAAATTTGGAAACAAACATCAGTCACCTCTCCAGCTAGGAATACATAGCACTTCTAAAATATACTCAAGTTGAAAAAACAAAACAAAACAAAAACCTCAAGTTATTCACTCAGGAACTAAACGTGAAAATATGTTCCCAGTTTTTCCAATTACTCATTTCTTCTCGAAATAAAATTCCCCTCTGTTCACCTGTGTTCTGGGAATTCTAGGGGTAGGTGTTTGGGGCATAGGTGCTATGACACTGGGCTGGGCCAGCCTACCCAGGGAAGTCCTTGGTTTCAAGTTTTTCTCAAAATGTGGTCTGCAGACCACTTGTGTTACAATTCTCTGGGGTGCTTGGTCAAAGTGCAGAGTTCCGGGTCCCCTATCTGACCTACTAAATGAGAATCTCAAAGGTGAGGGCCTGGAAATCTAAATTTTAAACAAGTTCTCCAATGTGGTCACGCAATGCGCAAGTTTGATAAGAACCCGTTAGAACCTCGGGTACCTACTGTGGAAAAATTACTGACTGGGCTCCATCTGTGTGGATGCAGCATTTGTTCTAGAACATAACAACATTAATACCAATAACGTTAAAGCTCACAGCAGCCAACATATGGGGACCTCCGATGAGCCAGGCATCTTTGTTTTGCCTGCACTGTCTCACTGAGACATCACACCTGCTAATGGAGGCGGTATTAGCATGCCCATTTCACAGACAAGAAAACTGAGCCTTTGAGCAGTAAAGTGACTTGCAGAAGAGGAACACAAGGACTGACTCCTAAGTCCAGGCTCTTAGCCATATGATGTCACAGTGTCCCCTACTCAGAAAGCAGGGAAGTGACAGGAGAAGGGGCAGCAGGTCTAATTTCAGTGGTGGGTGAAGCAGAGCAGAAAGGAAGCAGAGACAGCTCCTGTGTGGTACAGAGGGACGTGATGCGACGGGGACTTGTGCAGCGGCTCAGCCGGGGAAGGGCATTCTCCTACCCGCTCTGCCTCCAGGCTTCTGCCCACAGACTGGAGAGGGAGAGGCCATCCATCGGCTAGGACCCCATGGGGGCCTCAGACAGACTCCCCGGCTGACTTGGAATGATGGGATTTGGGCTTTGTATAGACAGAGGGCTGGGGGTCCTGACTGTAAGTTTGGGGTGATAAAGGGGTGTAAGGAAGGAGTAAGGACTGTCTTTCCAGGCCAGTAGGTCTAACAACATCTCCCCACCTCTTGGTTCCCTCTTTTAGAGGAAATCTACACCCTTTCTCCAACCCGTGGCTGCGATGAACTAAATCTCACACCTCGGTCTTGGTGGTGATAATTAAATATTATTCGCCTGTCACTTGGTACACATGTTGTGTGTATTCTCAGGCTTTAATGAGCTGATATTTGTCTTCTGTAAGCAAAAATATTTCTTTGAGTCTCTCCTTTTTCAAATTGGGGTGAGCAGTTCACGTGAAGATCTCTCACTATTAAAAAGACAGTCTGCCTGCCGGCATGTCTGTCTGGGCCGGTCCTATTTCTTCTTAGGGGACAAGGTCAGGTAAAGTATGTCCCTGCAGAAGCAGCCACTGCTTCCTGAGGTTAAGTTAGTGGTCACGTGGCTGGGGGGTGTTGGGAGACTAACAGTGATGGGAGGAAGAAGGTAGGGAATCGGCAGAAACGGGTTTTGTGGGATATCCTAAGGCAGCTTTCCCCAACAGGGTTTCTCAACTAAATATCACAGAATATAGATAATATTCAAGTGGATACTTTCTCAGGTTGTCCAAGGTAGGTACTTAGCTAGTGCTATTCTGGGTGCATAAGACGGAAGTTAAGTCATTCCATGTAGTGGACGTCTTAGGACCGTGGTTCTCAAAGAGAACCAGCACCAGCATCACCTGGAAACTTACTAGAAATTCAGACTCTTGCATCCCACCCCAGGCCCAGGGAATAAGAAACTCTGGGGGTTCCTGCGGGGGAGGACTCAACAACCTGTGCTTCATCAAGCCCACCGAGCGGTGTTGCTGTAATCTAAAGTTTTGGAACTACGAGTGGCTGTAAAGCATCAGGGCTTAATTCTCTCATGGAGGAACCCAGGTGGAAAGAGGCTGTTAAGGGCTTTAATATCTATATTCATATTTGTATCTCTATCTATCTCAGTTTAACTACCCTGGCGGTAACCCCGAGTGTGGCTCGGGGTTAATTTTCACTGCCAGAAAACGGTAACCCCGAGTGTGGCTCGGGGTTTCAAAGTTTATCATACCTGGGATGCCTACTAGACTCTTGTTTGGACAGATTTAAGTGAATAATTCCTACGAATTACAGGCCTATAATATAAAACAACAAATTTCCATGCAAAACAATGTA
>NW_017731375.1:2453461-2461555 GCF_001890085.2 Hipposideros armiger | reverse complement strand
AGTTACCAGGTAGGCAGGCTTTTTGCCTTAACAAAAATTAGAGCTGTTGCAGAAATTGGGGTTTAAAAACAACAACAACAAAACACCAAACAAACCCAAACACACCCTATATTCCGATGACTTCTGAATGTTCAGCTCCAGTCCTTTGAACTCTAGATTCCAGCTTGCAGCTCAGTATTTCCATCTGTTCCTTCGCGAGTATCTCAAACTCAACAGAATTCAGCCTTTTTGTCTTCTGTTTCCCCAAACTCTGATCCCTTAATCAAAGAGTGGCATCTCTATGTACCCCAACGCCCAAGACAGAAACCTTGGAGTCATCCTCAGTACAAACCCCCCCTCCCCCCACCTCTCTCATCTCAAGCATCTAGTCAACAACTAAGTCCTGCCTAATTTTCCTCTTCACTGTGAGAAGTCCTACCTGTCCTTCCTCCTAAATAGTATCCCTCCGGCATCTGCCCTCATCCACATCCTACTGCACTATTGTCCCAAGCCATCCTCACCACTGCTCCGGACTCTTGTCAAACCTCCTACCCGGCCTCCCTGCCTCCAGTCTTGCACCACCATCCATTTCTCTCTGTTCTGGGCACTGCTGAAAACACTTCTGTAGCTCCCCCCTGAGCCCAGGGTGAAGTCTGAAGTCCTTCAACTGTCTTACGATTCTATGTGAACTTGTTCCCACCCTGTCAGCCTATCTCAGTACTTGAGGCTCTGGTCAGACAGAAGTCATTGGGCCTTTTCCTTGTCCCAGCCGCATCTGCCTCACTTCAACCCACCCTTCAGCTGCCCACTCAGAAGTCATCTCCAGAAAGCCTTGACCAAGCTCCCAAATCTGGGCTAGCTACACCTGTCACAGCAGCTTTATCCCATCCCATCCAGTGGTCTGGCACCTCCTTGATACTTGTCAGCCCATGAAGCAGCCATTCCTTAACACGTTTTACTGTCACATGCTGAAAAACTGTTGTAGTAAATGTTCACATCACCATCAACTATAATTTGAGTGGTGCCTCCAGAATGGTGCAGTGTGCAACGGAACCACTGCCCTGGGCACCCCTGCTATGACGTAAACCTGTCAGGGCCAGGCTGAGGTCTATCTCATTTACTCTCAGATTGCCAGGACTCAATGGTCAGGTGAGTGGATGAATGAATGAATGACTTCGGACTGAAATTAGCATCTCCAATGCCTCCGGCAGAGTGGAAATGGAATAGTTTCCAAGACAGTCTACACATAAAATTTCAAACACTAAAAAGAAAAACCCCAAACCCTACAAAGACCCCCAAACCTTTTTGAACATAGTTACCAGGTAGGCAGGCTTTNATGCTCTGCTTGGCACTTCCTCTGACTCATCCCAGGTTTAGAAACCCGCACAGCCCTTCCTGAGAACTCCCAAAGCAAGACAGAGCCTGCGGCATGACTCCCACCCCCACCCACGGCAGCTAGAAACGTGATATAATTAGTGTGCTGCAGGGTGGGATCTGGAGTAGATGAGGAGTAACTTTAATATTTATCAATAAACAGCAAAGTGCTTAGCACACCTCCTAGGGAAGTAATTAACCATAAAAAGGATACTCTGCACAGAGGAGTCTCCTCCAAAAAAAGAACTCAGTTAATTGTGAGTTGCTAATGCCAGGTGAGAGGGGATCCAGGTCTCCATCTCACCTGACATAAGCAACTCTGAATTAACTGGGAGTTTCTTTTTATAAACACCATGCAGAGCCTTTTTTTTTTCTTCTCTTGATGGTTAATTACTTCCTTGGGAGATTCACTTTAACAGCTCCCATAACAAGGCCATTATTGTCTTTTAGCATAATCACCGCCTCATTTGCTTCTGTGCCCTGCCTTTCTGATGCTCTGCCTCTGCCCACGAGGCGGGACCCTGACCTGTGCCCGTGGTTGGGTCATCTGGCTGTGTCCCCTGTGCCTCCTCCAGCCCCACCCACTCAGGAATTTGGTTTTCTCCTGGTGGGAGCCTGAATCAGGGGTGGGCCTGGTAGAGAGGGACGTGGGCTGAGCAAGGCTCAGTAATGGAGACTGAGTCCCCCTCCCTGACTTGCAGCACTGCCGCCCTTTGCTTCAGCTGCTGACACCCCCGACAGGGCAGGCAGCCAGGATGGCAGCTTCTTTCTGGAAGAGGGAGGAGCTGATTTGTTAGCAAGGGCTATGCTCGGTGAAGTCACCAGGGACCAGAAGCAAACATAGTGAGCCTTACCAGGAAAATGAGTTCGATTTTGACTCTCACTCTTGGGGGAAAAACAAATGCATTATGTAGTTATGTCTCACCTCATCCAAACATGAATTAAAGTGCCTTCTATTTTGGCTCTCTTTCAGGAAAGTAAATGAATGAATTGGAGCTCTGGGAGCCACACCAAGTCTATACACTTTTTCTGATTGGTGTACTCCTATCAGTGCATGTGCATTTGGTTATTTACAAATTATATGCATGTACAACTGCAATAGTAGATTACGGAGGTTGCAAAATGTCTATTAAGAGAAAGAGGAAAAATAAAAGTAGAGTGTCTCACACTTTCAGTCATTACTTGGATGGAGTGCACCTCACTCCGGATGCCACTGAAGCTGTCCCCTTGGGGCCATGAGGGCAGGGGGCTGACATTCCCAGAGTGCAGTGATCGGCACACAGTCGGGTTATACACACTTTTGTTAACTAATCAGGCGCATGGATATTCTTATACCCTGAAACAATTTTGCTGGGGGTGGATCCCAGACCTGTGCTAATGTTTGGGGTACATGGCATGGTATTCTTAGGAAATCAGGTGGCCCACATGCTACCACAATCCCATGTAGCCCCAGAACCTTAGCACTCCATCAGGGAATATCACAGGACAATTCAGCGCAGAGGTTAAAACTGGGATCCGCAGACTTTCCCTGTAAAGGGTCAGAGAGTAAGCATCTTAGGTGTTGTCAGCCACGTGGTCTCTGCCAATGACTTGACAATGCCATTCAGGGTAAAAGCAGCTACAGCCAACACACACAGTAACAGGCATGGCCACGTCCCAATAAAATGTCATACATGGACACTGAAATTCAAATTCCACATCGTTTCATTTGTCATGAAATATCATTCCTCTTTAGAATCTATGCCCCCCCAACCATTATACATAAACAGCATTTTTTTGCTCAGAGGACGATCCTAAGTAGGCGGTGGGCTGGATATGGTTGTGGGTTGCCAGCCACAGGTTAGAACATGGACTTGAGTCAGAGCTGGGTTTGGGTCCCAATTTTAGTACTGGCGACTGAGGTTTCTTTAAAAAGTTACTGAACCAAAAAAATGGACTACTGTGTAGGCCTCGGTTTCCTCATCTGTAAGGTAATATCTCAAGGGGCGGCACTGCTTGTGACGTCTTACACAACGTGAGGCACATGTTGTCACCATCAGCACAGATGTGGTGGTAACTCCCAGCCCTGAAGGCCCTGGCAGGAACAGTCACCCAAGGGCAGAGCCAGTGACCAGCCATCTTTCTATGGTGATACACATTGAGAATCCAAAGCCAGCATCAAACCCCAGAGTCTCCAGCCTATGTCTCCAGGAGCCCCCACTGGCGCAAGGACGCTGCATTGGCTTCAAAGGAAATGTCACAACAACATTTTGACAATGGTATCGGGGAGGTCTTTCAGGAAAAATGACTCAGGACGACCGCCTATATACAATTCTCTGTTCTTGAGGGGCTGGGAATTAGAAGACGCTTGCTCACCTCCCTCATTATCCTTGTTATCCGCGCAGGAGGTTTCCATGGCAACATTGCATCCGGGCCCTCTCCAGCCGGTCTGGCAGACACACTGCCAGCTGTTCTGACCCAGTGTGCATCTCCCGTTGCCGTTGCACAAATCGGGGCAGCCATCTGGTTGGAGAAATGGAGAGGATGAGAAGGAGGGACGTGAGGCCACGCTGGGGCAACAGGGGGGCCATGCAACGGGGGAGCAAGGCCACAGGGCAGCCTCTGGGCCAGCCGCAATGTGGGGCCCATGCCTGCCTTGGAAAGAGGGTGGGAAGCAGGCAACGCATGCAGTTGCAAGACGTAGTGGGGTCCCAGATGCAGGGGATCCCCAATGACACTGACCTGTGTGAAGGGGTCTGAGGCAACCTCAAGGTGGGGAATATTCCAGAAAACTAAACTATCTCTGAGCTCACAACAAGACTAGCTAGCTGTTATTTCCAGCCTGTGGCTCAGGACTGATGCTATGTCAAAAAAAATAATAAGTAAATAAAATAAAATAAAATAAAAATATATACTTTTATTTATTTATTTATTTATTTATTTTTTTTTTTACTAGAAGTGCCTTCTGCAGAAGAGAAAAAAAATTCCCCATCAACCCAGGATGGAGCCAAATTGCCCTCCATCTTTCAGAATTTTAAAGATAAATTTATATATGATTATCATGAGCTTCTTATGACCAAGAACTGGATGGTTCTGCTGGGCTATCTTCATATTTTTATAATATTTCGTTTTAAGGGGCACTTTAAAATGTTGGCTGCTTATTGCTCAACCTATTTATGGCATGATTTAAAAACACGGCAGGGTCTGAAGGCTGTGGAGGAGGAGGTGCTGAGCGCCATGAATTGAGAAAAGACAGAGGGATGTACACGTGCCTGGGGGAAGGCAGTGGGGTTCGAGTAATTCTTCTTCTGTGGTTTTCTTTTATTTGGGTGTGCGTGTGTGCGCGCGTGCGCGTGCGCGCGTGTGTGTGTGTGTGTGTGTGAGAGAGAGAGTGTGTGCATGTGTATGTGTGTGAGAAACCAGCAGCCTCCCTAACTAATTCCCTAATCACTCCAGCACCCACAACAAGCACAGCTACCCCTCTCCTGACATGGGCCTCCTCCAACAGAGCCTGGGTGAGGAAAGAAGAGAAAGGGTGAGGGGGCAATAAAAAGACATGGGAAGTCTCCCTAGCAGAGCCTCCAGTGCCCTTCACAAGATGGAGAGAGACGCACAGAAGCCGCAGGATGGGACCACACGCACAAAGCCTACTTGCTGGCAAGAATTCCTGGATGCGCTTTCCTTTTTCTTTCTTTAATGAGGGATAATTCACATGCCACCAAATTCACCTGCTTTAAGTGTGCAGTGCAATGACGTCTAGTGGATTTACAAGGTTGTGCAATCTAGGTATGTTTCCTTATTTCATGTACATACCCCCAATGACCATTCATTTCATTGTCCCCAGAAAGAAACTTTCCTGAATATCTATCTCTGTCTAATTCTCTCTTCATCTGCCACCATCTCCATGCCATCTCTTTCTTTATCTCTCTCTCTTTTTTTTTTAATTGGGGAACTGGGGGAGGGGAGCAGCACTGGGGAATCGGGGAAGGTGAACAGACAAGTTGCTGTCCTTTTGTTCTTCAGTCTAGTTGTGGAGGACATCGCTTCACTGGCCCATGTTGGTATTATCATTGCGCTCTTCCCGGGTGAGGCAGGTTGGTTGCCAGGCCCTGGACGGCTGCTCACAGGGGCTCTTGGCAGCTCATGCTGGCTACCGGCCATTCACGGTAGCTTACAAGAGCCCACTGCAGCCCCACTGCAGCCTACACCGTTGCTGGCAACTCAAGGCAGCCCAGCTCCAGGTCGAGCTGTTGTTCACCATCTTAGCTGTAGAGGGCGCAGCGTCACTGGCCCTCATGTGGGATCCGAACCAGGGGCCCTGCTGCTCAGAGCTGGTGTCCCAAGCCAACTCTTAACCAACACGCCACTCGGCCGGCCCTCTTTATCTCTTTTTAAACCACACAAAATGCAGGGTGGATTGGGCCATGGCAGAGGGATCAAGAGCTTTGCAATGATGGAGGTAATTGTTTTGAAGCCTTTCTGGCCCAAATCTTCTGAATCTAAAGCACACATCTTCCCTACTTCTCTCTCCAGTGTTCCAAAGGCCTCCAGCTGGCATCCTTTATCTCTTCTCTCCAATACCCCTTCTGAGAAAGCCAGTAAACCTAACTTGTGCGTGTGGCCGTGGTGGCAATTTAGACTCCTCCTAAGAAGAAAGGTCTGGAGGGTCTGAAATTGAGTTGCCGTTTACTTCTTTCAGAAGTTTCACTCCCCAGTGCTTCTTTGCCCCCATCCTTTCCCAGTGTAGTCTGGGTTAGGGCCTGAGACAGCAGGGAAAGCGATGGAGGAGGAGAAGCTCTATGTGGGGAAGTCTCTAAAAGGAAGCTGAGCTGTCTTGAGAAGAGAAATGAGGAGTTGGCTGTGTGGGAATCTGGTTTTTTTTGATGCACAACCTACCCTACATCAGGATGCAAACGAGGCAGCCCTGTTTGCTCACCTTGAGAAAGGCTTGCTGGTCTCCACACCAACCCCTGCAAAGCCCAGGCTCACATTTCCATGCCTTTCCTTACCGAGGAGGTGACTGGGCCTTCCCTGGAAAACCGGTGACATACCCATGTTCATACTGCGAGAGCATGCTGGGAGCAGAAGCCATCCCCAGGTTCAGAGAAATGCCACAAACGCTTCTGCAGGAGCAAAATGGAACTCAGTAGGAAAAGCCAAAGGGACATTTCACCGGTTCTCAAGGAAAAGAGAATATCCCCAACTTCCAGGCACCTCCAGCTTTACAATTTCTACCAGTCGAGTTTCTGGGAATGGATCACAGGGAATACACTAAATGACAGACCTACGAACAGCTGCTCAGTGTGCCATCTATTATACGTGCTTTGTTATTTTGCTACTTTGAGGTCTCGTGTTTGACTAAAACCATGCCCCAAGTCTCAACAGAAGCCTCATTGTGTAGGAAGCCCACGTTCACTACATACAATTTAAATTTGCAGAGAACACCAGTATGTCAGTCAGAGATACGCACTCAAAATATGTATATCCCTAGACTGAATGATGCTTTCCCCCTCTCTTTCTCCTTCTCTCTTGATTTTTTTTCCTCCCTGACCAACTGAAGTGAGATAAACAGACCACAGGAGCGGGTTTTCTCCACATTGTATAAGGAAGATGAAAACACGAACAGTAGGAAGCTGGCGACTCTCTGAGAAGTTGCAGGGCAGCTGCTTTTAGCTTGAAGAGGAAGAAAGCAGCCTTGGTAGGTGCATGGCGTTGCTAGGCAACCCCAAGCTACCCCCAGCACAAGTTCATTCTGCTGGTGGCCTTCTGAGGAGGTGATAGGTTGTGTTTTTAAAGTGCAAAGCCAGCTTCTGCTTGAGGAAAAACAAAACGCAGGAAGTAATTAGTCTGCAGGGCAATTGGGTATCAGGCGGTGGCTTTCTCTGGAGAGCAGCCAGTAACTGGAGCTGGAGTGGGCTATTGGGCTCATGCTTGGGGAATCCACACGGGCTCCCGTTTGGAGTCCTCTGGATTTCAGGCTAGGATTGCTGATTTCTTTGAGTGCCTACCTCTGACACCCTGATACAGGATGGCTTCAGAAACAGATGTTTGGTTCCTTGTGCAGCCAGCGCGCTGGCCGTCTGGAGACGTCAGGCTCTATCGTGACCCTAGGCTAGTGATTCTCAACTGAGGCGAGCAATTTTGTTCTCCTCGTTCTCTCCAGGGGGCATGTGGCAATGTCTGGAGACATTTTTTTGATTATCACAACTTGGGGAGGGTGCTACTGACATCTAGTGGGTAGAGGCCAGGGGTGCTGTTCGATATCCTACCGTGCATCCCAATGTCAGCAGTGCTGAGGTGGAGAAACCCTGCCCTAGAGCCAATGCTCCATGAGACCTGTACTTCCCTGTTTGCTCTTGGATCTCAGGGCCTGTCCTGGTGTCAGGCACATAGCAGGGGCTTGAACGATTGGAAAACAACCAGTAGTGCAGGATTATTTCAGCCTGGCCCTTTTCTAGACTCTTCTGAGAGTCCTGAGAAGGTAGTGCAGCCTCCTTCTCAAAGTCAAAGTTGGCCTCCCAGGGAGAACTTTCCAGGGCATCAGTGACACCTGGGATGGTTCTGTTACACTTCCAACGCCTTCGGCAGAGTGGAAATGGAACAATTTCCAATGGAGCAATTTCTACTCACAAAATTCCAACTACTAGGAAAAAAAATCCATTGATACAGTTACCAGGTAGGCAGGCTTTTTGCCTTAACAAAAATTAGAGCTGTTGCAGAAATTGGGGTTTAAAAACAACAACAACAAAACACCAAACAAAC
>NW_017731375.1:2407608-2452131 GCF_001890085.2 Hipposideros armiger | reverse complement strand
TCAAGTGCTCCACCATGTGCAGCAATTTAGAGGTAGAAATAAGTGGCTAATATTGCACAAGGGGTATGGAAGGAGAAGTAGCATTTTAACATTCAATATCAAGCACACCTTAGAAAAGCACAGAGGACAACACCCCACTCAGATGGAAACGCAAGTGACAACACAAAACAGGCTTCATGTAAATGAAGACAGATGACAAGGAGAGCTGGAGGAGTTAGCAGTTCCTGCCTGGTTCCAGAGACCATGAGGGGCGCTCCTGTGCCCTGGATTAAACCCTGTGGAATAGTATTTTCGGAATCCAGGGGAAAGCCTTCACCTTGTTTGGAGTCAGAGAGTTATAGCATTAAAGCCTAGATCTGTCTCTTGCTACCCATGTGATCGCGAGCTGGTAGCCTCTGCTCTCACCCCTGTTTATAACATTATACATCTTATTAATTAATCTTGTTTATTGTCCCAACAGAATACAACCTGCACTAATAGAACCTGGCTGGGATTTTTGTTTCTTTTGTTCATTGAAGCATCCTCAGTGTATAGAAAAATAGCTGGCATATAACAGACCATAAACATCTGTTGAATGAAGAACTTAACCGATGAAGAGCTTACACCATCAGATGCCAGAGGGGTCACGTGAAATGATAAACGCAGAGGTTTCGGCACAGAGCTTGGCACATTGTAAACATTTAATCGATAGTAGCACTAGTTGACGCTGATAGAACTGCTGCTATTACAAATATTATAATTAACGGTAGGCGTTTCCTTCCGGTGGTGTTTGAAGTGTAGGTTTCTCTTTGCCTCACCTCTCCATCAGGAGATGGACAACAGCCTATCCTATTTCAAGTTTAAAACATAGAGGTTCCTTGGGTGTTCTTAGTGTGGAACTGCATTATATCCAAGGAAATCCTCACTCCCCCTACAGCCACCCACCGGAGAATCCAGCCAAGCCATGTGGGTCCGGCTGAGTGAGGACAAACCCCGCTGAAGCCAAGGGCAATTCTGAGGGGCAGGAGAAGTGAAGGTAGAATAAATGCTGGCTTTTTTCTTGGGCACAGTTGTATACTTTTGCATGTTAACTTAACCAGGGAACTCCCTCTCCCCCAACTGTTTTAAATGTCACCGTTTCCCAAGAGCTGTGCACTGTCGGGATCAGGGAGCAGCCCTGCTCTGGAAATGTGAACCAGAGTTTGCCACTGCATTCCAGAGCTCTTTAGAGCTGAAAACTGCCGAGGTGTTGGGGACCGGGGATCGCCAGAGGTTCAGTGGCCGTTTATACTAAACAGCAGTGGCAAACGCTCAGAAAATTAATCTGGTGCTTCGAGACACTCTGGAGAAAACTCCAGCTAATTTTAGGAGACTGGCTGCCAGAGCAGCAGTCTGGTCACGGGGAAATGGCAGGGCTGTCCCTCCCCCATCACCCGCATGAGCAGGCAGGAGCTGCGGAGGGCCTCTGTTCCCAGGCACAGATTGGCATGGACACTTAGCCAGGAAGGAGCCCGCGCTTGAACAGCTGCCCCTGTTTTGTTAGGAAAGACATGGAAAATCCAGAGGCAGATGTTTCTTTGTTTCAACAACATCTGAATGTCTTTAAGGGTTTGCACAGAGGCGAGTATGAGGGATGCCGGGTGGGCGGGCTGGGAAGGCCAGTGGTGCTTCTTCCCATGGTCTACTGCTCATCTTCTGCGCAGAAGGCAGAAATCCCGCCCCTCCAGCCCAGCAGCGACAGAAACGGCAGAGCCTCCGTGAGGCGATATAAATTTGGATCCAGCTGTCTACGCGGCACGTTTCCTGCGTGCACCTGGATCCTCACTGATCAGCATCGTTTCTGTCTGCCTGGGAGTGGGAAGGCGGCAGGCTTGGCCTTGGCCTCAGGGAACATGGGTAACTTAAAAAAATATAAAATGAAAACAAGCCTTCCACATTTGAGGAAAAAGGGGAAAGGAAGATGCATCTTAGTTTTTACTTTCTTGATGCTTCAAGCTCTTATTCATAATTTTTTTTTTTTTTAGTAGAAGATCATGGGGAGGAAACAGTTTAGGCAACAGTAACGAAGGCTAGCTCTTTGGGGAGGGAATGCCCATGGCAGTTCCTTAGCGAGTTCAGACTGAATCTCTGGGATCCAACCCAAGCCAGGGCTTTTCTTGGGGGGAACCCGCTTTCTTTCCCTGGAGCGTCACCTCCCTTTAGTCCACATCAGGAGGACATGGTGGGCTAGTGGTGGGAGACTATCAATCACCACGGGGCTAAGCCCACACAGGCGCCTCGCTGATGCCTGTTTTAGATCAGAGCAGTGCTTCTAAAAGGGTGGGACAGCAGCAGCAACGTCACCTGGGAACTTGTTAGAAATGTACATTTTTGGGCTCCAACCCAGACCCACTGCATCAGCACCTCTAGGGATGGGGTCTGGAGATCTGCATGTTAACAAGCCGGTGGTGGTGGGGGTCTTGGTGGTGGTGAACACGGCTGCCTGCTCCCTGTGAGAACCACTGCTTTAGGATTCAGTCCTAAACCTGTAAAAGGGCCACAAAGGTCCTGCGTGATCAGGTCCTGCCCATTCTCCCTTTCTCATCTCATGTCACTTCAGGCTCCGCTCTCTGACCTTCAGCCACACTGCCCTGCTGTGTTCTAGGACACAGCCACCATCCATCTGGGGGCTTTCGCAGATCCCTCTCCCTAAACTACGCTCCCTGCACTCTCTCTGGCTGCAGCCATTCACCCCTGGCTTTGGCAGCGCTGTTCAGGGAAGGCTTCCCTGACTGACAGCTCCAGGCTCCTCCCCGATTACACGATTTCATAATGCCACCTCCTCCTCCTGCTATAGCCCTCGCCATAACTCTAATTAATCCTTTGTTTAAAGCAGTGGGTCTCAACTTGGCTGCACATTAGGATCACCTGGGAGCCCTGAGAAATCCTGATGCTAGGCTGCACCCCAATTGAATCGGAACCTGTGAGGAGGAGACCCAGGCATCAATATTTATATTTATTTTTTTGAGCTCCCAGATGGTTCCTATGTGAAGCTGAGGACCAGCAGTTTCATGTCCATTTTCCCGGGACCCTCTAAGCCGCCCGAGTACTAAGACTCCAGCTCTGTTGTAAATGGCTGTTTTCTCAGGGCCTACCGAGGGCCGAGCATTAAAGGCATTTGTTGAATGAATGCATAAATACATCGTGCGGTGTTTCTGTGGCTTTGTGCTGCCCTTGATTCAGCAGCCAGGCGAAAGGAAGAGCTACCCGCTGGCCACACCCCAAGCCCCTGGATGGATGACACGCCCCCATGCAAAGAAACAGCTGGTTGTGGCACAGGGTCCAAATCCCAGCTGATGACAGTGGCTGTGGATGAGTGCTGGACTAGGTCTGTGCCTTTCAACTTCCAAGAAGCCGATACCTTCTGACTGGAAGAGACAGAACAGGGCGCCCGGCGAGGTAGAAGAGAGGCGTGTTGGTAGATTAAGAGGGTGAGGAGAGGTACACGGAGGCGGGGATGACTATAATAAAAAAGCCCAATGGTTTAATTTGGTTCTGGGAGGATAATCAAGTTGTTGTACCTTGTGCGACTTATTCCCACAGCTGTCCAGCAAATAATGAATGTGGTACCTACCCAGTATGGAAATAGGGACAAAGGCACGGCTTTTATTTCTTATTTGTTATTTTTAACCATCCAATTTCTACACCCACTGAGCATCCTTAGAGCCACAGGAGGGTCATAAAAATACAAATAACACCGAGGAGGCCTGTGGGCACGGACTTGTTACTTACTGCAGGGCTGACGGCTCTCTTTTAACTAGAGTAAAATCAGGCCAACGATAAATTGCCACATAGTTTTTGTTGTTGCTGCCACAACTTCAGGAAATATAAGGAAATCGCTAACTGTTTCTTTCTTACAGATGATGCTAAAAAAATAATAATAATAAAAGGCAAAGATTCTGTCTGCCCCAGGACCCTAATTCTGGGTTTTAGGAAGCTTTTACTATAATGACAACAATAACAGCAAACTCTCATCAGACACTTTGGAGTGCCTGGCACTCTTTGCTGTGCCTTTCATCCATTAGGTCATTTCATCAGCACAACAACCCTACATGTAGGTACTAGTATTATTCCCATTTACAGGCGAGGAAATGGAGGCACAGAGAAGGTAAGGAGCTTGGCCAAAGTTGCAGAGTCAGTTAGTGGGGGAGCCAGGCAGGCAGACGGGCTCCAATCTGCTCCGTGGGGGACTGTCTAGGATTTAGCACTGAAAGTCCTGACTCCCCCCAAAACCTTCAGTCTCAGGCAACCTGGGATAATCGGTCACCATCAAGGACTGGGCTCTTCTCATTGGCTGTCATGAAGGCAGAAGGAGGGGACAGAGATAAATGACCCCAAAGGCATGGAGAGGGCACAGACCTTCCTACTGGGCCACTGGCTTGAGTATGTTGGGCCCTCCAACAGATTCTGCTGCCCTTTCGGGCATAAGTACCAAGTCAGCCCAGTAACCACCTTAACCACCTGGCAGTCCTTAGAGTGGTGAAGGCTGCCTGGGTTCAAACCTCAGCATCACCCTTTGGCTGCATGATCTTGGGCAAAAATTATAAGCTGTTTATTCCCTAGTTTCTTTACCTGTAAAACCAGGGCAATCAAAGTACCTGGTTGTTGGGGTTTAAAAGACAGAATACATGCCACATGCTTAGCATGAGTGTAAATACATGTAAATGCACGTAATATATATGACATGTAAACTATGTGTAAATGCACACAGCAAACGTTCTAGAACTGACAGCTAGTGTTACTATTGTTGTTAAATGTCACCTCAAATGGCAGGAGACGGGTCTGTGTGGCTTAGGAAAGCCTTTGGTTTGCACTGGCATTGGACATAAGGAGGGACTGTACATTATTATTTAAAAGAGGATCAGTGGTAGTCAGTATAGCAAAGGCCCCAGGAAGGTGCCCTCCAAAGACTGAAATGGAAATGAGAAAAATGAGGTAATTTCCTGAGAGTTACATGAGTAAGATCGGCACATAATGGCTGTGACAGTTGTCTACAAAATTCCCCTGAAAACACAAGAGGCATGTGAGGCGAACCCGTGAAGGATCCCAGGGTTCAGAAATCTCCACTAGGCTCAGAGAGGTATATTCACAGAGAGCGGTGGTCTGTCTGGGTTGTGGAAAGGGGGCCTGGGAAGCAAAAGCCAAGTCAATTCAGGGGTGTGTTCTGCTCGACTGAGGGAAATAAAGGGACAGCACCTGCCATTTCGGAGTGGGGACCAGGTGCTCGGCACTGCACAGCCTTATTACTTCATCGAGCCCTTTCAAGGACCATGGGAAGTACAAATTATTACCATCATTTGTGGTTGACCAATCTGAAGCTCAGAGAGGTTAATTAACTTACCCAGGGTCACAAGCACGGAAAGTGGTAGCTCGAGGATTTGAACCCAGGGCCTGTGCAACTCAGCCCGCACACTCTACTCCCTTCCAGCCAGGTTGGATTCTACAGGGAGACGGAGGCCTTGGCATCCTGGACTCCTGGCTTTTATGCGTTGCTCCCCAAGCAAGCTCCTGATTTTAATTTTATTTCCCACATAGATTTCCCTTTAGGGAGAGAACACACTGAGAGGGCGATATGGGTTTCCTTCGCTATGGCCATTTTGGGTTTATATGTGAATTTGGGCAGTGTAAGGGACTCGGTCTGAAGCTTGACCCACTCGGGTAACACATCCAAGATGGGGTTTCTGAAGCTGAGAGCCAGACAGTGTGCCATGTGATCCTGCCAGGTGAAGCCACCTCAAGAGGCCCTGCCTGAGTGGTTTGGGGTTCCCCAGTCAAGAGTGGTGCCCTTGGTCTCCTGCTCTTGGATGAGTCTGGTGAGTGAGAATCAAGGGGTAAAAGGATCTGAATGAAGAAATAGCTCGAACGGGGAGACGCGGGACTCTCTCCTCTTTCATTCCTCGGTAAACACATACCGAGCATCTACCGAATGCTAGGGACTCCCTAGACAAGGGCACGCGGTGGTAAACAGAAGAGACAAAGCCTTGTTCGCAAAGCTCTTACCGTCTGTTGGGAAGAGAGCCATCCTAAACAAATGAGAAATTCATATAGGATGTCAGATGGTGATAACTGCTCTAGGGAACATAACGCAGGGCGGGGGCACTGTGACAGGGTGGCATGTGAAGGGGGCTGCGGCTGTTAGGGGGTGATGAAGGACGTCCTCACCGAAACGGTGACCTTTGAGTGAGACACCTGACGGAGGGGAGGACGTGAGTCATGCCAATGTGTGGGGGACAGTCGTCCAAGCGGAGGAAACTGTAGGTACAAAGGCCCTGAGGCAAAGAGTATTTGGGGTGCTGGAGGGACAGCCAGGTGGCTAGTGTGGCTAAAGCAGGGTGAGCGAGGGGAGAAGGTGAGGACAGAGTGATGGGGGGGGCAGGGCCGGATATGCAGGGCCCCAGAGTGTACTGTAAGGACATCGGCTTTATTCTGAATGAAACGCAGCCACTGCGGAGTTTTAATCACAGGAGAGGCCTCACCTGGTTTTAATGTTTAAGGACCCCTGATGCTGGGAGAACAGATGGGGATGGGGGCAGGGACAGAATCTGGGAGGTTGGCCAGGAGGAGGCCATAGGGATGATCCTGATAAGCCATGGTGGGGCTTGGGCAGCGTACGGAGTTGCTCTGCTCCCATGACTCTAGATGGCACCACTAATTCTCCACATCCTCCCAAAAAGAAAGACTTGGGGGACACACAAGCAGAGGACAAAACACACTGTCCATAAGATAGCACTCCGGGGGATGCAAACAAATGAAACGCCTCAGCTGGGAATCAGAGAACCAATGAGGCTGGGGAGGTTGTTTTTGCAGCGACCCCTTTCCTCTCCAAGTTGCCTTACTATTAAAAACCACCTTTGGACGTGAAGGGAAACGGCGGCACGGGTGGAGGAGAGCAGAGAGCTACGGGACTCACCGAAGCTCTGTCCCTAGGGTCAGGGCTGACAGTCTAATATGGAACAGCTCTAGCAAACAAACTTCCTGACTTGCTCAGTGGAATGACTTCAGACTATGCGGCTGCATGTATTCCACCAGCTCTGTCTAGGTCTCGGCAATAGGCCTTCGTGGTCCACTCGCAAGCAACCTCCCAGGTAATCACTCCTGGACTTTTCATCTCTTTGCATTCTGCTTATCCCTACTGGTGAGCTTGACCCATCTATATTGCGGCATTCAAACACACTTAAAAATTCTATCTATTATCTGTCTATCTATTTATCTACCTTCTAATTTGTATTTATTTATTCATCTATCAAGACTTCCTTACCAACCAATCAATCCAGTTCCTTTGAAGACTTGTTCTCAAAACACTTGGTGTCAAATGACCTCATACAGTAACCTTATTTTATCTTGTTTTCCGTTACTTCCTGCCTGGTATGGAAACAAGACAAACATTTCTATCTGTCCTCTACTTCTTCACCCTCTTTTCTTTCATCTGGTTGGCATGGCATCACCCACCCCCACCCTTCCCTGTGAATCCAACGCCTTCTATCCTTGTATCATTCAACCCTTCCCATCTTGGTGACCCAGGTAACTCTGAGTCACCATAAACTTATCCTGCTTTTTGAAACTATTTGCATATAATGTTCTAATCTTTTTCTTAAGATAGTTTTTAGCTGACCAAAAACTTAGGAGGAAGTCACTGGTCATTACAGGGTCTTTATCTACACATTTTGCAATGGTCTCGATCAGCAGGTGTATTTGAGTGTGGCCCAGGAGAGAAATAAGACTTGTGTTTTCTGAAAGCCTAGAGAACGGGAGTCAGAATTCCAACAATCTGGCCTATGCGGCCAAGAGGTGCCAGTCTTCAGTTTTGCATAGGAAGGCAAGAGCTTCCTCTTTGAAACCCTCTCGTTTACAGAGAAACAAAAGTCCCTCCTTTCAAATCCATCTTTAACATGCAAAACAGCAGTGTGATTTCTGCTCAGTCACATTTTAACTAAATGGATAATTGAATGGTGAAGGGGAGCTGCTACTCAGCTGCTAACCTGCAGAGCTTCCACACATACATTCCCAAACTGCAGCAGAGCAATCCCCAGGAGGCAGAAAGCATGACTGATTTTTCCAATAAAGCTAGAAGAATCGATAATCCTTGTAGATGGAGCACTCGCATCTCTAACCATCTCCGAGTTTCATCTCCCTCTGCTATGTCTCCCCAGCAAGCCTCTGTCTTCACCTTGGCACGTGTTACTTATTCCGCACCACCAGGATTTAGCCTAAGTTCTCTTCCACAGTTCTGCTGAATGTACCTTTTAGAGAGGCCCCGCAATGCGTCTTGATTTAGAGATGCTTGGGGTTTATGTGGCGCTGGGAAATGTTGTTTAGCTTTTCCGGAGCTCCAATAAGTTCTGATGTATGGCTGTGCATGCCTGCATGATTAATGGCACATGCAGGGACTTGGAGCTTTCAGAGGTCACCCCGCGTGTCCTGAATAATACAGTACAGATCCAAAAATACCCTCCGACGAGAATCCTTGACTCCACACACGTGCAACCGCATTGCCTGCTTTAGTTGCCATTGCCTGAGAGTTGGTGCTTCTCACTGACTGTGCTTCTAAGGAAAGTCACCACCCCTAAAGCAGACATTTTCAAGATAAAGTGGGAATCATTTTTGGTTCTTGGCTATTTCTCTGTAAAGTGTCATATGTACCAGGAGAGCAAGAAGGCTGCTATGCTGGACTTTGACAGGACTTACAAGCTCAGGGTAGCCAGGCCATGGTGTGAAGCAAACAAATTAAGCATCCATGCAAAATATGCTATGATGTGCAGTGCTGTAGTGGAGAATTTAAATGCACCAAAGTCAAGAGATTCAAAATGATGGTTCCCACAGCAACTATAACTCAGTTCTCTGGTGAATATAAAATTAACTTTATTGCAAAACATGCTGTTCAATTTACGCCTTAATATAGGCATGGCAGAGTTACAGTTGCTGTGAGAACGCTAACTCTGAATTGTTTTAAATAATTAATTTAATGAAAAGTTGGTGGAAATGTGAACTCTGATAGAAAGTCAGCTTAAATTTAAAGAAGCTGGCCAATAGTGCCTATGCTGGGAAGCAATGAATCCTTTTAGGAATCAGAGATGCACTTTTTGGCCTGGTAAAGCAGAGCACCCCACAGCTCTGACAGGGGGATTGCCCTCCATCACCAAAGAAACACTCCTGCAGGTAGCGACTTTACTAATAGGTGACACTGTGTCACTGCTGCCCATATACCTTGATTTCATTGCTGGCCTCCAAAGTAACCCTCTTGGGGCAGCTTCCTGGGGTAAAAGCAGATAGTCAAATTAGTCTCTGTCAAGTAAACCTGGATTCAGAGCTCACCTCCCCATCACTGACATTTATGACTTACACCAATTTCTTAACGTCTCTGAGCCACTTGTCTCACCTGTACAATGATGATGATGACGATAGTTTTTACCTTACAAAACTGATATGAGGACTAGATGAGAGAAGGTATGTTGAAAATTTAGCACGGGGGCTGGCAAGTTTTACGGGCAGGACTCAACAACTGTTACCTTTGTTATCTGAAAAAGGAATTCAGTCGATCAGTAAGTTCTAACATATAAAAAAATCAATTATTTGACCTGTCTCATTATTTCAGTCCAGACTAATTTGGTATAAACCCGAGCTGGCACGCTGGGGGAGATAAAAACAGAAACATGAGTTGGCAAAAGTTTCCTAAGCAATGGTGTGTCTTCAGTAGAAACACTTGAGGCCACTTTTACTGAAGTTCTAGAAACAAATCAATCTGTCCTCTCTTCAATGAGATGCATATTTCTCAACTTTTTTTTTTTTTGGTCACTATCTCTTTCTTCATGGACCTTTTTAGACCTTTTCCTCCTAACTGCTTTCCCTATCATGAAAACGTAATGTTACAGATATACTTTATATCTGTTTATTTATTACGATACATAAAAAGAGCAAGATATTTTTTACCCTCCCAAAGAGTGATTTGTTTTCACTTCCTAGGGGTGATACTGTCCCCATTTTGAATGTATGCATTCAGCCAACACATTACAGGCCAACACACCCCTTGCTCAATTCCTCAAGCTCCAAAGCTCAGGAGAAACCCTTCATCTACTCAGCTATTCCACAGGATATTCCTTCTTTGACTCCAGCTTTTGACTTCTAAGAAATGGGCCATTTTGGCAGTTAAGAAACACAAAGTTTTTGATGCTAACTCATGGTGGCCTCTCGCTATGTCCTCCCTAACTACTCTCGTCAGAAACAATGCAGCCTCTTTTTTTCTCTCTTAAATGAACTCGAGAGAGTAATACCTAAGGAAGCTCAAGCCAGCCCACACTTACTGAGCACCTGCTGTATTCCAGGCTCCCAGGCAGGGGGACAATTTAGGTTCTTTGTGGACAGTATGTTTTGCTGCTGGTGCCAAGGTTGGCCAAAGCAAAGGACTCGACTCTATCACAGATCATCTTTCTTGGGAGGCACTTGTCAGGGTTTTAAGGGCAAGGGGTGAGGCCAGAGCCTGGGAGGAAAACAACTGAAAAGGAACCTTCCCCCCCCCCCCCCCCCCCCAGCAATGTGCATTTCTAGCTCCTGAAGTCATTCCCAGCTCGGCTTTATGTATCAGACTCATACTGTTTGCAGGGCTCCATCTCTTTCCCCTCACAGCCTTGGCTTACGGCTTTTTACCTCGCTGCCATCAGTATCTGTAACATGTTAATGTCTCCTGAAAGACATGATTTTATAACACTGCAATCATTTGCTTTTACTGCTCAGAAAATATTTTCAAGTTGCATTACTTAGCGTAACCCAATCTCACTGGTGATGGAAGTAGAAATTTAAATGTCAAGGTAAAGCCATCCCAGTGTGCTGAGATCAGTGAGATGCCGCTTCAAAGTCATCGGCTGGTCTAGTCCAGTACTTAGCTCAGCCTGCAGTTCCACTCAGCTTCTTCCAAGACCTGAAGCAGGGCTGAGAGTGGACACTCCATGGCCGAATTGCCTGCTGACCACTGCGTCTGCCCACACGAGCCTCCCTAAGTTTTACGGTTTGCCTGTAGGAGTCAATTTAACCTGAGGGCTAGTTCAGCGAGTGGGCTCGAGCCTGCTGGCAGACCTACGGTGGGGTCACCTGTGCTGGCATTCGGGTCACTGTACAGGACACTTTACTGGATTTTTCACCACTGAGGATGCTGGTGGTTGCCCTGACTTCCTTGAATCTCTAGAATGTCATCCTGAGGCTGCTATGACAGAGATGTCCCCAACATGGTACCCTTGTAGCTCCCAAGAGTGCATGTTTATGTATGGAGATGAAAAATAGAAACTATGATTTGTCTGTAGGAGACCCTGAGAGGCCTGATAAATGATGGTAAAGAGAAGCCTCGGCTGACCTTGGAAAGGTTCTGTTCTGAATAGCCAAGTGGCAAGCACAGGTCGATGTCTCCCAAGACAGCAAAACAGCTATCTCTTCCTATACTTGAGTACAGAAAGAGCTGGCTTTTTAAATCTGCATACTTTACAAATATTCAGCATTGATTCTGACCTGCTGGGACGAGCTCAAACAGCATGGTTGAGTCTGGATGTTCAGTGCGCTACAGTTCAGACCAGAATGAGGAGAGATCGCCAGTGCTCTCGTGTGGGATCTTTCACGTTTTCATTCCTAGACAAGGTGGTTTCCTTGGACTCTAAAGATGAGTGCCCTGATTTGTGGAATCAGATGGGGAGCTGTGGGTATGACAGTCTTTGCAGGCCCAATGCCAGGAGGTCCAGCTCTCTCCCCAACACACATTTAAAACCACCAGGTGTTTCTCTATTTCTGCATCTGCCTCTGAAGGATGTTTATGGAATGCTTGCATGCAGAGAAAGTGAATGACTGTAGGAGACTCTCATGCTGGGAACTGTTCCCAGGAATCAGTAGCTGATCTGAGACGACTTGGAAGGAAAGGCAAAGCAATCTAGAAAATACAAGATACTTGGGCTCTGCTGTCCTGGAGTCCTCTCTGGGCCATGCCTGAGAGCCCAGGGAATTCCCCTGAGGAGAGCAGGATGGAGCAATAAGCCCAGGAAGCACAGGGGAGGGGGCTGGGCAGGAGGATTATATAGCAAAGCCCTTGAACCCATCATAGAGGGGAAACGATGACGGGGCAGAGCTCTGATCACTGCTGGTCAGTGTGAGTTTCTTGGCTGTTCTACCCAAGGCAACTCAGAGAGCTTTGCTCCTGGCCCTCCACGGCACCGTTCTAGCCCTTACCCTTGCTTTAGATGGCCACTCCTGTTACTCCATTATGGCCAAAGAGAGGGCACACATGCTGGGTCTGTAAGGGAAGGGAAGACTGCTGCTTCACAGCTGGAACACCATCAGTCTAAGGAAGAGAAAGGGGCACAGGGGCCGCTAAGGGACACGGCATGAGTAATCAGGTATGTATCAGAATCCTGAAGATACCGACTTGGAGTTTCTAGGTCTTGAACATTTGCAAAAGTGGCATTTCAGAGCATGGCATTAGAGCAGTGGGCAATGCAGAGACGTCTTCTAATGGGTGTGGATGTACCATGCTGGGCCTGCTGAGAAGCCAGGTGGGCACACAGACGCATGCACACACAGACGTGTCCACACTCACACGCATGACAGGAATTAGTCGCTGGCTAGGTTTGCCTGTACGTATTGTTGAGACCTGGTGCTTAGCTGTCAACTGGAGAAGATGGAAGGAAGAGAAGCCCAAAAGGGCAGCAGAGGCGGCAGCCATGGGAAATCCTGTCCATGCTTCTTGAATGCTGTACTTGCTAATTGTGTTGACCATGGACTTAAACCAATGAGTCAATCTAGCTGCCTGTGTGAAAAAACCCTTTCTGTTGCTGCGCATTGTGTGTTTTGGGGCAATAGCTACCTGCCTGCTTCACAGGGTTGTTGTGAGGCTGGCTCAGGCAACACAAAGTCTTTTGAGCTCCTTGGAGAAAATTCACCGTGTACGTGCGACGCACCACCATTGTACCATGGTAATGAGACTCCCACAAGCTTAAAACAATCACCAGGAGAGTCAGGGCATCAAAGCAAAGAAGCCAAAGCCGTCCCAGTCTCAATCCAGGCAAATGATGTTCCCTAATTTGGTACCAATCCTGAACTGGAGGTCAGTGTCAGCGGCCAAAGGTGGGCACTCCATTTGGCTCTCAGTCTTGTTTGCACGGCCTGTGCAGCATTTCACCAAAGTTTGAATTGCTTGCCAACATTTGAGAATTGGGAGACTATGCGTTCCAATCCTGGCCACTGGTTTCTACTTGAAAAATAGACATTTTTGCAGAACTAGGCTTGCATTTCTACATGGCATCCCTCAGCTGGAGGCGGGTCATGTCTGCCCGCCACAGACGGGGTGTTCACTTTATTTCCACTCTCGTCCACCCTCTCAGGTACTCACTCACATTGTTCTTGCCTCGTCCAAGTAGGGGTATTTGAGGTGACCGCTCTTTCTATGGGTTCTGCCCTCTGCCCCCTTCGCAGTCAGCAGATACTGAATTCCTCATTACCCAAATCTAGGCCAACTCCCCCAACAGAGGACGGGCCTGCCCAACCACCTGCTGCCGGGGGGAATGAGAAGAGAACTTGGTTTTCCCCGCTCCCTTCTCTTGTCAGTAATTCCACCTTAAAACCTCCAAGTTTCCTTACTTAGAGATGCCCAAGCAGTAATCCAACTAAATTAGATTATGAGCGTCTGATGGTTTTAATAATAAATAAAAATATAGCGCTAGCTAAGAGAAGATGAGACTTAATTAGGAGTGTTATTTAAGAAGAACAAGTTGCGCCATATACGGAAGATTAAAAGATAAATAAGGATAGGAGGGAAAATAAAAATTCAATGAGTTGCCATCTTCATCTGACTTAACTAAATTTCTTCTGTTGTTGAAAATATTAACACTTATGAGGGAGTCATTTGTGTGTATCCACACAGTTTGATATCTGACTGCTTTCTTTTATTTAATTACATTGTGTTACAAATGAACTTCAACCACCATTTGAAGTGTAAGGCTTCCATCCTTACACTGATCTCCTTAGGAAGCTGCGAGCGAGGAAGGATGTTAAGAAATCAACCAAAAATTATTGGCAGAAGTACCAGAAAGGGTTTCTCAAGTTAGACAACAGCAAAGTCTCATGAGGACAAATGCGGTAGAAGTCTAAATTTCCTCAGGCTGTCACCTACCCCTCTGCAGACCTCAGGCTGTCACCCATCCCTCCACAGACCACTTCGCCCTGACCTCCGCTGCCCAGGGGCTCACCCACAGGACGCCTGTGCCAACCCAGCACACATTATCAGCTCTGCCAGTGTTCCAGAAATGAATGAGTACGGCTGCCTGCTCTGTTGGAAGCAGGCAGAGGAGGTGGGTACCCTGACATGGCACACAGTGACATCCGTGTGGCACTCTTGTTTATGTTTCTAACATCCATGGAAACAGGTCCTCACCAGGCCATGTCTCCATCTCGCCCTGCTTTACTCTCACTCCCTGCCTTCTCCCTTCTTTAAGTCCTATAATCCAGGTGTCCCAACAAGCTCCTCCTGCAAGGGTGACACAGGAGGAGGGTGCCAGACACCTGGGGTAACACACGAGGTTTGGCACCCCGCCTCGCCTTCTGGGAGTTTGGGCCCCTTTGCACGTGTGGTTGCATGCCACCTCCCATGCTTCCTCAGCTGCCCACTCCGAGAAGACACACTGGGGGAACTACAGTAAGGGTGTGGAGGCGTGATTTTTAAGTGAACCTGTATGGAGTATCCGCACTCTGTTACGTGCTTTACCTAGAAGTGAAGTCCTCGTAAGAGCAGCACATAGGTATCACTGTTCCCAATTTACAGACGGAAAAAACCAGACACTGAAGATACATAACATGTCAAAGGTCACCGCACTTGCGATGGACGGAGGCTGGACTGGAAGCCAGGCCTGTCTGATTCCAAAGCGCACCCACTTAATCCCTGTCTACACATTTCCCCACAGCAGCCTCACTCTCTCAATACCTGATAACGACAATTGTAAAGCATTGGCAACGAGTGCTAATAGTTAGCAGAGAGGGAGGGTGTTACATTCTGCAAACATTATGGGGCTGATTTTGAGAGTCTGAGGTGGGCGTTGATGTGTATTATGTGTTTCCAGCTGTTTAATTCTGGGTAGATTGTTTCCTGCACTAGGGCTTCTCTATGATACGGTAACATTTCCTGTTATCAGGCCCCCAGAGAGCCGTCTGTAAGTGAATGGATACAGATCTTTCTTGGCCCCATTAAATGGAAATAAAAAGTTAGATCAGTTTATATTCAAAGTATGGTGAGAAATGGATAGGGACCTGCTTCAGGGACCCACCTCAGCTTGCCTGCGTTCCCTCGATTAATAGAAAAAGCTCGTTTCTCTTACTACCTCCAATATCTTCCATCTCTCTCCCTATTCATGGGAATTGCAATCATCAGCGACATCTGGGCTTCCTGGGCTCACACGCACCTAATGTAAGAAACAATCTCCCTGCCTGTTACCAGGATGCTCTCTGCAAAGCAGAAGCCACCTCTCTGCATCTCCTGTCATTAGAGAGCGCGTGCTTCGGATGCAGTGGTGTGGCCGGTGATTGACAGCTTGCTAACTTGTTGGAGTAAAATCAGGTACAAACGTTTCCTCTGTGCTTGTGAGGTGAATACTTGATAATCGTCGGGGGCCTCCCCACCCCCTGGCATTATTTCTAGGCGACTAGACAGGGCTGTCTGGCAATCCCTCTTGAAGTTAAAGCAGAGTTTTAAAAAAATAAAGAAATGTAATTCACACTTCTCAGAGCCCATCACTCTGCTTACAGCTGTAGACGGATGACCCTTCTGGGCCAAGTTCTAACCAACTTCATTGCTAATTTGACCAGGGGCTCCTGTGGATAAACTTGGAATGCATGGCCCCGGAGGCTCAGCAATTTCCATTTTTCCCCCGGACAGCAATCATGTGGGGCTTTCTGGCTCTAGAATGTTAGCTAACCCTCATTTCTCTGGAGTTGCGGGGGATGCAGTTTTTGTGATGTATAGTTTGGGGCTGCATGGTGCTGGGTGATCAGACTGAGCAGCCTCAAAGAGCCATGCCAGAATCTGCAGGAAACCTGGAGTCTGGGGGGTATGGAAGCCAGTTCCCTCTCCTTTCCTCTTGCAACACAATTCCTATGAGGGTGGGAGATCACAGGGGCTCTTTGATTTGCTGCTGAGCTGGCTGAAAATAGAAGTAACCCTTAACGTACATGAGGAGGAACACGGAGATTTTCCAAAAGAGCTGGTTGTGAGGATGACAAGGGGTCCTAACT
This sequence comes from Hipposideros armiger, assembly GCF_001890085.2. NCBI lineage: Eukaryota > Metazoa > Chordata > Mammalia > Chiroptera > Hipposideridae > Hipposideros > Hipposideros armiger. The sequence goes on along the minus strand of NW_017731375.1, from coordinate 2,435,862 downwards.
GAGTCCAAATTGGGACTCAAAACCTGGCTGTGTTTGAAGAGCTTGTGAGCATCCTACACCAGCCCTGGGTCTGTGGAGGGTTGTCAGAGGGTGAGGGGAAGTGAGGAGCCACAAAGGATCCCGTGGAGTCTGTTCTATCGCTCAGCCCTGGGGCAAGACCTGGATGTACAGGAGAGGAGCTATAGGCAAACAATGAAGGGTGTGTTCTCAAAGGAACGTGGACCCAGCTGATCAAGCGCCCCAGTGTGGGGGAGCGTGGCATTCTCTTTCATTGTGTAATTACAGAAAGACTTCAGTAGAGTGGGCATTGAGGGTGCTGGCTGGCACCTCCTGGCATGGACCCTGGCTGTAGGGGTAGCGCTGTCGGGCTCCCCTGAAGTGAATTTTGTAGGCAGCAGGCCTCCATGAAAACACCAAACTTGAAGAATCAGAATGAGCTAAACATGAGCATGGAAGACAACCTTGGAAGCTTCTAGAAATCTTTCAGAATGAGTTTTGCAGTGGAGACGAGCTATGCCTCATGCCATCTACCAGTCTCCTTGTGTCTAGCATCCCAGATCACTTGGAAAAGGGTTTATACCGCTGCCGAATCAATCTCCTCACTTGTCACTTGTTGACCAAAAGGAGTCAACCGCGTGTTCAATGCCACAGGGACAGAAAGAGGGTAACGCCACTGTGGCCCACAGATGAGGTTCAGGGAGAATTCCATGGCAAAAGCTATGGGAAAAGACTCAGCAGGCTCCTTCAGAATAAATAATAATAATAATAATAAATAATAATAATCATCATCATCCCATTGGCTGGTAGCTTTTAATTACTTCGCAGATGTTGCATCCTATCACTGAGGACCAAACAGGCCTCTCCCTGATTACAATGAAAATATGTTTTTAAAAACAAACACTTTACTTAAAACTAGGGATATTTTTTTAATTAGAGGAAAGATTAACTAAACGCATTTTCTCTTGTAATGTAATCCATTTTAATTATCCTGAGAATGTTTATGATGAAAAGACTTAGCGTTCTCCTAGCTGCTATTTCGTGTGCTTTCTTCCTTTATTACCCATGAAGGGACAAGCTCAGAGAGGGCCAGTCCATGGTTCGGTGGCCTTCTGTGGGTCTGATTACGATGCTGCCTTGAAATGCATGATGAAAGGAGGAGGAGCGGAGCAATAAACCCCGACTTCGACTGGTGGGTTTTTAAAATGATGGTCCCCGATTTCCCAAAGGCAATAAAGGCAAGCCCTTCAAAAAGAGCCTGTGAAGTAGTGCTGTAAAAGAAGTGGGTTGGTATAAGAGCAAACTCCATCCGGCAGGCAAGTTGGGAGGAAATGCAAAATATGTTTGTTACGTGAACATCTGTGATACTGTGTGTGGCTCCTGACAACCCAGGAGACGAGCCAAGGAATTGCAAAGAATTCCCAGATGTTACCCGTGGGTCCTGCTCCAAGGAGTCAAGCGATTGCAGTGGGGGCTGGGGTGGGGGGGTTTGGGGGGGAATCAGGGTAATTGAGAAGTTTCTGGGCTGAATGGGGACAGACAACAATGAGTCTTGAGTCTCCAAAAGGCATGTGTGCTACTAAGCTCAGCCTCCTGAGTTATTCCTTGTGCACAGAGCCAGTGCAATATAATTTTAGCCCCCGGAGTCCTGAGGAATGAGATGGAGTAAGAAAAGGGATCAGGCAAGGCGTTGTAAGAGACACTGACCTGGCAGCCACTTCAAGTGGGAGAAATGCAGATTCCTTCTTAAAGGAGAACAGTATCCTTCCCAACTTCTCAAGCATATGTCTGTGGTCCCTAGTTTGAGAAAGACTAGCTGAAAAGAACTGAACATTTATCCTATTCAACAATAACAGAATTCCAAACTAATACTTCAAAGCAAAAGTTTTAAAAACTGTACTTATTATGGAAATCCAACCCAGATCGAAAAGCAAATTCTCATAGATCTCTCGACTTCCCCGGAGTGTATCCAAGAGGTCTGGTTTGAGGAATTTGGGTTGAAAGTGGCAAACCCCAATTTCACAAAACCTTCTATTAACATAAAGATATTCAGATATTTGATTCCATGTACAATTGGGCTGTTTGGTAAAATAAGCAGGTTTAATTCCAGGTAAGAAAGGCATTGTTTTTTTCTCTAAGAATCAGATGCCAGTAAGTCACAGAACAAACATTTGTTTGGGAAATGGATAATGGGTAGGTGCTCTTTTTGACATGCTGCTAACTGCTTGATGGATATCGGGGGCAAGTATACGAAAGGGAGGTCGAAGGTGGCAGAAATGTCTTAATGAGAAGTTTGTTCCGATAATCCTCCCTTGCCCTTTAATTTCTTACATCGGTATTAGATAATGATGGCGATCATGGGGGATGAGGGTGCTGATGATAATGACATTCGCTCACATTTATTTGGCTCTCACTGAATGGCAGGCACTGTGCCACATACTCTGCATATATCCCACGGAGGAAGGGAGTATTTAGCATTCCCACTTTACAGATGAAGAAACCGAGGCACATAGAGGTTAGGAAACCTGCAAAGATTTGATCTCAGGTAGACAGACATAAATGCCTCTTTAAGGTAAGCAGTTCATTACCATACTCGCATTACCCGACTCCAACTGAAGTGGATGTAGATAGATCAACCTCTACTTTAATACCAGCTATTTTTATTAACAAACACAAATATTAATGGATAAAGTGGAGTCTGATTATTCAGATTATGTAGAAAGTGTTTCAATGCACAAAAAGATTCCCTAGGTAAACCTGATGCAAATTGGAGCTGAGATGAGCAGATGGACTGACAACAAAGCACCAATGACTACCCTCACCAATTCAACAACACATCATGAGCTGAGCCAACGCCGTGCTGTCTCTATCCTTTCAATGTAACATTAAGGGTATGTGACGGGAGCCTAGCTGGGAACCCTCTCTGCCCCTTACAGATGAGAGAAAGGTTTGATTGTGCTAGAACAGCCCATTCGTGACTTTGCATCAAAAGTAATAAAATTCTGGAGATGGACAGGTCCTTAGAGATCATCTCATCCATGTGCGTTTTAAATTCAGTCCATCACATATTGCATTCGTAATATTTGCAATATCTGCACTTCTATTTACTTAATATTTTTTCTTTAAATTTACTCAGGCCTAACATCGCTACCTACTTTTGCCACATCCCCAAGCAATAATACCAGTATAATCATGAATTTGATGAGCTAGTTACAGTTTTCCCTATTACTTATTTTTAAAAGCCCTACATAACTATTCAACAAAATATATGTGTTTGCACGCTAATGAGAAGCATCTTGTTTGTGGACCACACTCTGGAAAGCAATGATCTAGTCCAAACCCCTCATTTGCTGCAGAAAGAAACTGAGGCCAAGACGGTTTGGGTGACTTTTCCAAGGGCACCCAGAATGTTTGCGGCAGGGTCAAGCCTAGAAGACAGATCTCCCCCATCCTCCATCACTCTATTCTTCATGATGCCACAATGACCAGATAGCAAGTGATGACAAAATGTCCATCCGAATATTTCAGGGAGCTCCGATCTCTAGGGCCCACTTGGCCTTCCTTTCCTTTTCATGTGAAGTCTTAAGTGCACATGGTGGGATCTGAGGATCATGGACTTGGAAGTGACAAAACACATACCACATACACCAGTGCACGACATTTTTTCAACAGTGCTTACATGTTTTCCTTTCTTTAGAGTCTGGAAGCTTCCTGGCGCTAACTCTGTCCCATGGGTTTTCTGTTTTTAGTTCTTTGTCCTTGTGAAGTCAGTAACACCTCATATCAAGCTACTTACTTGTTGGGGCTGGCCCTGTCACTGGGTCACAAGCTAGTATATGAACTAGATCCTCTGAAACATTAAGGGAACAGTACAGTGAACACTCCGTCACGTCATTCCACAGGACTGAGACCCACAGCCTTCTTCCCCTCTCATCTTTTTTTGATGGGAGCTCATTACATGGGAAGATATTACTAAGTCACATCAGAAGCATTACGAAGCATGTTTCTACTTAGACTATGGAATGGTTGAGCCACAAAGCTAGTGTCTATCTAGTCCTTCTTCCAGCAGATGCTAGAGGACCTTCTTCATGATCTAGGCCAAGAAAGTAAACACTTTCAGTGGTTTTGGTGAGATTTCAGTGACAATCTCACCAAAAGCAATTTTTTGCTTTCATGTCATTCTACTTTTTGTAGTGAGGTGAACATGTGTTCCTGTAACTCCCACCTCCTGGTCCTTGTTCTGGGTTTGTGTAGGAAACCTGGGCAGACCACCTGACCTGGACTCAGGGAACTTCTGGGCACATGACGATTGCTGATCTTTAGTGAGAAGTCTCACGTTTTGGCCAAATTGTAGGGGAAAAAATCAGCAGTGGAACGTCTTTTATACTTCGCAACAAGTTCGTCGGTAATTTCTCACAGTGATAAACCATCGCTTCTGGTAAGATGGAGCTCCTAGACAGGCTCCAGAGGAATGGGCTACTTAACCATCAGAGAAACAGCTGCCTGCACAGGCCTGCTGGTAGGGATGGCTCCACAGTGGCTAACTTTATCTCAACTTGACCTCATCGTAGAGTCATGAAAGCTCAAGTGTTCAAGGACAATAGCTACAAGGAAAAAAGTTTCTATAACTTAGAATGGAACTGGCACGAGACGCAGAAGCAGCAACACTCAGTTTGAACTTGGTTAACTTTGACAGCTGCTTTCTCCCCAGCCTGCTCCCTGTTGTTCTGAATCTCCCTCCCTCCTGGACTTGTGACCTGTCTACTTCTGATGACAATCGCTTAATCAGCCCATCAGACTTCCGCATGGCTGGTTTTACCTTGGGTAAAGATTCATTTTCCTTATTAACATCACAAGAACCCATTTCTTTCCCCCAACCAATTAAAGAGGAAAAATAGAAGCACCCCAGTGTGATAGAGGGAAAAGAAAACTGTTCTGACTTGGGACACACGGTCCTAGGAACAGAGTCCTCATGATTATGACATGTCATCGGAGGTCAGGACCACATAGAGAAAATAAACACGTTGAAATAACCATTATAGACATTGTTCACTACTCAGGTTATCAAACCGTTCACCGAGGGTTGATGCCTTGTGTTAGTGGGCTTATTCTATGGGTGTGTTAGTTTGTATTTTTCAGAATCAATGTCTGGACAGTCCACATTCAGGAGATAATAGCAAGAATCCTCAATTAGCATTGAGCTCCGCTTCTGAATTCTCCAGCTGTATGAACGTCGGTTTCTCCCTATAATTGCCCATCTATTCTGCTCACAAAGCACGTGAATATCTATTTCTTTCTCATGTAAGAGACACTCATCTGAGTTTACCATCGTTGATAGTGAATTTTGACCTATTTTGTGGTTCCTTTATGGCCTGGTGTTATAGCCTCGGTATGGCCTTCTGAAGTGAAATCCCCAATATTAATAAGAGGCGGCGGTGGCGGTAGTGGTAGATTATAGGAAAAACAACCCATTTTAGGATTATGTTTAGAGAATAAAACTATTCTAACCACATAATTTGCCTTCTGATTTATTCATAAGAGTAAACGCAGCCTATCCAAATAATGCTAATGTATTCCAAAGATATACATGAATTGTGGTTATTTTGGATTCGAAGCATATTTCTTAACTACGCCCTTCTGTAAGTTTTAGTCATACCTTGTATTTAACTTGTTAGAAAGAGATAATTCATTGCTTGGTGGAATCCAGTCTACCAATATGCTAGCTCAAACAGTTAACATTGAAATGTTACCCCATATATTGAAATCTTTAGCCATATGTACTAAATTTCTAAATATAAAAAATATAATTTGGTTGAAAAATTCCAGAAATGCACTGGGCCAACCACGGATAGATCCTGGTGATTCTACCTAATTGAGTTTCAGAAGTCTGTGTTTTTATCCTCGTCCTTCTCTACCCCCACCCCCCAACACCGCATCTAGCTTCTTGCTTCCTTCTGCAAAATAAACGTGATCCACAAGTGATGGTGTGAATTGCTCAGGGGACTATTTGCAATGACCCTAAGAAAAGAGCCTCACTATGATCTTTTGAAAAGAGGCTGCAGACACCCCAAGTACCCCAACACCAACCATCTACGGCTCTGCATTACCCCAAATCTCCCAATACATTGTTTGCAGACTAGGTGCCATTTCATTCTTATTTATTTTCTATTTTCAAAATACAGCATTTGAGGCTCTGCTCGGAAAACACCAAAGAGCCTCTCTTTCTGTGTTGACTGTCAGTATCCCTGAGGAGGAGGACTGATTCTGGGCTTGTAAATTGTGGCATTTACTTAAACTGAATTGACAGGAGTGCCTGCTCAAAATAAAAGATGAAAACTCCACGAAACAGCTCTGGGGCCAGAGGTGGAAAAGCAAAAGCAGCAATTATGCGCATATGAACATTTCTAGATTCTGAATAGCAAATCTCACCAACCAAGGCATGTTTGGCCTTTTTTTTTTGAGAAACCTCAGGGAACGTATGTATGAGGAGACACCATCTATCCTACAAATGAAACCACAGAGCCTTGATTTCTCACAAGAAAAGACTTTGGTGATAAAGGTCTTTACAAGTTACCTAGCGAGAACTCATCAAGTCGCTCTGAACAAGAGGCTTGCCGGGATCACACCACTCCCTTCCTTTTGGGAGCTTGACTTGCCATATAAATTTGCATTTCCTCTATGTCTCTCAAGAACTCATGTATCTTATCGCACAGAGATGTGAAACTTGAACCAAACACTTCAAGTAGTGGAAACACCTTTTCCGGTTCATCTTGCCCAAAGGGCTCACTAGAACGAAACACCTCCTGTGTCCTGCTGGCCATGTTCTCACCATTTTCTACTAAGACTGAAGTTGTCATCTTCCCATCTCTTTTTCAAAGGCCCCAGAGACACTTCAACTCAACTATCGCTTTCTCTCCACTCCCACGTGGTGACACGTGGACCTTCTCCCCTTCTCTTGGCCTCTGACCCTTCAAGTCACAACTGTGGTCCTTCTCCTAACGTGAACACTGACCCAACTCTTTTTTCTGCTCTCTTTCCATCAAGGCTTGTGCAGCTCTCTAACTCAGGGTCAGCCTTTTTGTTTCTGTAAAGCACCAGCTAACAAATGGCTTTGTGGGTCACGAGGCAGTCTCTGTCTCAATTACTCATCACCGAAACACAGTATGGAAGCTGACAGTCCATCGACAAATGGGTGTGGCTATCTGCTAATAACATTTGTTTATGGACACTGAGATTTGAATTTCATATCACTGTCATGTGTTAGAAGATATTTAAAACATTTTTTTCAACCCTTAATAAATGTAAAAACTATTCTTAGCTCATCAGCCACAGAACAACAGGCAGCAGGCCAGATGTGGTCCCGTAGGCCGTAGTGTTCCAGACTCTGCTTTGATCCATCTGGGCTGCCCTCCTGTAGGCTATTCCCAGAGTAAAGATGGGGTGCAGGGAGGAGAGAGCCAGGAGGCACCACCGTGGGGCACTAAACCTTGGGAGACATGAGAAGCCAAGGGTCAAGGGGAGCGGAAGCTGGGTGTGTGAATGGAGAGAAAGTAGGATTCTCTACCTAAAGGTTATTGGTTTGCAAGAGCTCTTTTTGGGGGTGAGATTGGGGGCAGAAGAGGTATGGGGGTAGGGGAAAGGATTTCAATCACAGTGGGCATGCAAAAATACATCAAGAGGAACGCCCCTGAAGAGTGGAAGCTATCAGTAAGAATTTTAGACTGCCTCGGTTGTGGGCTGTGCACACCCCTCCCTTGCAAGTCTGCTGAATCATCCCCCAGACTCTGCAGGGAACTGAAGATGGATGTGGCTGCAGGGGGAGCAGGATCGGGAGCGTCATTGAGAGATTGCAAAAACAAGTCACTGCCAACAGGCTGTCCCAGCAGGGTCCCAGTGCTTCGGTTGTGGCCTGTATTGGCACGCTGCCCCTTGGATGTCCAATTAGATGGAACTTGGGGAGTCTAATGCAGAGGAGACTTCGTCTCTGCTTTAACCACCCAAATGAACAGCATGGGAAACTGAGTCTGATCTCATGAGTCAGCCCTGGAGAAGCTCCTAACCCAGTCTCTCACTCCAGGTGGCCAATCTGTCACTAGGGTTTTGGGGCTAGGACAAAGGGGAGAGCCCCCCCGCAGCTTGATGGCTAGAATCAAAGTATCTTTAGGCAGCAGGTCAGTACTTTGACTGGAGGTGTCTGAGAGTTTTGATGCAAGCAAGGGATTAGCCAGTTTGGTATGGAAGGACTCTTTCACCTGACTGAATTAAACAACAAATCCGAAAACTGGAGGTAAAATGGAGCTAATCCCAACTATCCGAGGGCTGTGGCGAGCCAAAGGGCATTGGCTCCCAACTCCTCAATTCAAAGGATAATTGGATACATTTAATCCAATATTGCCTCATCCCACACCACAATAATGACAGCAAACAAACAAAACCAAAACCAAAGAAACTGGAGAGCTATTACTTCTCAAAAAAGGAAATGACCTTTAAAAAAATAGCCTCGGTCAAGCAGCTTATATAGAGAGGTGGCCGAGTGAGAATGAAATGGGACCAGGGGAGGAGGCCTCCAGGGATGGTGGTGGTGATGGGGAGGGTCCGGAGCCCATGGATGAAGCCTTGTGTTGGGCCAGCAAGAGGACGCTCAAACTTATTACAGCGGCACTTGGCTACCCAGGAAACCCGGGAGTCCTGCTTGCTTCCAACCTTGTCTAAACTAAGTGGGTTCAATTATTGCCAGCAAGCAGGGGTCCAGTGGTCCAGCCAGTTGGGAGAACATTCAAAAAGGGGGGACTTGCAGGCCACAGTCATTTGGGGGTGCTTGAATCCTCCAGGCTTTGACAGTTTCCCATGCGTGTGCATTTTTCCCTCCCGAAGATCAGTAATTTGGATGGATTTTCTTATTTGGCCCCTTTCTTCCCAATCTGGAATTCTAGAAAGAAGGGAAGGGCTTTTCCAATCGGGCCCTCACTTTTCCCTTCCCTGTCCCCTTGGAGAGTTGGGGAGGCAGCAGGAATGTTGGAAAGCACTCATGCCCCTAGAGGAACAGCCCGTTGCAATGCACGACCATCACTATAGATCTACGATTTATGAAAATAAAGCAATATGTGCCTGTTTCGGTGCCTGCCGTTTGCCTACCAATGGTGCAGTGTTCACCATTCCAGCCCTCTCGGCATTCACATTTCCCATCTTTACAGGTCCCGTGCTCAATGCAGCGGGGGTGGCACACGCGCTGGTCACAAGCTGCGCCTGTCCAGCCCTCTTCACAGCGGCAGGCTCCCCCGATGCAGACGCCGTGAGTGCCACAGTCTACTGAGCACACTTCTGGAAAAAAAACAATGATTACAGCTCAACACCACAGCTGGCGAAACCCTCCACTGGAGGCCAGACCACACACACACGTGGCCCGGGTCCCTGGAGCAGGCCCTGAGGCCCAGCACCTCTGTCACTTCGGGAGGCTGTTCTCGCCACTGGCTGGGTACTCATTCATGGTTATGGATTTTCTAGAGCAGTGGATCTCAAAGTGTCCCTGGACCAAGAGCATCACTGTCACCTGGGACCTTGTTAGAAATGTGAATTCTTGTGCCTTGGTTGGGCCTCCTGAATTTGACGCTCTGGGAGTGGGATGCAGAAATTTGTCTTAAGTCCTCCAGGTGGCTCTGATGCTCACTAAAGTGTGAGGACCCCTGCTGTGGGGCTTGAGACCATCCCAGGAAGTGATCAGACAGTGGCCATCCAGTTTGGCAAAGTTACCTGGGAGGTGCCCACTTGAAAAGATACCTGTGGATCCCGACTCCCTAGCCAGCTGGGATATTCCCCCCCTGAGAGCCTGCATTGACCAAAGGCCAGTTGGGGACCCTGTTGCTCCATCCCATGATGCCTACAGACCCACCCGGTACCCAGATCAGCACCTTGGTGGCAATGATGACTGCTGTAATAGTGCTGCATTGACACAGTCTCTTTCTCAAAGGAGCTCAAAGTCTTTTGTGGTTTTGTGTGTGTGTGTGTGTGGGGGGGGGCGGGAGACAGACAGACAGATACGCACTCTCTGGTGTTCCAGACCTCTCTCTCACGCAAGGACAAGCACAGGCCAGACACTCATCCTTACAACAGACTGTTGAGGAAGGCATGGCTCATCGGGCCAGGGGTGGGGAAGCCAGACTGGGAGGGCCAGGGACTCACTCGAGGTCACACAGCATGTCATTAGCACAGTGGGGCCTTGCCACTAGGGCGTCCCCTCCTCCCATCCTCTGCAGAGTTTGGCCTGGACCACCAGTATCAGAATTGAAACCAGAGTTAAGTGGGCTGAGAAGACATCCCCACATAGCCCATTTTAACCGATTCTTTTTTTTTTCTTTTTGCAATGAAATATTCATTTCTTTCCCATTGTCGGCAAAGCTTCGCACATATTTCCTTCCTGATTGCCATGGTAATCTGACAGCTGTCTCACTACCCGGAGGAAGGGGGCGGAATGACGATCGCTTGCCTGGATAGGCACTTGTCAGTATGAGTGGAACCATTCCCGGGAAGGTTGGGGCTGACTTGCACGGTTGAACCGTTCCATTTTAAGGTGAACCTTAAGACACACACTCTTAATTTTAGGGAAACAAAGTATACAGCACAACTTCATTATTTTCCTGCCCCTGAGTACTGCAGGGCTTTATAACAGGCTCACACAGCACCCCGAGGGAGCCTCGTTTCTGTTTTATAGGATGTTCCATTCAGCTTGTCTGGGGCTCAATTGTTCTGTTTTGTTTTCTGGTACCTTTAGGGAGTGTACATAAGGAAATCTATAATGCAAATAGAGGCGTTCCTCCCAGGCCCCTCATCCATTTGCAGTGATGGACCCAACGAGGCACGAGAACCTACGCAGTGGTTTTTATGCTAAACAAGGATCAGACTTCACGACAGAGGAGAAGAGAGTAAGAGAGGCACTGTGCCGTGGACCACAGTTCCCGCATCCCCAGCTGAGTATGAAGAGTAGATGCCCATCCATGTGGGCCCACAGAAGGAACACAGGGCATGCGCCTTGGGGAAAGCAACAGAAAGCCATTTGTCTTACCAATGGAGCAGTCGGGACCCATCCAGTTGGGATCGCAGCTGCAGAGGCCCGTGTCGGGGAGGTAAGTGCCGTGCCCACTGCACTGGTCTGGGCACTGGACCCTCGCCAGCTCACAGTTCAGACCACCCCAGCCAGGGCTGCAAAGGCATTCTCCATTGACACAGACCCCATGGCTGGAGCACGTTGGATCCAAACAATCAACTGAAAAAGATGAAGAAGGAGGTTTGATCATTCATGGCGGAGGGGCCATGAGATACCAGCTAACCGCTGAGCGGACCGGCGATTCACCAATTCCTATCCACTTGCAAGCAAATGGGGCAGCCCAGGTAATACTTATGTGGTCCCTTAAGGAATTAAAGACTTGTTATTTGTCAAAATACCAAATCTCAAACTTGAAGAGAATGTAAGAGAAAAAAAGGGAGTTTTTCAAGCAGAATTAGGAGAAATCAGATACAGAGTCTTTTGTGATTTTGTGAGAACCTTGTACTTATAAACTTTAGTGCCTTAATTAAACCATATCAGAGCTTCAGAGCCTGGAACATCAATACCGGTGATGTCTGTGTGTGTAGTGTTGCCGAACCCAATTACCTCTCACCATCGGAGAGAAAAGTGGAGATGCTCATTCTAACCCAGTCATACTTGACTTCAGAAGGTAACAAAAGACTAAAAAGAAAACCAAAGAAATTCATAAATGAGTCACTTTCCTAATTGTCTTACTTAAGCTAAGCCTGAAATGAGTTTTCCTTCTCTGAGCACATCTGTATTGAAGGAGTCAATGAACATGCAAGATAGCGGAGGTGACACTGGGTGTGGAAATCACCCTGTGGGGGTAACTTTCCTACAGGGAATCATGAGGAGACTGGATGGGTGAATCTCTTTGGCTAGGCCACTGACCTTCCACCAAGTCAATCAGACTAGTTAACACCACCAGAAAATCAGAGTAATTAACAGTCAGTTTCTGGTTGCTGTTGTTCTAGCAAGTTTCATGGTCTGGCAGTTGACGATCTCAATAATTAAAGTGAATATACTTCCAGTGGATGACTTGAAGATTATTATTCTGGAATCAACTCAAAGTGAGAAGAGGAGTCAGCTCCAAAGGCCAGCTCTTGAGGACAGGACGTTTTGCATGAGAATGTGACCCCCAACTTTGGATATCTGTCCAGCCAAGGGCTGATTAATAGGGCTTTTTAGAAGAAGATGGGCTTCCTTTGATATTCCCAGGAAATGATACAATGGCATTTGGAGAAGAGAGATCTGTAAACCATGGAGTTGGGATAGTGAATAGTAGCCTTGCAGAGGGCCTGGTGTTGCCCTATGGATCAGAGAAACAGAAAGGTCTCATCACTTTATCTGACTAAGTCATACCTTCCCTCCATTTTAATAGCTTGGAAATCAGGCCTGCTGGCCTCGATTGAAGCATTTGTTTCTGCCATCACGTGCGGGGCAGGGGGAATGGGGGGAAGGCACAGCCAGCTTGGACCACTTCAAATTTTTTTCTGGAAGTGTTACGGATCACACTTACAGTGTAATGCAGTCCCTCGTGTGTATGCGTGCCCTCTTGTGGCTCAGATCCTCAGAGAAGACTCTCATTTCTCTCCTCGCCCAATGCCAAAGTTGAAACATGCAGGATTTTTGGCCTCTAAATAGTTCATCATGACCCTGAGATGGTAACCCCTTGGGATCCCAGTTTTTTGTCTTTTTTTCTTTCTTTCTTATGGTATACAAAATAATGATGTGTTTTAAAATTGATGATACATGGGCTCTAAATACATTATTTAGATGATCCATGCCCCAAATTATTTCATTCTGGGGGACATGAGAAATTTGGATTTATTAGAAATCACAATATTCCATGAAGTTTCCAAAGGGCACCCCTCCCTTGGGGCAAAAACAAGAATTTTCAATGTTAAGAGATGTTTCTCAGGACCCCGTTTTGATATTCTCAGGAAGATATTACTTATGGAAATCAGTTCAAAACTATTTGAGATATAGGGAAACAGAAGCTGCCATTGTTTTTTGTTTTTGTTATCAGGAAAAACTCTCAGAAAGGTGAATTTTAGTGATTTAGTATTAATTGAAGATGTTCATGACAGTGAACTTGCTCATTACTTGCTCTGGTTATAATCACTTTCATGTTGAACTCGTTGCCTTGGGGAATCTAACTCCTGATGATGTGAACCTTCAAAATGGCTCCATGTGGGATGATGGGGTACATCTGCATATAGATGAACTAAAAGGTTCAAACACATAGAAGATATTTATAAAGAGGTTGTATAACGCTAGGTGTCTCACGCCTACCTAGCACTGTTAGGGCAATATAGTAGGTGTTCAATACACAGTTGCTGTAGCAGTCTTTAATGGGACAAATTTCCAGTATGAAGAACTGACAAGAAAAATGGTGCTAACGACGTCTTGCTTTTGGGAAGAATACTGTGCAATTTGCAATCTGCAAAACATGAACTAATTTGTTCAGAATCAATCTTTTCCATATTCTTCTAATAAAAGAAAATCCCTAAGTTCTGGTTTTAACTCTGTCCCCATTTCTAATACAGCAAAATCAAAACACATACAAAAATATCTCACATGCTATGTGCCTCAACTTTTAAACTCCACCTATAATTAGCCATTTAAAATTTTTTGGTGAGGTGCCAATGGCAAGGAGCTTTCAAAAAACTCAAAAACGTTATCATAATCTTGTTTTTGAAAGGATGAAATAAAAAGCAATCTACAAAATAGATAAATAAAATGGCATTTTTCTTCCAGATAAATGAGCTTTCTCTTCTTTATCCTGAATTACAGTACGAAGGAAGGAGGAAAATTTACTGCGATTTATTAGCCCAGGACTGGAATGCCATCAAAAGAACCATTTATCATATCTAGAAATACAAGCTAACCCTGTCTCTGGTCAGTGATACCAGTAAATATGTCCTTTGTGCTATATAGTTACAACAGCGGATGGAATTACTAAATTCAGATTTCAAGAGGAGCAGTTCCATGATGAATTTTAAATTTGGTTCCAATTTCTTAAGATGGTCTCATGGTCACGTCCTTAAAGTCTTTAGCAAGCAGGAGGGACTATGGCATTTTACAAAGCTTTATAAATAGAAACAGTGTTATATTTAGAAGGGGGACAGTGGCCTTTACCAGCTAAGTACCATGTGCCTCACAACACCAGCCCCCTGGCAGCTGAAATCATTAGAACTCATTTAGTCTTGGGCCCTCTATAGGTTTGACAAAAAAGGGTTCTGAATGCAATTTCTATCCCTAAGGATAAAAAAGGAGGTCAAGGAGTTTTACAAACAGTATGTACTATAAACCCCTGAAGAACCATGAATTACATTTATGAAGTTAAATGTCATTGAAAAATGACTCAACCATGAAACTGACATGGAAACATGGCTGACTTAAACTAACATGTCAATCTCTCTCTCGTCACTTTCTTGCTCCCCCAGACATCACTGAAAGAAACCTCACAAATACATCCTTTCATTTTCTTGTGCAAATTTGTTAATAGTAAAACAACGTTTATGCAGCAAAAATGGAGGATGGCAACTATTGATTTCATTGCCATGACCATTTCAGGTAAATTGTTTGAACGTTATGACTATGATGAATATCAGAAATAAAAAAGCTAAATGGAAGAAAAAGTGCTGATTCAGACTTTCTGATTCCATTTCCTATTTTGAAAACAGCATATGAATCAACTCGGTTCATTCTTTTTGGGTAGCAGAAATCAATAGATGAGGTTTCATCCTTTCATAATGATCCACGTGGCTTCCTTGTTTTGTTGGATGGTTAATTCATTCTGAACATTTAAAGAAAACTGGTCGGGAGAGTAACAAAGTTGAGAAATCACCACTCATATAGATATGCACAATCTTTACTGGAGGCAAAAAATATTAAGACGGGCAATGTCATTGCTCTAGCACTTGCCTCTCGCCAAATGATGTATGCAAAAGGTCATTTTAACCTTTCTTGTCATTGTATTGGCCTCTCCCATGTTTTCAGTGAGTGTAGCTTTGCCTTCTGCAATTCACTTATCTCTAAGAACTTTAACCTTTCAAGCAGGGTTATTAAATCAGTACTTCTTCCATCCAAACTTCCAATTTGGTTTTATGATGCAGACAGAGGGAGGCTACCTTTTATAATAGAGGGGGGGAAATTTATCTATCTATCTATCTATCTATCTATCTATCTATCTATCTATCTATCTATCTATCTATACAGAGAGAGAGTTGAGCAAGTGACGATCTGGGGGTCAGACTTCTGAGCCCCATTAAGGGCATTACCACTGATATATTAGAAAATCTATGGAGAATAATGTCATGAAAGCTGACTCTTTGTAGCCATAGTTCTAAAAATGATGAAATGGGAGATTTCACAAAGGGAGCATTTTTCTGTGTTTCTAAGGACAAGCCAGTGTCATTACTTTGTGGTGAGGGCTGTAATGATTGGTTATTTTGTATAGAACCCTGGAGATCCATAAGTTAATGGGATAGGAGAACGAACCCACTTGCACCTGAGAACTTCATAGCCCCTGAGGTCCCTCCTGATCAACTCGACAGTAAGAAACTGGGAAAGACGCGGCCATAGGGTGCCCAACAGGATCTTTCCAGGGTGGTCATCTCAAGCTGCTTCACATGGAGTGGACAGTGGGCTTCACTTTTTCCCGTAGTTTATTGGGTGAGCTGACACTTCTTTTCCCTCTGGGAACATGGGAGGGAGAAAGGCTGTTTGCGTTGCATGGGGACGTTCCATTGGGAGATATACTCAGAGAAAAGGTGCGTAGCTGGGGGACAATGAGCCGATTCAGGTTGGCAGCAGGTGAGGGGCCGAGAGGATGTATGTTCTTACCTTCCTACCTACTGCGGGTGATTCTTTATATGATGATAAGTAATAGGTGCACAACTAGAGGCCCTGGCGCATGGGGAAGGCTGAAGGCAGCTTGGCTGAGTTCACTGGCTTATTTATAGGTATTACAACATGCTCCCAACACTCCTGAAAGAACTAACTAGAGTAACTAGGACTAGTTAGAGCCGGCTTCCGAACTCTTCCTGAGAGGCGCCCTTTCTCCCCGTACCTGCACCCCCTCCCCCATACCCCTCCAAGCCGGGTCTCTGATCACGTTTTGGCAGATTGGATGCAGTTGACAGCACCCCCTGATTTTTACCCATGTGTGCTAGAGGCCATGCAATGTGTCCTGTAGCAAGCACCTCCGGGTCAGCAATCCCAGCCCCGTCCCAAGCACGCCCGCTTTCCTCTAACAGCGCGATTGCAGGTAACCAGGATCATTTGCCCTTCATGGCGTCTCCACGGGACGTGGATACCTCTAGTGTGTCAAGCCTGACTGCTTTCTATTGGTATTCATTTTTGCTGAAATATTTACACAGACATATATGGGTCTTAGGTTACCAGGAACAGTAAAAAACAAAACAAAACAAAACAAAAACAGCCTTGGGGAAGATTGGGAGGGAGGATTAAGGATTCTTGTTTCTTTTTTCCTAGATAGCTTTAGTATTTTCCAATTCAGGGGACTTTACATAAAGCAGAAGGAAAGAGGAAGGAAGATAGGGGAAGGGGAAGGAAGAAAAAGAGGAAAAGGAGGAGCAGGGAGGAGAGGAGGAAGGATAGAGGGAAAGAGAAGACAGAAAGACAAAGGCAGAGACAGCAATTTACAGTGAAAAACAAAGGCGAAAGGGAAGAGGAGCAAATTACCGTAAAGAAAACTAAGACATGCCTTCCAGAACCATTCCACGGCTTTCTGTTTTCTACGAGCTAAGAAGGCCATCAAAGCCAAGGGGTTTGAAGTTAGGACTGGGCTCTAGCAAAGGTCCAGGCCCTCCAACGCATCCCGCCTCCGCTGCGCTGCCCAGCACCCCGGGGAGCTTACCTTCCTCACAGTGCTCGCCTTTGTAGCCAGCAGAGCAGACGCAGTTTCCATCAATGCAGGAGCCGTGGCCCCCGCAGGTAGGATCGATGCACTGATTCATGGGTACGTCACACTCCGCGCCTTTCCAGCCGCTGTAGCACTGGCATGTCCCTTTAGAATACTGTCCGTTCCCACTGCATAGGACGGGGCAGGCGACTGCAAAACCAGAGACAGAGCACTAGGTCATGGAGACCAGCGCCTGGAGGGCTTGGTCAGTGTAAGGGGGTGGAGCCTGCCTGGCCTTTCGGCTTTGCTTGCAATGTTCTAGGCTGGGGACTTTGACCATGGAGGTGCAGAGCCATCTTTAAATACACAATAACCACCCTCACCACCCTCACCACCACAAAAATGCCACTGATCACTGCAGCCACCACCAATTAAATGCATATTGTGTGCCAGGCATGCTTTGTGTGCAATTTATTACTTAATCATCATCATCACTCTACGAGGTGGAGGCTGAAATCATAATTCTATTTTACAGATGAGGCTCTGACTGGTGGAGTTAGGTGGCCATAGTCACAAAACTCACAAGTCGGGGAGCCATGTGGGAAGCCAGGTTGGCCCGACTGTAAGCTGTGCCCTTCGCTAAGCTGTATGGACTCGCGTGCTGCTGTTGTTGGTTTGGGGAATGGGTCAGCAAACTTTTGAGATGGAAGAGCCGCCAGGGGTCAGCAAACTGTGGCTTGGGAGCCGTAGGCTCTGAAGTAAAATTGAAAATAAAAATAAAACTATCATAGTTTCATTTATAAAATTTTAAAGGATATTATTTACATAATGGTGATTACATAAAAATATATTTATGGCTCTGGAATAATTTTTAAATTATTGTGAGGGACAGGACTGGCTCTTCCAGGGGTCAGCAAACTTTTGAGACGAAACATGCTCGCGAGCCGCAGTTTGCCGATCCCTGGTTTGGGGGATCGGAACCTATTTTGCTGATTATTTTCCCCTCAGTTTAGTGGACTCCTATTCCTGAGACGTTTATGTTCACCAAAAAGGAAGGGAGATGGGCCACAGTTGAGACAATCAACTCTAAACCTCAGTTTCCTTATCTAGGCCACTACTTCACAATGTCACGTACAATAAAGTATAAGGGTTAAATATGCCTGGCCTCTTTGAAAACAAAACAAAACAAAACAAAACAAAGAACAGGAAGGGGAGGACAGGCTGAAGACATAACGTCTCTCGCAGTTCACATCTCGGCTGAGACTCTCTTGCATCCATTGATAGGAAGAAGGCTGAAAATCAGTGACTACTGTCTGGAATGAGGTTACTAATAATTTTCACCAGTTTGGCCTCAATTGTGCCAATGCTGCCCTCTTAGAGATCATCAAGAGTGGGATTTTAGTGGTAGCCTTCATGTTTTGGGTTTCTCACCTCCAGATTAGTTTGTGAAGAACCTAAATTTCCAACCTGGCTTCTAATATGGGCCTAAGTGAGGACGTGGCTCCAGGCTATGGAACTGGCACTCAGAGACTTTCAGGAATGACCACCAGAGATGTGTCAATGACTCCTGGTTTACCCGTGATTTGAAATGCACAGGTTCTGAGAATCCAACATGGCGCATGTGCATACAACCCAAATACTGTCCCCATCCCACGAAGCAATTACATATCAAATTAGATCACTCCTTACTCAATGGCCCCTTCCTGCCTTATCAACCTCCGCTTGTTGTCATGCTTCTGTTAAGTTTTTATAGTAATTAACTTTCCTTCTGTGAGTGCCTAATCTCCCAAAGATAGAGTAAACCACTCAAGGACAGGACCACGTTTATCATTGTTGATTTCCTTCCAGTGTTGCATTCGTCAATATTGGCTTACGGATATCTTTCTCCTACGTTCTGATACTTGGGGATTCCCAAGCGGCGGGGTTATGAGCAGGCACCAAATAGCCATTTATGAAAGATGCAGACAGAGCAAGGTCTGGAGTGGACCTCATGTCACACACACAATGCCTTTTTCTGGGGAAGTGCACATTTTACTTCATGGCAAACTGACCTGAAACAAAAACATCTCAGCAGTTGACATGTGATTGAGGCGACAGTCCTCCCCAAAATGCTTTATAATAGGATAGTTGTGAAAACTCCTGGGGACACACACACAATTCCCAGTGGAATTCTTATTCTGATGAATCTACCAGAGGAGAAGAATGGCTTCCAAAGTGAGAACATCAAAGCCACATGTTGAATTTAGATGAACTCTCTCTAAATGTAGGGAGCAAGCTTTCAATTGCCAGGCTAGTGAAGCAGAGATCTATAGAATTGCTGCCCGTGATGATTGCCTAAGAGAAGGTAGAAGAAAGAGCTTTGAACTCAGGGTGCCCAACGGTCAAATTAGGGAGTGTCCCAATATGAACCAGCATGAGAAATTACGGTCTTTCTCAAAGTGTTGAGGGGGCTTTAAAGACAACATAAATTGTTCCATGTTAGTTCTCTAGCTCTAGGTCAGGGATGGCACATGTATGCACACGAACTACTATTCTCCCTTCCTGCACCTCTGCAGAGATCACTAATGGATCATTGCACCTTGTCCTCCTGACCGAGAAAGAGCCTCAAAGCCTTCAGCGCAGTGCCCACGCTGCAAGGTGCCAGCCTTGGCATTCAAGAGAAAGCTCACTTGCCATTTCCGGTCTAGGTAACATTGAAGATATCTCCTGGTGGGAAGACTAGACTCAGCATCGTTTCTTACCCCACTCCCACCCTCACATACTGACATAGGAAAACAGTGAGAACGGTGGCTACACATATCTACTGAGATGAATTTCCAAGGGCTCTTTCTGACCCTAAGGGATGGATATGTATTTGACAGAATGTCATGGGTGCAGAGACATTTACATCAAATTATCACCGCTATGTTCCCATTGTGCCTTCTTTCCTCCAAAAAGGTGGAAGAGGGTAGACAGTAAGGAACAAATAATTATCGTCTTTATTCATTGATAAAATACAGCAAGAATGATCTCCTTTTTTCATATTGGAACTGTTTATGTTCTGTATAAACTCCAAGTGGTGAAAAAAAAAAAAAAGGATTGTCTAGGAGGCAAGGATGGATTTTATTTAAAATCTCAGGTGCCTGGGAAATCAAATTTAAAATGTGACCTATTTAAATTACTCAGGGAAAAAAATGGAGACTAGTCAGGTCAGAGAGTTCTCCACATTGTAAATGCAGCCTTCCTTCAATATGTTTGCTGCATGATCACCGGGAGTGTGGTAAAAAATGCAAAACACTATGATGTTCTCTGGAAAGTAGGGCACACGATGGCTCGGCTGGTGTCACATTAAAAAGTGGAAGGCGGGGGCCGGCCGAGTGGCGCGATGGTTAAGAACTGGCTTGGGATGCCAGAGGGCCCCGGTTCGGATCCCACATAGGAGGGCCAGTGACACTGCCCTCCACAGCTAAGATGCTGAACAACAGCTCAACCTGGAGCTGGGCTGCCATGAGTCGCTGGCGCCGGGTAGGCTGCAGTCCCTGCTGCAGTGGATTGCCATGGGCTACCGTGTGTAGCCAGCAGCCAGCGTGAGCGGCCAGCAGCCGCAGTGAGCGGCCATCCAGAAGCCGGCGACTGATCTGCCTCGCCAGGGAAGAGCGCAATGATGGTGCCAACTTGGGCCAGTGAAGCAACGTCCTCCACAACTAGATTGAAGAACAAAACGACAGCAACTTGTCTGTTCCCCTTCCCCCAATTCCCCAGCGCTGTTCCCCTCCCTGCAATTCCCCAATAAAAATCTTTAAAAAAAAAAAAAAGCGGAAGGCGGGTTAAAGAGGAATGAAGCTCCCTAGTAACCCATTTGCCATCAGGGCAACGCGAGGGCAAATGCCAGATGAGCGCCCTCCAGTGGTTGCTGGGCTGACGTGCAGGAAGAGCACCTCCCCTTGGGGAACTGATTCATTCTCAGGCAACTCAACCCAGAGCGTGACAGGAGGTAAGGCTCAGCCTAGACCTCATCTGAGAGGCTGGATGTGAAGTGGCCACGTCATATGTTAATGTAACTCTTCTCACATTTTTAAATCTACATCATTTTCTTAATGACAGGCTACAGGACAGACAATTCTGACTTCACATCCTGCCCAGAAATAATATAGAGAAGTGGAAAGAGCAAGGGTTTGGATGCCAGAAAGAACTGGGTACAAAACCTCGCCCATCACTCACCAGCTGTGGGATTTGGGCAAGATTACTGCACTTCTCCAAGACCCAATCTCCCCTTCCGAAAAACGGCCTCTCAGAGTTGATGGGAGTACTAAACGCCATCATGTGTTCAAGGGCTTACAATAGTGACTGACACCTGGTTTGCAACTGATGGGTGTGCTCTCATCAAATGTGAAACTGAATCGCCAAACTGGCTTCAAGGGTTAATAAAATTCAAAATGTGGTTCTCGCATGTGCACGCGCACACACCGCCACCACCACTGAGGGGTATCCGATAATCCTACTGGAAAAAGCTCATCTCTTTCTACCCCCAGGCTCCTCTGGCTGTGGGTGGGAGGTGGTTCTGGATTCACATGTGGAATGTTTTCTGTCCCTCTCTCTCTCCCCTCTTCCTAAGGCTTACAGGAACAGAACGTTGTGCATTCAAGCTTCTATTGAAAATGAATTAAAATGTTTGTACAAAGTGACTATTCCTGTTTTACTAAATCTAGTAAATGGAAGCTCTAAGACTCCTGCAGCAGAAAAATAAATTACTGTTGCCGCTAATGACTGACAAGTTAACAGGCTGATGACAAAAAAAGTGACACAATTTAGATTCACCTAAATGGTATAAAGCTCATTTTAATGATCACGCTAGTGCTTTTTCCCCCTCCCCCAAAGTTCTCTGTTAAGGGAGGGGATGAATTATCAGTGTTATTTACTCAGTGGGAAATAACAGGACAAACCACTTATGTCTGCCGTTTTAGGTAAGATAAGCCCATCCACTTGGAGCTGGCAGTACAGAGAATACTTGAAGGTAAGGTAGAGATGGACGAAGAGGCTTCATCATACAGGCAGAGGGAAGTGCCTACATCTTCACAAGTCATCTGTGGGCTGGGCTGGATGAGCAGAGGGAATTTCCAATAACGTATCTTTTAAAAATGATTTGAAATCGGATTGGGAACCCCTTTGGAAAAGAGACTTGAGAATATTTGAACCTAGTCCTCTGGGTAAATTGTCAAAATAGCACTAACAATTGGTTGCCTTACATCTCACTTAGCCAATAAATACGAATGGATCACCTAAGACGTATGTGCTAGTAGCTGGGTTACGTGAGAGGGAAAAATGATGGAGCCATGAAGATGCATTGATTCTCCTGAAGCCATGAAGGATGTAATATTTGGGTGATGGAGGTGACGCAAACACAGTTCAATGTCCTTGAAACAAGAACAGGTGTCCCACTGTGGCTTTAACTTGACGCTGAGCAAAACAGGGTTAGTAAAGGTGAATTTCACTTCTTGCTAGGTCTCTGCAATTGGCAATCTATTTAGTAGACAATAAAATTTGACCTCTCCGGCTTACTGTACTCAAAAATAAATTCCATACACATCAAAGAGCTAAACAGAAAAAAAAACAACCCTACAAAACTATTAGGAAAATATTAAAGACTAATTTTATTTTCTTGGGAGGGTGATATGTAAGGAAGACATAGACTCTAGAAGCCAAGAAGGAAAAGAAGAAAGATTAGATCTGATTATACGAACTTTAGTTCTTCTCTATGACAAAGAACACTCTTTGGGATGAACAAAATGAAGGGATGAACAACCCTGGAAAGAAATATTTTTTAATACATTTTACAGAATAAAGCTTTATATCTGAATATACAAAGAGCTCTTACTAATCCATAAAAAGAGGCACATGAATGAAAACCCAGGCAGAGGACATATAAATATAAATATAGAAAGCCAATAAAACTATGAAAAGGCACTCAGTTTCATTAGGAATTAAATAAGTATAGGTAAAAATAATGAAAGCGAATCCTCAGCTTATCATTTTGGAAAGAAAAAAAAAATCTAAAAAAATGATAAGCCCAATGTTGCCACGGCTGAGGGGAAGTGTGCTGTCGAACACAGGGGGTGGGGGTGTAATTTGTCACTGTCTAGATAGCTCCCTGGCTCACTGTGCCCAACCGAGAAGCCTGCTGACCTCAGCACTCAGTTTCCCCTCCATATTCAATGGGCAAAGCAATGAAGGATTTCCTGGATGGGAGGAGTGAGGAAGTTCGAAAGCAGAACCGAGGAACGACAACGAAGGTACGGATGCAAAGATCACCACCATTCTGATCACGATGGTCACCTTCGACCGGACAGCTCCCTACCTTCCTGCCTAGAACAAACACTCAGACACTTGAACGTCTACACCAACGCTAGGTGGTCTCGGGGGGGGGGCAAGATCCAGCAGGACCCCCATGAAGAGACGAAACCAAAGGACGCTCTGACAGACAGGGTCAGAGTCTCTGGCTCAGAGGGCCAAAGTTCAGGCGCACCAACTTCCTCGGTCCCATGCTGTCAAGTGGCACATTAATAAGCAAAAAAGTGATTCGGGGAAGAATTTCCAGAAGGACAAAAAACTCATCAGGTGTGTCAGATCTCTGACATTCAGGAGCCATGTGGGGAAAGAAGCACACGCTGACTTAAGCATGAAAGTATAGATGCTTTAATTAATCCGGGGTGAATTTAATTGCTTTAGTTAAGTGGAAATCGGGTTAAAAATGATGCAGAGCATGCTGGGGTGTGTTAAAAACATGACATATGAGTTGGATGAATCGATAAATTAAAAGTGCACAGATGTTTTAATTAAACCCAGGGAAGTTAACGAAGATCGCAAGAGACTTTTAAGCCTATGATTAATTCAATTCATTTAAAATACCTGTAGAGATATGGGGATGCCTCCATTTTGAGAGTTATACAAGTTCTCAATCGATAAGTGCTTAAGCTGTTTTTTAAAAAGTCTTTAAGTTTGTGTGTGTGTGTGTGTGTGTGTGTGTGTGTGACTGAACAGCATTAATTACATAATGAATATTTAAATTCTTCAGAGTACCCAGAAGCTTTTTTGTAGCTCAAGTCCAGACTGGAGTAGCTTTTCATTCTTGTGATTCAAGCACTGAGATGAGTTTGCAAATTATCAGGGTCCACAAGCATGGAAGCTTCCTGAAGACATGAAGGGTCTGTTTCTCCACTGCTGTCTGCCCAGTAGGGAGATCAGTACCAAGCACAGTGTAGGCTATGAGGTAGACAGCCTGGATTTCGCTTCGTTTTTACCAGCTGTGTGACTAAGGACACTATTTTCAGCCTTGATTTCTTTCTCTTTCAAATGGATGAGAATCCTGGGGTCCCCACCACACAGTGTGTTTATGAGGATGGGAGGAGATAACACCTGTACAGTGCTATGCACACTGCCTGACACATAGTTAGAAATCTATAGACACGATTTTGTTATCACTGCTGTTACTGGGAGAAAACTGTTCCAACGCATCATGTTATAAAGAGACAGGAGAGCACCCTCTCTTGCGTCCCCCATCCCAGCTGGCCTCTTCTCTAGAGATCAGTTTGTTTCCCAGTACAAAGTTTTTTCTAAAGCACCCAACTCTGTGTGCATCACATTTACAGCATGTCCCCAGGGTGAGGCACCCTACTTTCTAAAGCTGCTCTGTAACTCATCCAGTTGTTTAAAAAGGAAAAATTTAAAAAAAGCATCTATATTCAGAAGCAATTTCACATGAAGCAGGGCCGCCTGGTTGAAGCCCTGTGCAGTGATTTGTTTGGTAATGCTGCAAGCATGAGAAATGTCGCAATTGGCCAAGTTTTGGAGTTTGCCGGCCTGGACTTCCATAAAGGCACCAGATAAAGGGCACTGCAACTTCCAACTGGGGACGCAGGTCTCCTCCCGGCGTGCTGGGCAAGCGGGCGGGGGTGGGGAATGGAAGGTGCTCCCTGGGCTCTGTGGGTCGTCTCAGCAGAGCTCAAGGGAAATGTTACTGAGACTCAGACTTGAATGTGCACACGAGTCCTGCGGGGATCCTGTCTGAGCGTGGATTCTGACCCAGAAAGTCTGCCGTGGGGCTTGAGGGTTTGGATATTTAACATTAAACTCCCTGGGTTGATGCAAGGACCCCAGACCTTCTGAATGAGAGCCTCTGGGGGCAGCCCAGAAGGTGTGTGATTCTGATGAGTATTGTTCTAAAGCCAGAACTGGGCATGCGTCTTCACTTCTGTGAGCCTCAGTATCCTTAGCTGTGAAATGGGGGTGATCACGCTGTATGCTGTGAAGATGAAATGCGATCCTTCAAGGAAAGCCCTTTGCACAGTGGTACGTCCTTTGTCTTCAGCATTCTTACACTATTCTATCCAAGGTGTTTCTGCCAAGTGTGGCATCTCAGTCACTTTCTGCAAAGCATGTACCAAGTGCAACTGCTTCAAGCCCCTGGTCCTGGGCCCTTGCTGCCTAGGACTTCCTGCACATTTCCTCAGGTCAGGGATGGCAGTAAGGAAGGTGGGATCAACCTCAAGCTGCAATGGGCTGTGGAATGGCTCCTGTGGCCAGCGGCCACGGCCCCTGGCCAGTCTGCATTAATGGGGACTGTGGGGCGCTGGGGTAGCAGAGGGAGAGAAGTGTAAAAGACACAGGGGTCTGGAGGAATAATTGGGGCGCCTCCATGTTTGTTCTAGGAAGAACAGGAGGGACTGAGCATCGTTCATTGAGAGAGGGGAGGCCAGCTGCGAAAAGGGAAGTGGCTTCCGCGCCAAGGAAGCTGAGCTGGTGGGAGACCCGCGACCATCAGGGAGGGGACGGAGGGGCCTGTCATTCCTTTCCTGAGTGCAGCAGTTTACTACAAGGAGTGACTACTGGGGAGGCAGGAAAGCAGCTTATGAGGCAGGCTCACCTGTGAGAGTCAGACAGCTGAACTGTCTACGGGGGCTTTGAGAGGGGTCACTGCCCTCCATTCAGGGGTCTTCCTGCCAAGTCTCTCCTGTGTGGCCATTAGGGCCACAAGCTTCAGAGTCAGCCAGACATGGCCTCAAAAATCTAGCACTGCAATGTGACCTTGGGCAAGTAGCTTACTTTCTCTGAGTTTCTCTTTCTCCTGTAAAATGGTGATTATAATGAGATTTCAAATGCTTGTTGTGAAGATTAATGTTAGCTAATATTTATAGAGCCCTTAATACACGCCAGGCACCGTTCTACACACTTCAGATGTATTTACTTTTTAGTCCTCACAGCGATGCCACAGGTAGATTGCCATGGCCCCCATTTCATGGATGAGGAAACCGAAGCTCAGAGAGTAAAGTGATTTTTCTAAAATGGGTACAGTTAACTAGAGGAGCATGGACTCAATCTCTACAGCTTTCATTCTTAATCACGCTGCTCTTCTGAAATAATGCATGTAAAACTGCAGAGTAAACGGTGTTTCTTTTCTGTAAACTATCCCTTTTCTTCTTTTCTTTCACCCTTGCTTTTCTCCCTTCCGCATTCATCTCCTCCCTTCCTTCATTTAAATGTGTGCCTCGGAACTCGCTGATGTATTACTGCACGACTAA
This sequence comes from Hipposideros armiger, assembly GCF_001890085.2. Taxonomy (NCBI): domain Eukaryota; kingdom Metazoa; phylum Chordata; class Mammalia; order Chiroptera; family Hipposideridae; genus Hipposideros; species Hipposideros armiger. The sequence continues at coordinate 2,409,377 of NW_017731375.1, read as the reverse complement.
TCTGACAAACGAGAACCTTGTTCTCCAGCGCTCTCTTTGGTTCTTGCACATTTTTCTGGCTATGTTTTCATCTTTCTAAGCCTCATCCCCTAAATTCAAGTCGTCAGACATTTAGAGAGCTGTTTTCTGGGTACCAAAGCGGGAGCTGGGACGTACAAAGAAGACGCTAGAAGCTTGTGATCCAGCAGGAGAATCTGACGTGACCACCTAGCGAGAAGGAAGGGCCACTGCCAAGACATTGCCAAGCCGTGGGTGACTGTGGGGTCCTATCTTGCAGTGCTTCAAGTGGGTGGTGACCTGGGAGCTTAGCCTTCAAGGACGAGCAGCTGTTTGATAGGAAAAGTTGGGGCTGATGAGAACGTTCCAGCCGAGCAAACAGCATGGGCACAGAGGAGGAGGCAGGGCCATCGTGCTTTCTGAGGGACACATATCTAGAACCTACGGCTTATGGGCCTTAGTGAGAGATGATGGTGTAAAAGTAGCTTAGGTCAAGGAAAGCCTTGAACGTCATTCTAAGAAAAGTGCTCTTTATTCTCAGAATATGGCCTCTGACCGCCTTCATCAGAGCACCCCTGAGAGGCTTATTAAAAATGCACATGCCGGAACCACATACCAGTCCTGTGGATACAGAATCAGCCGGCATGGGGGAGGGGCCTGGGAACATGGATGTATGACAATTTCCCCAGAGAAATGTCTTTGAAGCAAAGTTTGACAACCACTGTGGGAGGCAACTGGGAGCCACTGAAGGTGTTTGAGGACAGTAGTGACATGCTCCTGAGAGCTCCGGGAGAATGCCAGAGGTGGGGAGGGGGAGGAATGCCAGCAGGGAGGGGCTGGTGGCCAACTGAGCAGGCCAGTGGCTGTGATGACAGAGAGCAAACATGGAGCAGAGTGTGCCGGGGGTCCAGGAAACAGGAGTTGGCAAATGATGGCATGATGGAATGTGGCTGGGAGGAGAGTGGTTCAGGGCAGCAGGCTCTGAAGTCAGACGGACTTTGTTTCAAATACTGCCTCTGCCAATTTCTACCAAGTAAACCCCAGTTTCTGCTCCTGAAAAACTTTTCTTGGGCTCACACCGAAATAGTAGTAGGCAACCAACACACAAACTGCCTGCAAAGTACCTCTTCTAAGGTCAACCTTATGACTGGGCTAGTATTAGGAGTCCTGGCCAGACCGCCCGGCTTGAATCCTAGCAAAACCACTTCCTAGCTGGGTGACCTTGAGCCAGTTACCTAACCTCACGGGGCTTCATTTCCCTCATCTATAAAAGGGGATCACAATCGTCTATAAAATAGGGCTATTGATGATTAAATACGATCATTATCCAGTTGCTTAGCACCATGGTTGGCCTATAGGAAGAGCTCCACACAGGTCAGCTATGATAACGATTATCGTTTTACTTCAGTGTTGGAAACCCAAGAGGGAATGTGCAGTGGGCACATGTGCCAGTTAACAGGAGAAAAATGGTAAGACCACATCCTCATTTTTCAAGGCTCCAGAGAAGCTGGGGAGCAGCTAAAAGCAGCCCCTGGAGAGAAGACTTTATGTTCCCGTGGCTGTGGCATTTCTGGGCCTCCCCTGACAGCTGTTGAGCAGCAGGAGTTGTCATTTCTAATAGCTATTAAATACGCATTACCCAACATGTACGGCTCTGGTGTGTTAAGTTTCTGCCGCAGGTTGGGGCCTCAAGCTCAGAACCAAATAAGCCATCTGAGGAGCCAGTGTCAAAGCAGGATAATCAGAAGCCTTATTTATTTACTTATTTTTTT
>NW_017731375.1:2400713-2404971 GCF_001890085.2 Hipposideros armiger | reverse complement strand
CGTGTTTCTCTTTCTTCCCAGTTCACTCCCCAAGACTAAGTTCCAGAGTATTTTCCATTCCTCATGGAAACGGGTGGTAGAAGAGCCTCGCCTAGGAAGGAATGGCGGCGTCTTCTGTCGGTCAAGTTCCAGCCTACTATGTGTAGTGTTTCTATCCTAGTTTTCCCAGGAGCATCCTAGGTGCCACCTCTTGTGCCTCCTTTCGCTCTCAGCAGTATCCTAATGTGGAATATACAGTTAACCATCTCACAGGCTAACATATACCGAGCAGCATCGCGTAGCATCATTTGCAGCTGCTGTAACTTGGGGAAGAGTCGGAGGCTAGGAACACAAGGAGGATCAACCCAGCCAGGTGCACAGGCAGGCCCCCAGGGCAAGGGGAGCAGAGCTCTGGCAGGAGCCGGTTGGCACGGCGGCCATCTGGTGCAGGACAGCCTTAGCTCACTACGATTCCTAGACTGCTGCCTGGCTCGCTTGCTTGGCAGCCTGGCTGACACTAGAAGGAGGCCATTGTCCAAAAGTTCCAGCCCTGGCCAGAGTTTCTTTTACACACCCCAGCACTGGGGATTGATAACTCAGGCTCAGTACCAGGGAGATCTGTCTCTTCTGTTTCGGAACCCCATCATGCTCAGCCCTGGATATGGGGGTGCTCATGCCACACTTGGTTGGCTGAGGAGGTTGCTCCAGTACACATTCTATGTAATAGATGAGCGGAAGCCCTGGGAGGAGATTAGGGGGCACGTAACAAAACTCCAGGAGGGGGGATACATGTGCATGGGCTGGCTGCAGGAGGGTCTGTCTCCCAAGGAAGCCTGTCTCTCCTGACTTGGCAATAATGCCACTCAGAGGGTCACAGTGCAATAACCCAACATAAACATTCCCCCCACCCCCCGCCCAAAGTGCTCTCTCTTTCCTTGGCCTTTGAAAAACAACCCACATTGGCATGCCAAGTGAGGGCTGTGCCTTTGAGTCATCAGTCATACTCAAAAGTGGCATGAAAATGCAACTTTTACGGGTGCTCGAGAAGCAAAGAAATAAACCACAGCAAATATTTGACTGATCCAATTTATAAATCTCCCCCACTTCTTGGCAGATGCTGAGGAGGAATAGTAATTAAGATAACTTAGTGGGTTTCCAGAGGAGCTGGAACAGAGAGCAGAGGAGGTTGGACCACTGAGCAGGGCCTGTTACCTTCCCAGAAGGGAAAGTGTCCACAGGTAGGGAGCNAGCATAAAGGTGGTGCATGAAAGGGCACAGCTTAGGAAAGAAGGCCTTAGAAAAATGAGAAAGTTAGTGCTGTTAATGAAATGGCTTCAACTGTGCCCATTTCAAAAATTCGCAGTAAGAAATATCTTTAGGGCAGAGAGGTGGAAGATTACTCTTAACACGTGTGAGCCAACTTTGCCAAGAATAAAGGGAGAAAGAAGGAGACAGCAGTTTGATTCCTTAAACACTTCAATTTTGTCAACCGTATGCATTAACAGCTAAATTAAAACATACAAGTTCAAAGGCCGATTTCAGGGACAGCTCCTGAATATGCAGCAGTAACTACTCTTAACAGCCACTCGATATTTGTTTCTCAAGGATCAATTATCTACTATGGCTAATGCACACTTGCCGTGTGCACCCTGCCACGGTACAGGTGGTGAATGCAAAACACACTGAGAGTCCTTTTAAGCAGCTAAATGCACACCCCATTACAGATCCATAATGCAGAATGGACGCTCATCTGCAAATGGATTTAGAGTGAAGGGTTCTTAAATGGCTGGGGTACTTAGGGCTGAAAGGCCAGTCACTGGATGTGCCGCCAGAGCACACATGGTTTTTAGGATTAATAATACATTGATGTGTGTCAGTGTTAATATACATTTACAGCTCACAGCCTGTGCAGCTGAGTGTCCAGCCCATTGGCAGCCACATATAAAAGGACTGTTCTGTCTTTCCTCTCATCAATGCCTTCACTCCCAGGAAAATTAGATTACGCAAGGAAAGCCATTCGAATGACACTGAGGTTTGCTTTCCTTTCAAGCCTGTGCTAGGGACACACGCAGCACGGTGACACAGCCTGCCGTCCACCTTCCTCCATCAGGGTCCCTCCGATGGAGCCTGGGCTAAGCACTCGCTTTCTACTTGGTGATGTGTCCCTCTGCCATCGGGCAGAGCGTGCTCAGGTAAAAAACAGCAAGAGAATCGTCTGGTGGCCTCTTGCTCTCTTTTCTTTTTGTTTTTGACAAGTTTACCAAACCTTTTACATTATAGTGTGACAGAAGATGTCTGCAGTGGTGGCATTTAGGAATTAGCCTTATGCACGTGCGACCCAATCCAGAACTTCAAGCACAAAAACATCCCATTCACTTGTCAGTCAGCATTCAGAAGGATGGGAATAGCAAACCTCTGAAATACTGTGACTATATGAAATACGATTTTCCCAGCAATGGTGGTGAGTGTCAGGAAAAGGAGTGGCACCAGCCAGCATTACAGAGCAGCTGTATTAATAATTCCCTCTCTCTCAGAACCTCAAGGCGAGATGGTCTTTAAACGAAGAGCACATAAACATAACAAAAAGAGGGCCNTGGGAGCCACTGAAGATCCTTGAGCAGTGACCGATGTGCTACAAGGAATGTTTTCAGCCATTCATCTGCAGGCGGGATGTGAGATGCTCGAGAGGGGACAATGAAAAGCAGCAGCAAGGCCAGCCAGGGAGCAGCTGCAGAAACCCAAGTGTGACATGGGTCTTGATTAGGACAGTGAAAGGGAAGAGGGGACAACTCTGCAGGGACATAAGGAAGAGAGAACAGCGCTTGGCCCTGGGCTGGAGAGAAGGGATGAAGGAAAAGGCAGAGGGGACCTCCATGTTTCTTTCTTGTCAACAAGAAAATCGATAAGACCCAGGTAGCAATGGACTAATCCTGTGAACTCTTTCAAAATCACTGTGACAGAAAAGTCATTTGCACTGTGACTTTCAGAGGACATTCAAAGTGCAGATCTTTAGCAGATAAAAACCACCAATGAGGGATTAAGCTCTGTCTCACCACTTACCCTCCATGAAAAAGTTTTTTTTTTATATGTTACAGACATCAACTCTAACCCCTTTCATAAACTTCACAGGCTCAAACTCCAGGAACCTACTAATGTGACCTCCCCATCATCAGAATCACCAGTTTTTTCCATGTGAAATGTGATCATTGAAAATAAGAGAGTCGATAATCTTAACTACAAAGGCCTTGCTGTCAGACAAACCTGGGTTTGAATTCTGACTCTGCCATTTGCTATTGTTTGAAGTTGGGCAAATTTTTTACCCTCTTTCTTACCCACTTGCTAGGGAATAATCACACCCACATTTCTGAGATGTTACAAGGATGACATGAGATAATGCTTAGGGCAGTGCCTAGAAGATAATAACCATTTCATTAAGTACCTTGTAATTATGAGTCACTTACTCACAAATCATAATAATTACAGAAAAGAAGCTCGTGACTCTAGTTTTTCCATCTGGGGGAGCTACAGATAGTTGCTGTTAGGAAGTGGAAATTTCCCCATCTCTCAACAAACAAGTGTTTGTATTTAGCTTCCTTCCACTCCATATCCCATTGGCCACAGCTGTCTTCATGAGACAAAATAAATGATTTGAAGTGACATGACAAACCGACGCTGCTTTCGGAGACCTTTGTAACCAAAGCATTTGTTCCTTAGCAACCTCGTAAATGTCCAAATACCAAGACCCATGTCTACAAATTGCTGTCAGCCAGAGAAATGAGCGTAACTTCCCCGGTGCCAAGGTGAGAAGAATATACTTCATTTGGGGTCCAGGATATCACCCCCATGAGGAAATGTTTGGGGAAGGTGATTACTTGTGTGGGGCCATTGCTCATTATTAATTTGGGCATCAGTCATCTCTCGCTGAACTGGCTGGCCAGCCAAGGGGCACAGAAATGGCTTAGGGGCCCATGGCAGTGCTTGTTGTCCAACCGATCAAATTGCTCTTGGAAGAGGCATTCGTCAGAGGAGAGAGAGAGGACATCTATTCTGGCAGGCGCCTCAGAGTCCCTCCACAGAAGCATGGAGGGCAGTTTTCATTTAAGGAAGAATCTGTGAGACAGAGTCTCTCAACTAGAGCACTGGGACGTGTGGCTGCCTTATGATGTGGTGTCTGATGTGTCTCCAACCTGTATCCTTTCATTGTGCTTTATTTTTTTCCAAAGCATGCGTCGCCCTCTAAAATGATATAAATTGTTTTAATGCTTATTGTCAGTCTATT
>NW_017731375.1:2394220-2397958 GCF_001890085.2 Hipposideros armiger | reverse complement strand
TGGCAAAGCGTGCCCACTTGGCTGATTCCTCATTAAAGCTCAGTACAATTTCTCTTCTCTCCTTCAAAGAGGCTGAGTGTTAAGGGAAGTGAGGAAGGATGATGGCGGCAAGGCCATGCTCTAGAGGGGCAGGCTGCCCTTCACGTGGCCCCACCTGTCCTTTTCAGGCCTCCATGCTCAGGTCTACCTGGCGTCTGTGTCACTTAACTAGATGCCGACTGGCGCAGCTGCAGGCACTGCTGGGGCTGTTCTCTCCCAGCTCTGAGGACAAGCCCGTAAGACTCTGGCCAGGAAACAGTGCTGTATTTGCAAACTGTAAGGACTCATTGTGCCAGGCTCCACAGATAAGGACCAAGCCAACCAAAGACAGAAAAGGACGAAACACAGCACAGTTCCTTAAGATAAGGAGTGGGGGAGGAATACAGCTACACAGGTGGAATTCTTCATGCTGTCATCACACGCCCTCTTACATCAGTGGAAAAAGTAATTATCAAAAATAAGAAGAATCTTTGTTGTTGTTTTTTTTTCCCCTCTGGGTACTTGCCATGTGCCAGGCATAATGGCAACTGCTGACATATGTCATCTCCTTTCATCCTCTTAGAAACCCTATTCTTATCCTCATTTCTCAGGTGACAACCATGGCTGTTAGACAAGTGACATACCCAGTGCCATTGACCATGGTTGGTGGCCAAGTGAGGACCCGAGCTTGGAANGACATGCTGTTTTAAAATTATTAGCTATCCTCATTTTTGTCTTAAATTAAAACAAAGACATTTAGACTTTCAGGTTGCAAATTACTAAACAGTGAAATGAGAACACAAGCCACTATGCCCAAAATGTGACATGACACAGCCCCTGGGGGGATGGAGACATGGATTTCGTGATGTTGCACAAAAGACTCTAAAATCTAATTGCTTGTAATGGAGTCGCCTGAGAGTGGCCAAGGAGGTTTTCCCTTGAAGCCAGATTTTCCATGTATTCTCATTCTGGACTGAAAAACCAAACCATGTGGGTAGGGCTTCCTAACTACAGTGTTCGCTTCTCAGCCCTCTTCTTCCAGAACCAGGCTGTACTTGGTTCCTGGCACCCTGAGGAGAATTCAGTGAGTGCATTTGCCTTTTCAAAATCAGGTAAAAGACGATCAACTCCACCAAGCCAGCCTCTTACATGTCTAACAATGAACACTTCAGGATGAAACGCCTTGCGGCTGGCTGTATAAAGGTGGGCGATGAAGCATCCAAGTGGCTGCCAATTTGTTCCACCCACTCATCATTCATTCATTCAACAGGCATTAGGTTGAATCATAGGAAGTGGCTGCTTTTGCAGGTCAGAGGTCAGCAATTTCACATGGTGTTAGGAGACAATTCTCCACGGGTCTCTTGTGTTTCTGAATGTCTTGGAAGCAGAGGCACCGACTGCACTAGTCCTGAACTACATTTTCAAGGTTGTCTGTATAGACAACAGCCTTGGAAGACAGATATAGTGAGTGTCTCTGGAGCAACTGGCAGGTTTGCTTACTGTCCAGTATAGTGAAGATAATGGCTTCCTCTGCAGCAAAGAACAGGCCGGATGAACACCCATTTTAAGGGACTCAGGTAGAGTAAACTCAGGTTTCTCTCCTGTAATGCAGCTCACTGCATGTGCAGGTACCACCTGGCCCTGTTTGTGTTGCTCTGTGGGAACTGGGGCTGGGTAAACTGGCATACATGCTGATACTATGAATATTACATTGCTCTGAATAATAAAGTCTCTTGTCTCTGACCCAGGGGTCTCGTGTCTTCTGATAATATCTATGAAACTGTGTCAGGGTGATGTTAGCTTACAATTACGGTGAGATCTCCTACCTGTCACTCTACTTGACATATAGTTTACACTATTAACTGAGCACCTATCATATGCAAGGCACTGTACAAGTCACTGGTGAATACAGTGGTGAATAAGACAGGCACAGTTCCTGTGTTCATAGACCTTTCATGGTCATAGAGAATACAGGCCAACAAAATCATCAAACAAATAAAATAAAAACTAAGGTAAGTGCTTTGAACAGAATAAGATGCTGTGATAGGGAGTAATAAGAGGAAGCTACTTAGAGAGTAGGTTGGGGAGGGCCTCTCTGTTCTATGCAGATGACATCTAAGGGTGAGCTGTAACAAGCAAGTGAAGAGCTAGGCGAAGAAAATTCCAGGCAGGAGGAAGAGATTATGCAAAGGTCCTGGGGTGGAAAAGAGCAGAGCTGAATCCAATGTGGCTGGAGGGTAATGAATAAGGAAGAGTGTGACCTAAGATGAGTTTGGAGTGATCCAGGCAGGAGGAGGGGTCACCCAGGGATCTGCAGGCTACATGGATGAGCTGGATTTCATTCTGGGACCAGTGGAAACAAATGAGATTTTATACATAAGAACGGCGTTATTAAGCTTATATTTTAAGAAGTCAGTCCTACAGAGGAGATGGCGATTGCTTCTCACTGAGCATCTGGGTCTGGGTATGGTTTGGTGGAAGCTGACATCAGTAAGGCCCATGAGAAAGGACTGAGATCTTGACATAGGCTTCTCGCTGGGCTGGAAGGAGCCCTTTGTCCCTTAGCTGAGGTATTTGTCCTTAAAACATTTAGTTCCTGGACATCTTCTTTCCTCACTTCCGACAGTCTGGGTTTTGTACCCATCCTCTGTGTTCCCGTAATTCCTGTAATTGCCTTTTTCGTCCCTGTCTTCTCTCATCAAGCTCCACGAGGAAGAGAAGACTGGAATTGCTCCCTGAGGAATTCTCCATGCTTGCTACATGGTAGGTCCTTGGTAAGAAGCTGGCAAAAAGGGTGTGTGTGTGTGTGTGTGTGTGTGTGTGTGTGTGTGTGTGTGTGTGTGTGCTTGCATGTATGTAGGACAATCCAAAATAAGCAAAAACTGTAATGAGTATTTTTTCTTTCCCAAGGTCTTTCCCAAGAGTATTTAAGTTCCCCAAGGTCTTTCATTTGAAGTATTTCTACAGTTTTTGAGGGAGAAAACCATCATGCAGTACTGCTCAAATATAAAAGGATCCCACCCTTTGGTCTCCTTTTTCCAACACTCAACTAAATATCACTATCAAGGCGTTATCGTCTTTCCTTCTTGTCAACTTGGTTTAAGTTTTCTTGAGGAAACCATGGCAGGTGAGGAGAATAAGCAGGAAAGGGAACTTTGGCACAAGCGGAGGCTAGACTCCACTAAACCCGCACTGTATTTCAAGGGTGCCACTCTGTTGTCCCCCGAGACGAACCTCCCTCCTAAAAGCAGGCTGCTTCTCTCCAAAACGCATCACGAGACTTCCCAGAGTCAAAGGTGCATTTAGTGTGATGGCGGGTTGACACGCGCCGCACATTTTCCTTCTGCTTCCCATCCCAGGGGCTTTTGGTGCTCTTGGCTGTTCTTGATGAAGAATGTTCTGATAATAGATATGTGTGGGAGAGCCTCTGAACCAAATAAAACACGGTCCTTTCCCCTGCATTGCAGGCCAATCACTATCATTGTTCTATCAAGATGTCTGCCCAACTATTAGGCCGATTACCTTTGACTTTCTCTTTGAGCTACAGTCCAGACGAGAGAATTCCTCTGGGGAGAACTGCTATTCCCACCTTGGGCTGGCAGGTGAGTGAGGATAATGGCCTGGGGGAAGGGCATGTCACTAATGTCACTAACTCAATGACTGAGTCTATGTGGATAAAGGAGACGGGGCAGAAGCCATGATTAAACTTGCTGTGCAGGG
>NW_017731375.1:2388432-2392707 GCF_001890085.2 Hipposideros armiger | reverse complement strand
GATAAGTTATGCTCATTAGTAAGAAGATTAAAACCTAATGACAAGATAATGTTAAAATACCTGTAACTGATTTGCTTGTTAAAATTCTTATGGTTTGCATTAGAAAACTCCACGCAATCTTCTCAAACTAATGTCCCTTTTAGGGGTTTGCATACACATATAAGAGGAAATTTTGCATAAAACCTTAGCTTTTCCTTTGATATTTAATAAAAAGCAGGGCTAAAACATGCCAAAAATGACACATGCTCAATTAAAGCATGTTGAGATTTACCTACTTGGAAACAAAGTTAGGATTTTTTTCCTTACATTTATATTTTTTTCCTGATTTATTTTTCTGTTTTCTTTCTTTCTTTTCTTTTCTTTTTTTAAAACTCTTTTTATTTTGAGCTTTTCCCAATTTTTAAGAGAAATTCTGAGCTGATGTGAATGGTCGGAATTTACTGGCTGCGCTACCTGTTTAAAGATGTATACACTTTATTTCATTTACTCCTCACAATAGCCCTGTGAGGTGGCACCAGGTAGTTCTGCTTTACCACAAGGAAACGAAGGCTCCTAAAAGTCCAGTGATTTCCTCAGGTGGTGTGGCCAGGACTCGAGCCAGGTAGGGTGTGACCTGAGTCTTTTCCACAACCGAATTCTTCGGACTCACAGTGGCTCTGTCATGATTTAAGCAACCTCCGTCCTTTCCTCAGGGCTCATTTTAGGTGGGCGATCCTAGGAGGCCTAAATTACGGCTCCCGGTGTGGTCTTCTACACAGTAGAAATGACCTTGGAAGGTGCACCCTCCACAGAGAAGCCCACAGCGCCTCCACCCATCCCTTGGTGACCCATCATCCTGCAGGTCCCACACCTACCTAAGACAACGGTGCTGAAGGAGACCAGCTCTTTGTCCTTGCCATCATTGTAGAAGGCCAGGTGCCAGAGGCCCACGTCCAGGTACTGCACGAACACGGCCTCGTTTTGAACCAGGGTCTGTATGCTCCGGCGTTCCCGGGGGGACTCAACCACACTCCACTTCTCCTTCCCGTCCAGACGCTCCATGAAGTCATACTAGGAAAAGGAGAGAGACTGGCACGTGTGAAAAAGGGTGCAGACCTGGTCCCAGGGCTCGCACCTTCCCCTCCCAGCCCGTTCGCTACCTGAGAAACACTTTGCAGTACATTTGGCTGGGAGCTCATCCAGTGAAGCAGGAGTCACAAAAGTTGTACTAATAAGTCATCATTTATTATGCTTATAACTATTGCTAATAGTTTTATTACTAGAGGTCACCATCTCTTTTCTGCAGCTCTGTAATCCAAAAAGCTTTCAAACCCAAAGCTTTGATTTCGTCTTCACTGTTGCTGTCTCCTTCCTTCTCCTGCCCGCCCCCCACCATGTGTGCATGTGTGTGTTTGAGAGAGAGAGATGAACTATTGCTCCAGTCTCCATGGGTGTTGCATAACACAGAGTATGTGCCAAGGATAACTTTTCTGTAGTTCCTAAAATTCTGAATTCCAAAATGCATCTCACTCCCCATGAGTTTCGGATGAGGAATTATGGACCCATGTTACCAGTTACCATTTACTGATCATTTACTAAGGGAAGGTGGTACAGCAGAGTGGTTAAGACTGAGGGTTGTACTGAAGGAAATCATCAACAAAATGAAAAGGCACCTTATTGAATGGGAGAAGATATTTGCAAATGATATCAATGAAAAGGGGGTTAATATCCAAAATATATAAAGAACTCATACATCAAAAAACAAAACATCAAATAAAGCAATGCAATTAAAATATGGGCAGAGGACCTGAAAAGACATTTCTCCAAAGAGGACATACAGATGGGCCACAGGTACAGGAAAAGGTGCTCAACACCATTCATCATCAGTGAAATGCAAATCAAAACTGCGATGATATATCACTCACACCTGTCAGAATGGCTATTATCAAAAAGATAAATAACAAGTGTTGGCGAGGATGTAGAGAAAAGGGAACACTTGCACACTGTTGGTGAAAATGTAAACTGGTGCAGCTATTATGGAAAACAGAATAGAGGTTCCTCAAAAAATTAGAAATATAGCTACCATATGATCCAGGTATTTATCTGAGACAACAAAAACACTAACTTGAAAAGATACCACTCTATGTTCATTGTAGCATTATTTATAATAGCTATGATATGGAAGCAACCTAAGTGTCCATCAATAGATGAATGGAATAAAAACATGTGGTATATATACATGTATATGCATATGTGTGTATATATATAGATATATAGATATACGTGTGTATATATATATACACATGTGTATGTGTGTGTGTATATATATATATGTGTGTGTGTGTATATATATATATATATATAATGTAATGGAATACTACTTAGCCATAAAAAAGAATGAAATCTTGCCATTTTTGGCAACATGGATGAAATTAGAGGGTATTACACTAAGTTACATAAGTCAGAAAGAGAAAGACAAATATGGTATGATTTCACTTTAAGTGGAATGTAAAAACAAAAACAAACAAAACAATAGAAACAGACTAACAGACATGAAGAACAAACTGGTGATTCCTAGAAGGAAGAAGGGTGGAGTATGGGTGAAAAAGGTGAAGGGGATTAAGAAGTACAAACTTCCAGGTATAAAATAAATTAGTCATGGGAATGTAATGTGTAGTANGGCTGGCACATAGTCAATACTCTACAAATGTGCAGTTGTTTTGTTATTAGCCATTTCACTGAGTCCTCATAGACTCCAGCTAAGCCACATGTTGTGTGTGGTGTGTGCTGCTGTGTATGGGTCAAGCCTTTTGAGCTCAAACACAAGGTAATACAAAAGATATCATTTCTCATCGCTTCTTAAGCTAAAGATTATTATTATTATTTTTCTACCTCAACGTCTCAAACTCGTTCTAAATGTGTGGCCAGTTTCTTCCTTTTGTGAGCTGGTTTTTATCCTTTTACATTTTCCCCCCATTGGTACAAAACCTGATCTTGGAAATCTTCCCTGACTGTGGACGACTCCTCCAGTGACTTTCATTATACAAAGTTTATGACATTCGTTTAGATCAGGGGTTGGCCAACTTTTTCAGTAAAGGCACAGATAGCAAATATTTAGGCTCTCTAAGCCAAACTGTCTCTGTTGCACATACTCGACTCTGTCATTTTAGCTGCCACAGACAACATGTAAACAGATGAACGTGGCTGTGCTCCAGTAAAACTTTATTTATAAAAACAGGCAGTGGGCCAGACTCCACCCACGGGCGCCAGTGTGCCAACCCAAATCCCTCGGAGCATTTGGCTGCCCTGACAGGGCCAATCCTGCCTTAGCAGAGGGAATAAGGATAGATTTCAATCCTATGGTCAATACCAAATCCTATCTGATTTTGTGCCATTCTGAAGTTGTGGCCACCAAAGAAGAGCTGCCACTTGAATTTCAGATTGGTTTATATAGATCTTTCAAGAATCAAGGAACCCCTCAGAGAAATCCATGAGGCCAACAGAGAAGTTCTTTNGGCTGACGTGGCCACCAGGGAACAGAGTCTCAGGGAGCAATGAAGGCTGTGACTAAAACAGAAAGCAAAGCCAAGACAACCCAAGTGGCCACCAGCAAGTGGATGCACACAGGAATAACAGTACATCCAGACAACTGGAGACCCGCTCAGTAATAAGAGGAACAAGCCACTGATACACATGACCACATGGCCGAATCTGTGTGACACTGCCGAGTGAAAAAGGCCAGACAGACAAGTACAGGATTCCCTGTCCATGAAACTCTAGGGAGGACACAGCTCATCTCTAGTTGCTGAGATCAGGTTGGGGGTTGCCTGGGGCTGGGGTGAGGCTGGCCTGGACACAGTAGAGCTTTTGGGGGTGGCAGTGTTCTAGGTCATGGCTAGTGGTGAATACAGTTTTCAAATTTTTAGGAATCAAACTGTACACTTAAAATGTGTGCATGGGGTGGTTTATATATAACATCTACATTAAATTGATTTGAGACAAAGTAGGGTAAAGGGATAAAGTGTAGAGTCCCTTGTCAGGAAAGGGCTTGCTGAGGGCATGGTGTTTGGGTAGAGGCCTGACAAAAGCAAGCCATGTGAATCTCTGGGGAAGGAACATTCTGGAAAGAAGGAACAGCCAGTGCAGAAGCTCCGAGATAGAATGAGCTTGGCACGATTCGGGGAGCGCAAGTGGGCCAGCGTGGTGCAGTCGAGGGAGTAAGGAACAGATTGCTGGTGAGCCAGTCTGCAGAGGGGACCAGCAGACCATGATAACTGATGCCAGATGTTTACTGAG
>NW_017731375.1:2384017-2388106 GCF_001890085.2 Hipposideros armiger | reverse complement strand
AGGGCCTCTGGGCTTCGCAGTGGCTTTGGTGGTTTGTTGGTCGAAGATAAACAGGGTATAGAGTCTGCCAAGTGTCCTGCCCCCTGTATAGGAAGGCTAAAATTGTGGTTTTCAAGTTTCAGAGGAGTACTTTTCGGATGTCTCTGGTATGGGAGGGTGGCGGTGTAGGGGGAATGAAAAAGGAATAGAAAAGGATAAACAATCAGTACTAAAGGATCACTGAGAGCCATCAGTACTGCGGGGGTGAGCACCCCAGCACCCCTCCTTCTCAGAGCTGTTCAGAGCAGATGCCCAAGAGAAACGGTGATGAACTTTAAGTAACGAGGCCAGGCCAGGGCGGGGCAAGGACAATGCATTCCCTGGTAGGTAGCCTTTCCTGGGAATTCATGGAGTGGCCTCAATGCCAGTGACCCATGCCCATAGCCAAATAAGGCTCTGCCTAGTCCACTGCTGTAGTCCCCTTACACGCATAGTAGGTGCTCAATAAATGTTGGCAGAATTCAACATGTTGGTGGAATCCTTGGCAGAACACCGTATCTATCTGAAGACAGAGGCTCCTTGGCGAGAATGTTAACCCTCTCACAACATTTTTGAGGTCCGGGAGAAGTAGTTGAAAACTCTAAGTCCTGGTCTCTGAATTTCAAGACCCCCTCAAACCATGTGTTCCCAGTTACAAGGGTAACACATAGCTGTGTGGTGTTCGGCCACTTTCCCCTTTTAATTAGCATGTGTCGCTGGCTGAGGCTGTGTACAGAGCTGTAACTCTGCACCAACTCAACGCAGGGTCACCACCGCTAAAACTCCAGGGGGCGGCTCTCCTTGGTCACACCTGGCCTTGTAAGAGCCAGCTCTGAACGGGAAAGCTGTGTCCTCACTGACGAGTGATGGCTAAAGAAAAGCACAGTTTCTAAAAAGAGGACAATCGTTACATGAAGTTTCGACATAGCCCACATAACGAGGGATCTTCGCTGCCCTCTGCTTGGAAAGAACTTTCTCTCTCATTCCCTTCTCTTTATCTGCCTAACTCACTTTCTAAAAGTCAGCTCGGTACCACCTCCCTCAGGAAGCTAAAATTCCACATGGGTTAGGTTTGGGGGCCTGCTTTTATGCTCTTAAATCTCCTGTACCCCAATCTTTAGTAACAGTAATAGCTAACATTTGATGAGTTTACTATGTAAGGGACAGAACAGTCTCCGTAAATGATACATGGCATCGGCTCCAAGAAACATACAACAGGAAAGAGCTGGTAGGATGTGTGCATTCATCCCTCTCCCAGCCCATGGAGAGGTGTGCTTGGGCTGGACATGGCTGGACACACTGTGCATTGTGTCCCAGGAGGGGTACCCCAATCGCCTGCACCCTCACGTATTTATAAAAGGATTGAGAGGAGACAGGAACCACTTCAGTGAGCTGGAAGCCCCTGATCTTTGCAACCTGGAGGACCAGCTAAAACTCAGTCTGCCTATGAGCATTGGTTTCAGCCAGACGCTTGGCCGTTCTCCCTTTAGAGACCACGGGTTGCTAGGTTACCTGCGAGTGAGCTGTAAGGGCTGTGGACCAGTCAGATTGATTGACTGATCTCCATAGGGTGCTTTCTATTTGCTGGGCATTATCTCATTTATTCTCACAACAACCTGATGAACCGCAGTCCTCATTTTCCGGATGGCAGAGCTGAGTCTAGAGAGACCCGTCCACAAACATTCCACTACGACGTAGCAGAGATAACATTCAAACTCAGACCAGCCGATGCTACCATTGGTTCTTATCTTCCTCCCAGGACTAACTGCGTCTCACGGCCCGGTGATGCTGCTGCCATCACTGCTTAACTCATCAGGTCACCATCCCTTCAAAGGCAGAGCCGATGGCTTTCTTCTCTGCAGCCCCCGAAATTCAGTGAATATTTGTTGAGCGCATGAGTGGACTGATTTTATATTGCGTCTTCCCACAAGGCCATGCCCTCATCATGCTGCCTTTCGATCCAACCCAGGGGAAGGGTGGAAGGTGCTGCTCTGAAGACCACGTGAGCCACAGTGTAAGGGTCAAGTTCAATGAAGCTGATGGACATCTCCAGGCTATTGCAAGATGCACCAAAGCTCCTCCATGAGGCCCGAACAATAGAGGTTTTACCTCTCTGTACCTTGGTGATGTGATTTTTTACTTACTACACATTCCCAACTAATTGTCCATAGCCAATGGTTTCTCAAGAAGGTCACATTTAGCTCCTTGCCCTCCCAAGATCAATAGTTGGGTCTTGTTGTGGGCTGGTTGTGAAAATAAATCAAGTATATCATCGAGGAGAGGGAGCAAACTGGAGATGCGTCCAGTCACAAAATGACTTCCCAAGCCCCAAAGATGAACAGATCATAGGCACTGGCTGGCGTCTCTCAAAGCCTGGCCTGAACCTTTCACCAGAGAGCAGTATGACTGTGGGCAAGTTACTTCAGCTCTTTTACACCCACGCCAGGATAATAAAAGGATCCACCGCTGAGGGTCACCGTGAGTCGGGTCAAGCTCATGGTAAGCACTCTATCACTGTCAGCTATTCTTATGGTTATTATTATTGCTATAAAAGCTTGACATATTGCAAATCTTTTGAGCTACTGATAGCAATTCCACTGTTAAGAATTCATCACAAGGAAATTATTTAAAAATACATGAACATATACCTGCAAGGGGGTTTACTTTAGAATGACTATCACGTTGCAAAAGGGGGCACTGGTTAAAAAAATACCTTTAATCTATGCACTAGACTATTTTTGAGGCATTTTAAATGAGTTCATGGAAGAATATTCAGATTTACAAAGATGTTCCTTACCTATTATTAAGCAAAGAATCAGGGAAAAAAACATATGCATTGGATGGTCCCATCTTTGTAAAAATGATCACATTATGTGAACAGGGAACTGGAAATATGCTAAAAATGTTCATGTTTTCTATTTTTCCTATCATCATCATATATTGCTTTTATAATGAGAAAAACACAAATAAAAGTTATATTTAAAAATAAAAACAATTGAACTTTGTTTTGTTTGTTTGGGGGTTGGTATTATGGGAACTTTGAAAAACATAATAATAATAGCTTGTATCATTTTTATGTGCCAGCACAGTTCGAAGTGCTTTATAAAGATGACCTTGGGCCGGCCGAATGGCGCGATGGTTAAGAACTCGCTTNGAAATGATTCGCACGTCCTACCGTCTTGAGTGCTTATACTAGCCCTATTGAATAGGAATCACTATCCCCACTTTGTACATGAGGAAACTGAGGCCCGAAGAGGTAACATAACTTGCTCAAGAGCTGGTAAGTGGTATAATTGGGATTCAAGCCCATAAGCCAGCTTCAGAGAGCATCCCTAAATCCCCTGCATTACAGGCTACTCAAAACGCTGAACAAGCAGGCGGCCAGTGGGCAGGGTTGGCCAGCCTCGCCCATTTCGGGGGAGACCAGGGTCACATTCTCTTGTCCCTGGGGAGGAGGAAGTATCGCAGGGGTCAGGGGCAGGAGGGTCCTTGATGACAAAACAGGGCTCCCGAATTAGCCTGCAGACGTTGTCACAGGGGAAGTGGGGCTGCTAATAGAATCACACTTGGGATAAATAGCTTCGTTCATTTTTTTGGATCCCATTTTGTTGGCCTGGAATATCTCTTTCCTGTTGTGAGGCTGGGGCGGTAAGACAAAGGCTGGGGTGCCAAGTGTAGTGAGATGCAGCAATTTTACTCATCTTGATGGGGAAAAACAGTCCTTTGACAAACTGCTTAGAGTAGAAAGTAAGAAACCAAGGAGCTTGGGTGCTGGTGGGACTTCCCTGGAAGAGAGAAAGGAAGAATACTTTTTTGTTGCTGGAAACAGGAGGGAGCTAGAGAAAAGGGAGGGGAAGGCAGAGGGCAAGCAAGACGGTGGGGGGACACCCAGTCCCTTTCCTGTGACTCACTCCCCACACTCCTAAAGCTAAGAAAGAAAAAAAAAAGGGAAAACATAAAGGGAAATTATGGAGATGCTTGCCATGACCCAGTTTCTCATGGAAACTAGCAAAGAGAGTGAGCACCATCCCTGGATGTCACAGGGCAGGAAAGCAATGGTTAAGACATACC
>NW_017731375.1:2318372-2376862 GCF_001890085.2 Hipposideros armiger | reverse complement strand
CGGCCGTCCAGAGGCTGGCGACTGATCTGCCTTGCCAGGGAAGAGCGCAATGATGGTGCCAACTTGGGCCAGTGAAGCAACATCCTTCACAACTAGATTGAAGAACAAAATGACAGCAACTTGTCTGTTCCCCTTCCCCCAATTCCCCAGCATTGTTCCCATCCCCCCAATTCCCCAATAAAAATATTTAAAAAAAAAAGAAAAAAAAGATGACCTCATTTACATCTCAAAACAATGCTATGAATGTGTACTATTATTATCTCCATTTTACAGATGAGGCAACTGTGGCACAGAGAGGCTGAGTGACTTGCCCAAGGTCACACAGCTTGGAAGTATCGGAGGTTGAAATTCAAGGCCAGACAGTCTGGACAGGGCCACCGTCTTCTGCCCATGCTGTGTCTGGAACAGGCATTCTACAGAATTATTTATACTTTACTTTTATCTGTGTATCTATATATTTTAAAATTTATATTTAAATGCCCACACTGACTTGACATATACAATAAGACCTAGTTATCTGAGGATATTTGGAATTCATAAAAGGCTACTGAAGAAGAATGTCCTTAACAAATGGGAAAAAAAAATGATCTATTAGGACTTTATCCTAAAAAATGAAACTTGAATTGTGAAAGGGTTTTTGGTTTTTTTTCATCTCATATTTAGGAAATTCAGGTTATATCTGCCACTGTGCTCTAATTGTTAGAACGAACACTGAGTTTTCATACCGACACATAAACGTGACACTACACATTTCATTGTCTCTCAGCTTCATTGATTGCAAAACACATCCTGTTTCCAGAGGTGTCAGGAGACGAGCATGATGTGCATCTTGGAATCGATGCAACACTCGAGAACAATACGGCGTCACTTTAGTTTGACTGGAGTAACACAATCAAAAGGGACATGTCTGTCAACATATTGGCTGTCTTCGTCAAACTTGCCAGGACTTCTCTTTACATTATCATCGTCCTCCGGGAGGTGCCTCGTGTCACCTTTGTTACTTTTCTCTGCTGTAGTATTTCACTGCGGTGACTCAGCCAGACCTACATTTGCCAAGGCTTCCCCGGGCCCTTTCAAGCAGATGTCCAGCTCCACCGCCAAGGACCTGATGGAGTTCCTGTTTGGGGCGTGAGCTGTCATTTACCGGCCAATGACTGTGCTTCCATTGTACTACAGGAAGCTCCAGGAAACGGCCGCCCACAGAGGGGAGACAAAGGCGGTGTCTGCTCTGTCCGGTACCTACCAGTTTTGTGACCCTAAACTCTGTCTCAGGTCTTTCATGCGTAAAAGGGGGCTGCTCCTGTACCTACCCCCTCGGGTTGCTGAGAGGATGAAATATAATTCGTCTGAAACAGCCCTTAGCACCTTGTAGGTTTGGGGTGCAGCTTCTCTCCGTGTGTATCTAAGGTAAGGGATGTGAGTAGTTGTTAGATATTTTAAGTGATTCAATCTTGAAACAAGTACACTAATACATTGGTTTGTGAACATAATTCGTTCCGGAAACAAACTACTCGTATTGCAAGACATCGCTCGTTGACCACGTTAAAATGTATTAGAAATGTTTGCTCGTCTTGAGGAACACTCACAAACCAAGTTACTCGCAATCCAAGGTTTTACTGTATTTCCTATCTTCCTTTTTCAAGCCTGTGGATCAATTGAAGAGTAGCCAGAGCTGGTAAGGAAAATGATTAAGGAAAATACTGTTGCTGTTTGCAACTCCTTGTATATATCCATTGTGATTTTTAACAAAACTGTGCAAAAAAAGTACATAAATGAAATGAATATAAAGATCAGTCATCTATAGCCTCTCAAAGCTTGTTTTAGTCAAAACCGACTCAAGCTTGTCACAGAGTCACTTTTCTGAAGGACAGAGAGATGACTAAAAAGAAGAAAAGTGCAAAGAATATGGTAACAAATACCCATACTTCAACCACTCAGATGAATAAATGTTAACATTTTGTCACATTTATTTCCAGCCTTTGTGTGTGCGTGCAAGCATTGGAGATGGGAAGGGAGCTTGCCTTACTTTTAATGTTTTATTATGGAAAAAAACAAGTACAGTAAAACCTTGGATTGCGAGTAACTTGGTTTGTGAGTGTTCCGCAAGACGAGCAAACATTTCTAGTACATTTTAACGTGGTAAACGAGCGATGTCTTGCAATAAGAGTAGTTTATTTCCAGAACGAATTACACTCATAAACCAACATATTACTGTACTTTTTAAACCTAATTCTCAGTCCTATTCTTTTTACCTATTCCTCGAGGTGACCATTCTCATGAGTTTCACATCTCTCTCTTCATATATAATATATATACACACACATATTACACATACATATACAGAGACGAACATTATAATAATAAATATGGATTTGAACTATAAACTATATTTATGCTAATAAAAGTGTCCCTTTTATCCGTTGTATGCACGGGGTACTATATAAGATTTCCCTTGAAGACAAAAGGTCTTTGCCCAGCAAATTTGCATACTGCTGAATTACAGCACCTCTGAGACTCTCTGTCTACATTGTGACCCCTCTTACTTAGTCCTGCTTTTTCAGTTTCTGTCTTTTTCCCCCAAGTTCCACTTACTCAAGCATTACCCTTCTTACAAAACATTCGCGGTGTCCTCCACGCACCCCTGTCAAGACCGGTTCTCTTGTAAAACTCAAGCATCCCCTGAGGTTTCTCTTTAGCTTTGCTTGGTGGCTGCCCAGGAGGCTACCCATCGATTTAAGTGGCAGTTTTGGTTCCTGTTAGGATGTCACCAGATAATCACAAGGGGTCTCCCAAGTAAGGCCTTTCCAAAAGGATTTTGAGTCCAATACAGAAGAAACCAAGGTTCTCTTGGTTTCACAAAATCGTCTCCATACCGCAAACACTTTTTGAAAGAAAGGGTCTGAAAACCATGCCTATAAAAATATGCCTCCCTTCGAAGTGAAATTAAATTGCTGTGTGATGCGTTATGCAAGTTGAAGGTCAAACCCTGGTATTCCCTCCACATTAAGCTCACCAAACATAGCTCCACAGAAGGCGTGAGGTCCAGGGAGAGCCTGTCTGACTGGTGAATGGGAACTGGAAGGGTGTAGAGATGACAACAGAATCGGGGTGCTCAGAATACTCGGGGGACCCAGTGTCCCAGGGACCCAGTTAGTGCCACCTCTAATTGAAATGGCATGCAGTTTACTTTCTTGGACAAGAGAGATGGAGACAGGGAAAAAGCGAGTTCATTTTCAAATAAGGCTCTGAATTGGAAAGGGACAAACGGAGCTGGCAAAAGCCAATACCACTCATCACCATCTATACATTTGCTTTTAGAAAGGGTCATTTGGGGGAATTCTGCTGATGAGGACAAACAGGAATGTTTGCTCAGTTCATTTTACCTTGGTCCACACATACTTGATCTGCCATATTTGCATTTATTTCGTATGCTCGTGGGGGCACTTCGTGGTCTCTTAGATCGTTCCTTTCTCTTGTTTAATGCGTGGAGGTTTGCTTCCCACCCCACAGACACATCTGTGAGTGCACACATCAGGGTAGAAGGCACTTGGGGTTCACAGTGTCTGCTTCCACCTGAGTGCCATTCAATCCTAGCACCTCCCTCTAATCAACCCCCTGGCGCCCTTAGCCCGCCCTGTGCTCTCAAGTTGCCTCTGGAAGCCACTGGGCTCTTGGCTCCATCAGCCAGAGTGATGAAATAGGCATTTTTAATATTTGCTAAACAGGACCGTGGAGAAGGTGACGTCTCGGCAGGGCTCCCAAGCGGTAACGGCGTCTTGTTGTCTTCGGTTAATCATGCACCTAATTTGCCCATTATTGACTTGTTCTCACAGAGGATTTCACTTCGCTTGACATATCAGCAGCAGTCAGTGATGAACTGTCAAACAAACTTGCTCACTGCCTTATAACCACCCAAGAGCCTGACCCGCAGCAACAGTCTCTGAGGTTTCCTTTGATGCCTAGCACGGTAGCCAGGTCAGCTTATTATTCCTTTGTGAAAGACTCATCGGCTCCCTCTCTAGAACTGGGGCTGAGTGAGTCTGACACTGTAGACTTTCAACTATTTGGCAAGATGCACTAGGTTTCCTTACACACACCATCCCCATAAGAATTCAAGCTGGGGGGTTATGACTGGCTTAGCGCAAGTCTTCTTTTTTTTATTTTTTTGTCTAGGTTTTAAAAAATGCAATGCAGGATATCAAAATGCTGCATTTCAAAGACAACCTAATATCTGCCTTTCAA
This sequence comes from Hipposideros armiger, assembly GCF_001890085.2. Lineage (NCBI taxonomy): Eukaryota > Metazoa > Chordata > Mammalia > Chiroptera > Hipposideridae > Hipposideros > Hipposideros armiger. The sequence continues at coordinate 2,372,620 of NW_017731375.1, read as the reverse complement.
ATTGACAAAGCTTAAACAATGATAATACCCAGTTTGTGCAAGGGTTCAAGTAAACAAAATGGGCAACCACACACTGCCACTGGTGGAAACTTTCAGAAGGACAGTCTGGCAATTCGTACAACATCCCGAAGGGTTACTTTTGGGAAAAGAACTCAGGGTGTGCGCGAAGACGAGCCAGGAGGACAGGTATCCTGCATTTTGCTCTAAGTCATGAGGGCTTTTCACTGCTGGACCTAGTACCGCTCAGCTCAGTGACCTTGTACGATTGTACTTCCTGGCCCAATGAAGTCAGGATATGACTTGCTTTGGTCCACATGAGAACAGCTTAAATGATACGTGTCACTTACAAATGGAGTTCTTAGGGATATGTGCACGTAATTCACCACCTTCTCTTTCCGTTGCTACTGGGAAGAGTCACGTTCCTGGTAGGGAGGCTCCACAGGTCTGTGTCCTTGCATGAGGCTGACATTGAGCAAAGTCCAATGTCACCGAAAATGAACATATGAAGTAGGGTTTCCCAACCTCAGCACTTTGGACATTTTGGGCGGGATGAGTCTTTGCTGTAGGGCCTGTCCTGTGCGTGTTTAACAGCATCTCCAGGATATACCCACTAGGCTGCCAGGAGCAACCTCTTCCTCGAGTGACAGCCACACATATTCCCAAATGTTGCTAAATGTCTCCAGGGTGGGGCACAATTGCCCCTGGTTGAGAACCACGGATACAGAATAGGCAAGAAATAGCTTCTGTTGTTTTAAGCTACTCAAATTTGGAGTTGTTTTTTTTTCCCCTACAACTGATAAGTTTTATTATATCAAAAATACTATGTAAACATTTAGCAAAAGGGGACTGCTTTCAAATTATGGCTGTTTTTACGTTATTCCTTTTGTTTATCTGTGTTTAAATTTTTTTCTTTAATGAAACAGTTTGTTCTTTAATAAGAAGAAAAAGCTAAAAAATTAATTTTATTTTAAAAACTGCATTTACATAATTGCCTATTTCTATACAGTATTTGCTAGGGCCATGCAGAATTTCTTTCTTTCTTTCTTTTTTTTAGATTTTTTTTTTAATTAAAGCTTATTGGTGTGACAATTCTTAATACAGTGAAACACTTGCATATGATATCTTTATATTGTGCTTTCGTTTGTAAAATGTTTTCTCATCCTACCTTTGTTGCTGTTGTTGTGTGATTATAACACTGTAAGGCAGGTAACACAGGTAGACGAGGAAACTGAGGCTAAGAGAGGTTATGGGACATGTCCAAGGTCACCTGGCTAGTATGCAGCAGGGCTTCCATTCTCAGCTCTGCCTCTATTCCAGGACTTTCTCCCCTATGCCACGGTGCCTCTATCCCTGTGTTTAGCCACTTTCACAAAGTCACCTGGGACACACTCTGATTCTTGGGAAATTTAAGCAGAAAGGATTCTCTCTGTAGTTAATATCCCTGGACATGGATACTAAACCTTGTAGGCTCTTGGTCAGAGCTTGATACTCAATAAAATTTAAGCATAGCCATTTCATGCAACACAACCAACAGAATTTCATATTCGTTCCCCTCCCCAGCTCTTTCTCTTTCTCACTTTCCAGCTCGAATGAGTCACCTTGGCTAGACTGCCAATCCCTATAGAACTTATGTTCCTTGATAGGATATGCCAATAGATGAGAAATTCTATAATGAGTTAGTCACCTGTCCTTGCAAGGAGCTAAGCACCGTCTCCTCGAGGAAATGTAGCTCATCAAGTGGACATGAATGCATGTAATGACAGCGAATGAATGTGAGAATGTGTAGAGAGTCATTTTTTTCCTTTCTCCCTTTTTCTAAGAAGCGCCCCTATATTGTACCTGTCTTGTGCAATTCCAAACATCTGCGCTGTGTCACTTACTTGACCCTCCCACGCACACTAAGCTCCCAAATTGGCAGCTGGACTGAAACCCTCAGTGCATATCAGCCCACGCCTATTCATTTCTTTTCCCGTGAAATATGGGACTGTCCCTGGAGTAGAGCTATTTTGAGAGGACGATCACTAGAACAATCACTGGCTTGGCAGGAGATGGACAGTGTGGTGTAGCCACAAAAGAAGAAAAGACATTGTCATGGAGGGTTTCAGTCTTGTCAGAATAGCATGGAACCTGGGTAGCGTGTTCCTGCCTGCTGTCCACTATCACGCAGGTACAGAGATGCACCTACTTGACTTGGCACGTCCGCTGGCTTTTCCATGATAGCAGTTGCTCAGAGCATGCAAGTGAAGGGGGATAATGGTTCTTTGAAACAACTGCCGGAGAGGAAGTGTTTTTAACCAGTAAAGCTCCTTGCATCTAATTGACTGAGGGGAAAGTTACACTCAGCTCTACACAAAGGCACGTTCACACTTAACTCGAATAATACCAAACGGCATATTTCACCATTGCAAACCCTTAGTTATGCTACAATAGAATCCGTGGAGCCTGAAGGTCAAAGAGGCCACCTCACAATTTGCATAACTTCCCAGGGCAGTGCCACACCCCTCCTGGCCAGAAGTTACAGAAATGCCTCAGGGACTCCTCCCAGCTGAGTCTCTTTCTTTAGAGGAGAAACTCTTTGAAGAGCAGATGTGTCGTTTGTATAAGGAGTTCTGCTTGGTCAGGGCTACGTTAACTCTTCTCTGGTTAATCAGTGCCTAGACCAATACATGTTTTTCTGGATGAATGCATGGAGGTCGTATTGATTACCACTTGCCATATCGGTCCCTATAGCATGGCTGTGAATGGTAATGAAAACCTCCACAGCCCTCCCTATCCAAAAAGAAATAGTCCTTTTAAGTCCCTTATATTGATCATTTCAGGCTGTGAAGATGGGATTGCAAATAAGTTTCATCTTCAGAGCCAACGTTGAATCGTTAGTGGCTGCCTTGAGGGTTCTGTTGGATGTCTCTGTGCATTGAGCTCAGGGGGGAAACGTGCAGCCATCGATTAGCAATGTCTGCCATGAGCTAAAGACAAAGAAATGGTGGCCTCCTTGCTTTATATTTGCCAATGGGTTTGAAGCTCTAAATTCTTCCAATTGAATTTTCTAGATAAATACCTTTCCAACACATTTTGAATTCAGCCTTAACTGGATATAATGTGCGGTTAAGGATGTTTTCCTTCTACCGGAGTATTTTCTTAACATAGTTCTTTATGTACTTGCTGGATTTGAAAGCAAGCAAGGCGGGAAAGCCCAACTTGGGTTTCCTCAGGATATCCAACACTTACTGGAAAAGAAAACCAAGCTAGTAGGGTGTTAATTTATCCCAGTAGTGTGTATAGTAAAATCTCTACCAGGACAAATTAAAGGAGGGATGAGAGGAAAAACAAGGAAATCCATCATGTAATCGAATCTCTTCCCTCTCAATACTGGGAAGAGCCTCACTGTCACGTGCCAAAGACTCCCTCCCCCAGGAACTCAGGACAGGGAAGTTGGAGAGAAACCACTGCTGACTCTCGTTTAATGCTACATCACTCTTTTCAAATATAGAGGGATGTCTCACTGTGTATGTGATATTTTAACAACTTCATCCAGTAACCAGAACACCTGAAAAGAAAGTACCCAAGGATTCACCTCCGGGTCTAGCAAAGCTGACTTCATCAGGGAGGGACATTATCTTTTGTTTTGAAATGCAATTCATATAACATAAATTGCACCATTCTGCAATTCATTCGTTTTTAGCACACTCACCCTGTTGTGCAACCAGCTATCTAATTTCAGAGCATTTCCATCACCTCAAAAAGAAACCCCATACCTACTAGCAGTCAGTCCCAATTCCGCCTCCTCCCCCCGACCCCCGGCAATCACCAATCTTTCTGTCTCTATAGATTGGCCTCGTCTGAACCATATAAATGGAATCACATAATATGTGGCCTTGCGCATCTGGCTTCTTTCACTTGGCATAATACTTTCAAGAGTCATCCATGTTGTAGCTTATAACAACACTTCATTACTTTTTATGTTTGAACAATATTTCATTGTGTGGACATATTGCAGTTTGTCATCAGTTGATGGACATTTGGGTTGTTTACACTTTGTGGCTATTATGAGTAATGCTGCTGTAACATCTGTGTGTTTGTTTTTATGAGAAATAATCTTTTCAGTTCTCTGTGGGTCTATGCGTAGAAGTTGAATTGCTGGGTCATATGGTAATTCTGTTTAACTTTTTGAAGAACTGTCAAATTCTTTTCTATAGCGGCTACACCGTTGTACATTTTCACCAGCCACGTACCAATTTACTAGGGTACTGATGTTCCAACTTCCCCACATCCCTGCCAACACTTGTTATTATCTTTTGATTATAGACGTCCTAGTTGGTGCAAAGTGGCATAGTTTTAAACTCATGGTGATATCAAGCATGGTCATACCTGGGCATGAGACGGTGGAAGTCCCCTTCTTATGTAAACGCCAAAGAGAGCGTCCTTCCCGAGGGAGATGTTGAATTTTAAGAACTGGGGCTGACTGATGTGAATCTGTGATCTCCAAAACACGCCTGGTGGGACTTCCTGGGTCACGCGCCGACCCACCTCTGCTTCTCCACTGTCGATGCTGCTGTTTTTCAATGACCAGGGCACTGGAAGACAGGAATTGGTAGGAAGTCAGTGACACCTGTATATATCAGTCAGCTCTACATTTCTGTTTAATGATATGCCGGGATTTAAAAACAAAGCAAAACATATTAAGATTAAACTCATGGCAAGTTTCTCTTTAAGTCAGAGCTTAAAACATTTAGGTATTAAATAACAAAGCTATAAACTCCTACCCCAGGGCATCTGAAATATTGGCGTGATGATTTCTAAAACTTCTGTGACTGCTCTTTACTGATCAAATATAATAAGAGCTGTTGTCTGCTAAATACACGTAAAGCTTCCAACAGCCCCAAATGTGCCTCTGAGGTGTAAAAATGATCAGCAGGGGAAGGGAGGAGAGTGATATTAATTTGGCACCACATTTAATTCTTGTAGCCTTTAATTATTCTTTCCAGCTACAAATGAATCCAATATATTCTGACATTTTCATAAATTAAAAAAAAGAAAAGAAACAACAGTAAACAAAAATTGGTCCAAAGTAAATACAATGACTCAATAGAAAATGGGACTTGACCTCAGGCTGACCTAGTATTGGGAGTGACCCCTTCCTTGAGCAAGAGGAATGGATCTAAGAGCCATGCAGAAACCACACCTCTCTCACAGTGACAGTGACGCATCGTGGCGACATGATTTGAAATTGCTTATATGGCAAATATCCATTGCCCACACTCAGCGTCCTTCAGAATTTTAACAGGAGTTCCAGAAATGCTTATTTTGAAAGAAGATTTTTAAAGAACAATAAACCAAACAATACGTCCTACACTTCCAAGGGTGACTTTGGGAACACAGAATTAAGCATTAAGAAGAAGCTGGGAGTTTCTGGTAGGTGTCCAAGAAGAGCAAGTCACCTGACCTCTCTCAGGGCCTCATTCTCCTCGTGTGTGAAATGGGAATAAAGCCGGGGTAGAGTCTCGTTTTACTAAGGTCATTCGCAATTCCTTCAAATGGATGCTTAACTTGAAAAAATCAAATCAAATCAATCCCCTATGTTCTTGAGCACTTTTAAACCAACTGAAACCAGATACAGAAAGAATTAAAGGCATTTTTTGTTTCAAGGGTCTTTTCACTGTTCAGTTGAGCATGTTGATGACCTTGTGGATATGAAAAGTTTGCCCGATGGGCAAAGGATGGGAAGCATGCTCCCCTCTGATTCTGTAATGGATGGGCTCTTCCGAAAATATTTATCTATATTTGGCGACTCCACCTTGCAGATGGTTTAGAAGGTCAGGAGAGGTTATGCGATTGCTGAGTGAGGACGGCATGAAAGGTTAGCGGAGCCGCCTGAGTGCAGAGGCATTTATTTCTGTCTAGCCACTGCACCAAGATGAGACTTGTAAATGACCTGGGTGCCCGTTTCCCCATCTGTAAAATGAAGAGGTAACATCTGTGGATCTCTGAGGTTTTCCAACTCTAAATAATAAAAGAAAACCACAGAGTGACTTGAGGGTCTGAACTTATTTTTTCCCTTTTTTCTTGAACAAGAGTGATGATTCATTTGTATGTAGCTCAAAAGTGGACCAAATAAAAAGTCAACAGGGGCTTAAAATAAAGTAGGCGGAACACTGGTTTGGACCTTAAGAAGAAACTCTTGGCCCCTGGGATAATAAAACTAAGGAACGGGCTCCTGAGGGAAGTCTGGAAGCTTCCGTCACATAACATCGTTAAGAAGAAAAGAAACAACTACTACGTCCTGAGTGGTTCAGAGCTTTAGATGGGGACTAGATGACTTCTCTAACCTTTTTATGTTGGCTCAGACACATGGAATACTTCCCTGCAAAGCGGAGGGATACTGTATAGTACGTAAGAGCGGAGACTCTGGGCTGAAACTGCCTTGGTTCAAATCCCAGCTTTGATCCTTGCGAAGCATATCACTTTTCTGGACCTCAGTTCCTTCATCTGTATAGTTGGGACACTATTATTATGTCATAGGATTGCTATTAAGATTTAATGAGTTAATTCATGCAAAGCTTTTAGAATAATTTTAGGCACAAAATAAATACTAAATAAAACTGAGATGCCATTATTATTATTATTATTATTATTATTATTATTATCTATAAAGCTCTAAGCCTAAATTCAGTGTTGATTTTGATGAAATAATGACAAGTTGAGGGGGAAACACTTATTATCACAAGTTGATCAGAAACTCTATTATGAATTTGAAACAAATTTGTGCTTAAAAATGCTGCTTTTGACAGACTCCCTCCTCCCCCCAAATTAAGGCCTTTGGGGGGAAGAGATATAATTAAAAGGCTGTAGTAAGGAAGAAATACAGTAAAAAAGACCCCCGGGGAAGAATAGTTTAGGGTCCTCCAACAGTGACCAAAAGTAACCCCAGCAGTCATACAGTGGCAATAAGTTAAAGAAATGCATTAAAAATAAAATAGAATTTAGAAGAAATGAGTCATCTTTAAACTTAATAAGACGGGCTTTTCTTCATGTCTGTTGGGCTTTCAGGGTTGCTGGGTTAATGACAGGATATGAAAAAGCAGGAAATCAGCACCCATGAGCCCGCTAATCTACTGTTGAAACCTAAATGGATTTTGATAATGTCAAGCCAAATGAGGGTGCCGGAGCTGGGCAAGGTGGCTGGCCTCTAGACAGCGCTGGCTCTGGAGAAGTTCAGGCAAGGAGCCCAGGGGGGTTGGTTCTTAGGGAAGTGGGATCCCCCTTCTTTTACTAGACCCCAACTTCAGGACACTGACTTCAGTAAATCAGCGGCTACTCCCAGTGAGGACAGGTTGCCTTCTCAGTTCTCACACCTCCCCCTAGGGTTTCAGACGCTCTCCCTGTTCACGTCTCAGGCACTATGGAGAGAGTGCACCTGGGTGAAGTACAGGCTTTGCGGCCAGACAGAGTGGAGTTCAAATCCTGGCTCTGGTTCCTCCTGGCTGGGTGGCCTCCAGCAATTTGCTTAACCTCTCTGGTCCTCCACTCTTTTTTTTTTTTTTGACGATGGGAAAGATAATAGTAGCTGTCTCACAGGGTGGCAGTGACCCCTGCATGTACACAAAGAAGGGCTTAGTGCAGTGCCTAGCACACAATAAGAGTCAAATAAATGCCAGCTAGTTACACTGAATTACAGAATGAAAAACGATATGGGAAACCACTGGGCTTCCTTTTCAGAATAAAGAATTTTCTAAAAGAAAAACATTGTGTGTATATGTGATATGTATATATGTATATATATATATGTATACATGTCTATCTAGCTTCTATCTATCTGTTTGTCTATCGATCATCTATCTATCTATCTATCTAGTCTACCAAGAGAGCAAGGAGAGCATAATTCTCCTGGAATAGACTTAACTATGGAATCAGCTTAAATTTGGGAATCAGCATTTGTTTCCAGTATTGATTTTTGGTGGGGCCTTCTAGGAGCCAGTGTCGTTCCTTTATTGATCAGCTTACTTCACTGATAAACTTGCTTTATTGCATAACACTGAAATGAAAGCCCAGGTGAGCTGCACCTTCACGCGGAAGCTCTCTTTTCCTTTACATCCCTCACCCCCCCTACACGCATACCAGAAAAATAGGTTCTTTCTCTGAGCTTCCCTAGTATTTACACTTAACTCTCTTGTTACGTACTGCAACTGGCTTTGCTGGTCTTACAAAGTCTCTTTTATTAGACACTGTGCTTCCTGAGGTCGGGCAGAGCTGCGAATTCATCTCTGGGTTCTCCGTGGTTTGAATCCGGCAACCCACGGGTGCTCTAGAAATGTCTTTCGAAATGAATCACGTTTTACATGCCCATCTGATGGGGTATTTCAGCGCAATTCCTGTGACACTGAGTGAAATGAGACCTTAAGGAAGAGTCACTTGGCAAAGTTGCATGTAAGCTGGTTTTTAAAAAAATAAAATTACCGTTTGAAAGCTCTATGGGGATGTTTACTATTTAAAGGAAACTTCCTTGTGGATCCTTTTGAAAAATTGTGAGTAAACGCTTCATTTTCCTTTTGTGTGAAATCCTATAAACAAATAAACCAGGGGAGTTGAATTACAGGAAAAAGGTTCTTAGAGTAAGAACTGAAAGGCCAGGGTCCTAATCTTGGTGCTCCATGACCTTGAAACTTTTGTGGAAGGAGGAGGGGTGTACATGAGCTATTGGGTTGAACTCCCATTCTCGCCGCTGAGCAGCTGCCTATTAATAGTTTAGGCAGGTCTAGCTTTCAAGGTCTCAGTGTCCTGTCTACATTAGAGTGATTTGGACCTACAACTATCTTAAGTAGCTTTCTTCTCTAATCTACTGTGGTCTACTGAGCAAGCAAAGAGGGTTATCTCCTGGTATATGCTACAAAGGATGGGGGGTGTGGGGGGGGGAGAGAGGGGGAGAGAGAGAGAGAGAGAGAGTGTGAGAGTGTGTGTGTGTGTGTGTGTGTGTGTGTGGTCATAGCAGAAGGGAGAAAGCTGCCTACACTAAAAAAACCCAAAAAAACCCCCAAAAACCCCAATTCTATTCATTTAACATGAGATATTACTATTAAAAGCTAGTGACTGCTTTCAAGCCAAATTCTCCAGATGTGCAACTGATTATGCTTTTGCAAAGAGAGGTTTTCCCTTTTCATATATAGGTACCTGCTTTTAAATAGAAAATTATCATTTTGAAATCATTTCAGATTTATCAATAAATTAAAAAAAATGGTACAAAGAATTCCTCTACATCCTTCGTCCAGATCCATCAATGTTGTATACGTTTGCTCTCTCATGTTCTCTCTCATAGATGTGCAAGTATTTTTTTCTGAAATACTGACAATAAGTTACCAACAAGATGCTTTGTTATCTCTAAACACTTCTATGTGTTTTTGTCTAAAATCTAGGACATTCTTTTTTCCAGGGTATAGTTATCAAAAACAGAAAATTAACATTGATACAATGCTATACTATTTTAGAAATCCTATTCAAATTTCCCAGTTGTTACACTAATATTCTTTATGGCAAAAGAAAACAAGGCTTCTTCTGTATACTTTTAAAAAGACTTTAAAATATGTGTATATACCTCTATAATTTTAAAAACAGTAAAAATCAAAACCCTTTTTTGTAAATACAGCCTCAAAGGAGATAAAAAGAAAAGGTGGGTTTTTCCAGTTGCTGCAGCCAACGTGAGGAAGCTCTCAGTGGCTCTGTCCCTGGAGTTCAAGTCCCTGGGCTGGTGTCCAGGAGGGAAGGTCAAAGAGGGCAGCAGCACAAGCCAGGCCCCTGTCCCACAAATGGACCTGAACCTGGGGTCCCCTGAGTCATGCCAGCTGTTCGAGGACCACAGGCATGGCTGGTCCCTAACAGGCTGCTACTGAGAGCCAGGCAGCCAGGAAACAAGGTACCTGAGGTTTCTGTCTTTCCCTGCAGGGTGCGGATCCTCATACTGAGAAGTTCTCAGACCTCAGAGGGCAAGACCACACAGCCATGTTGGTCATTCCTGGATTTGAATCCCAGCTCTGGCAATGACCAGCTGTGTACCTTTGGGCAAATCACTCGCCCTCTCTGAGTGAGTCTACTTGTCGGTATAATGGGGTTCCTTCTGAGGACTAACCAGGGTAACATATGTAGTACCTGACTGCAAGCACTTTGACAGCTTTCTTCTAGTCTGTTGCTGTGTTACCTAAAAACAGCTATAATGATCCTGGATTTGGAGGATAAATTTGTGATGGTCTAATTTAAAATACAGGCTGCCTAGGGTAGGCACAATTCACTAGAGGGTCAAGGGGTGGCATGGGCCTTCAGGAAACAGGCCGTTATTTTCCAGAGCAGCTAAAATCAGGATCCAATGAGAGGTCCACATGTCTGCAGACAGGGAGGGTCCTATCACATGAATTAAGGTGCAATGGCCAGAGAAAACAAAGTCACAAGTTCATTCGCTCCAAGCTGCAGATGTTGATGTGTATGCAAGCTGCTTCTCAGGTAGAAACCTCTATGCAGCCTGCGTTAGTGAAAAACAGCCTGATTTTAATTATTTAGCAACGATTCATGAAAGCAACATTGGGTGGGCCATTCATTCAAACTTTCTTAGAACAAGTATTTATTGAGCATCTACTATAGTGTTAGGTAATGTTTAGTCAATATCAAGGGTTGGGGTATATGTCATAAACCCATCATCTCTCATCTAGGCAGCTGCAGCCCAGGGTCCCATGGACTCCATTTGGGCTTGAATTGGCAGCATCAGGAGAGGAAGTAAACAGCCAATTTGTGAAAGTCTAGCTACCATCCTTGGGTTCCAGGCAATGACCGAGAGGGGTGTCCTGGCAAGCAGGACTCAGTCCAGCCCACATTGCCCAGAGCTATGGCTTCCATGTCAACCTTTTCTTTCTATTCACGAGCTCAAAGTGAAAAGTGGGGGTGATGATCATTTTGTCCTAAGAAGCAGATGCTTAACACACGATGGTTCTGGCTGGTTCATCTCCAGCTTAAAGATGCGATTTCTGGGATTTGAGCGGCAACACTCTAATGATCAATTTTGCACGACAGCCCACCTCTATAGCTCCACGGCAGATTGCTCCTGTAAACGTGAAGCTATTGCCTATTTCAGAAACATGTACCTAACATTCCAACCAGTTAAATAAGACCGATGTCGAGCAAATCGACAGCCTTCCGTAGCCACATTAGGAGCTAATCATTTCAGAAAACGTTGCCATAATTCATTTATGAAAACAGCGAGACTATTCCCCAAACAAGTGATAAAGGGAATGGACTCAGAGTCATACCGGGGAAATGAAGCCTCATATTAATACTTCCTAAACTTAACTGAACTCCGGAGGCACCTTGGCATAAATCTGCCTTGCAGATTCTTCTGCCTCACATATTTTTATCTATTGAAAATAAAGTTGAATTCAGAATATTGCTTCAGTCATTACACCTTGTTTCCATTTATTTGGGAATCAGGACAACCATCTGAGGGTTCTGTTTAACCAAGAGATAGAGGAAAAGACTCTCTTAAGGACCCTAGTAGATTCACTGCCTTAGATGACACTCCTCTGAGTCACCACAGCTCATCAGCCCTCACCCTGCTCCTGGCTCGCTATTCTTCAGGAATAAATTTCTAGCCCAAGTGTTACGGCTCCTGTGACTATATTCACAACATCGCACAGTAATAATGATTTTATAAAAGTCCGTAGACTTTGCATCTTTTGAAACCTGCGTTTGTCGCCTTAGATAAAAACCGTCAACTCTTTGTCACTAGGAGGGTCCCCAGATACTTATACATCTGACTGTTCCAGTGTTCCTGCCTCTGCCTCAATTTGTAGTTCAGTTTATTAGTATTATAGCAGCTAAAAATTATGGAGTGGTTACTACTTGCCATACAATCTCCCAATGGTTTCTCCCATTTTTTCAAATGAGAGGACCATGGAGGTAAAATGACTTGCTTAAGGTCACACAGCTCTTAAGCGGTAGAGCTGGGACTGAAAAAAAGCCATGTCTGACCAATACCAAACTGCACCCACCTTACCACTCTGCAGCCATGGTGGGAAAACATGGCCTCCAAAAAGAAGGCAGGTGTGGTGTCACTACATGGGCTACTGCTATGTTTGCCAGTAGACATGCAACACTGTTAACAGCTGGTTCAAACAATGACCCCGTGCCTTCTGGGAACTTCATCAACTGTGAAAAAGCCTCAGGTAGGGAAGTGATCATTTTGGAACCCTGGGCTGTGTTCCCTGAGACAAGAGCCAGAGGAAGAATTAGCAACCGCCCTACTAATCTGGCTCCTAGCACCATGCATTAAGCCAACTCGTAAAAATCATTATGAAGTTTTTGCTGAAAGGGCAAGTGTAGAAAAACATGTTTCTAAACAGAATAACAGTCTTTGCCATTTTTTCCCAACTTGCATGCCATCTGGTTATTCTGATTTTTTTCTTTTTTTCTCAAATGGTAGGAAGGAAATGTGCTCCAGGCACAAATAAATGTTTACAGCTGAGTTATAAACCGAGAATGGTGGGGCTTAAAGGCTGGCAGTGATGGAGTTCCGGCTTCAGGGAGGCAAACAGCGCTGTGGCGGACGGGCTAGCTTTTTGCACGTTGGACCTTTTGAACGGCAAGTCCTGCCTCCCACTGACCTCATCAGGCAAATGGGTAGGAAGAAATCTTCAGGTGGGTAAAAAGAAAAGAAAAAGATGAAGCAGCATGGGTGCCTGTCCTGACATTCTGAAGGCAGCCTCTGCCTTTAGAAAATACAGCACCTCGTAAGAAGTGGCAGCCTCCAGAGGCTTGTTCAATGCACCAGCTGGATGTCATGATGATGTCAGTGACAGCTAATATTCACCCATCTCTTATTAAAGCCTGATACCACACACCGTGTTTTATAAGAGTTGTGTCCTTTATGCTGGATAGCACACTTGTGTGTGTGTGTGTGGGGTCCATTTTACAGACGAGGAATCACAGGCTGAAGGAGAACACAGGTCCTGCCTAAGCTCGGGCAGCTGAGAAGCGATGGAGCTGGAGTTTGTATCTGGCTGGACCAACTCCAGAGTCCTATATTATGGAGGACCTGTCAATGCCAAGTTGCCAAGCATGGCTCATACCCAACTCTTGGTCAAGAAGAAGATCGGATCTACTGGGAGTTGGGTCTCTTCTTGTTAGATCTCTATAATTTCTGTAGTTACAGGAAAGGGCACAGAAAGTAGGAATGGGTCTGTAAATGATATACTTGTAGAGCTGTCAGCAAACTTTTTCCATGAAGGGCCAGATAGTAAGTATTTTAGGCTTTTTGAGCTGTCTGGTCTTCATTGCAACCAGTCAACTGCATGGCTGTGGTGCAAATGCAGCCCTAGACAATGAATGAGCATGGCTGTGCTCCGATAAAACTTTATTTGCAAAAACAGGCAGTGGGCCAGGTTTGGTCCACGAGATGTCATTTGCTGACTCCCGATACAAAGGATACCTTGAATTTACAACGAGTGATAGGTTTTGAGAATGATCCCTGAAATTCCACTTGGGAGCTTATTCTTTCTTAAGATCAGGGAGCAAATTGGCTCCACACCATGTGCCCTTTGAAAGCTCTTGTGTACTTTGCCTCTGGGCCTCGCCAATCACACTGGATTCCCTTATGTTATCTGACCAGGTCAGAGCACTGTATTGAATCTTTGTTCTCCAGGCTTATCTAATCCCAGATCTATAGAAAAAGTGCTCCGTGCTCTTGTAATGAAGATGTATGAGTTCATTCCTTTTAACACAGAAATACATGCGAGATGGTGAGTGATTCTGGCAGTCGGTGGGCTCCCTTTCCTTGACGCGAAACCCAACAACCAACCACGTTAAGGTTTAATTGAAAGAGAGAACGGAGAAAAATAAACCATGAACCAAACAAATGGAAAAGGGACACAAAAGCCAAGGAACATACTCTCCTGACTAATTAATCAAGTGCTGTGGTTCCAGTAACGTATCACAGTGTGTAGGCTGCCCTGTCTATTAGATGTCTTTCCAAATCTGAGAACGATAAACGCTTCTAAAGACCAGGTAACGAAATCTCTATCGATGGGCCATCTTAGACGGCACTCGCATGTCCGTGTTTTGCTTACATTTTAATTTGCTTCTGCTGGATACTTACCCCAGTAATTACTTAATAAGGTTAACCTCCCTGGCACTGTGTGGTGTATCTTGATTAAAACATGATGAGAATGAAGGATTATCATCTACCACACAAAAAAACAGAGGGGGTGTTATTTAATTAACTTATTGCCAATATTTCTTGATTGTCTCTTTGAAACCCTGGAAAAGTAGTCAATTGGAATTAATTCAGGTTATCTAAATGTAGAGAACTGGGGAGCAAGAGGGAGTCACTGGGTAAAGAAATTCAAACCTAAGGTCACTTTCTCGAGAAGAGTTAGCCAAGTATGAGAAAACTAAAACCCGTCTAATTGTTTTTTTTTTTAACCAAATTTTACATCAAATTAAAGAAGTCTGCTATCTTCAGTCCTCAGAAGTGTACTGTTGGTGTTCAGAAACAAGATGTTTCGAGTTTTCCTTCAACTTTCAACTTCAAGCAGTTTTAAATTCCCATCCTTCTTCATAAGAGTCCTATTCATAAAATTCATTGGACAACAATTTGGCAACCCTGTTGTCTGCCTCATAACTCACTTGGAAAATATCTGAACTGGTGATGTTATACGACTTACACAACAGTTTCAAAAGTGGGTTGAATAGGGGGCGGAAAAATTCTGGCCTTTCCAAAGCCACCATGGAAAGAGTTTCTTCATTTGTTAGAGACACTATCCTCTCGGTTAGGGCTTGTTCTCTGTGGGGAGTCTCCTTCCTGTGCTCTGCCTGTGCTGGTGTGGGGTGCTAAAGTGGGGCGGGGGTCCAAAGGAAGCTTAATCACAAAGGGGAGGAGACGCTGACCTTCATGGGTGGAAGTTAAGGCCTATCAGCGGTGCCCCTTCGTGAAGGACAATACGTAAAAATGGTTTGTGTGTAACTTCAGAGTGCATGCACCCATGATCGACATCCCGGAGCCCGAAGGTAGAATATTCACCTTCAAATGCGGATTCTGTGTTCTTCTCAAAGAACAGGGTGCTGACTTACAGAGTCAAGGACATTTATGGGTAAAATATAACTGACCCACCCCCCCTACCCCCCCCCAAAGCAGGGCTTCCCAAAGAACAGCCCTGCTGCCATTTTGGGCAGGATAGTTTTTCACTGCAGAGCTATCCTGTGCTTTGTAGGATGTTTCATTGCATCTTGGTCTGGATCCACTCGAGGCCAGTTGCACCTACTCTGATTGTGACAATCAAAAAAATCTTTAGACGTTGCCAAATGGCCCCCCGTTGGGCAGAAATGCCCCAGCTGAGAACCAGTGTCATAAAGGAAACCAAAGCTGCAGATGGTGTCAGCACTGGAAACAAATGGATTAAAATCCGAGGCCAACAAATCTGGCTTTGGGCTTTTGGGTCAGTTAAGGCAGAATATGATCAGTTAAGACAAAATGTACTTTTTCATTTTTTAGGCGTAGTTTCAGTTACCTAATAATGGAAAGCATATAATTTTATCCTCAGCTAAAACTTTTCCATGCTTACTTAAAGGTAATTTAGTGTTAGGATTAGGACAGAAGAGTAGAGCAGTTATTCACAAGATAAAAAGACAAAAAAAGTCACAGTTGAAGCATTACAGCTGCCCATGCCTGCCAAGGGGCAGGGTGGAGAAGGTCTCCCGCAGAATCTCCCCCATTTGTAATTTCCATCTTGAATTAAGCAGAACCGGGCCATTGGCTGCTCGTGTCTTTTCATTGCCCCATGTCCCCACCTCCCCATGGCTCTGTTTTCTCTCCTCCTTTTTAGCACCTTGTTAGCACCTTTTTTTTCCCTGCGAGAATACAGATACCTGATTGTTTCAATAAACATTTCTATTGTCCCCTTTGCTATTCCGAGAAGCCTTGTTTCCCAAGTTGTCAAAACTCCTGTCTATTCTCCCCCAAAGCCGAACTGCTCTGAGTCTGAATCTTCCTTTTTCTTGAGGTGTGTGTGTGTGGGGGGATCAGTAGGGTGGGGGTGGTGGGGGTGGGGGCTTCCTCCCCTGGGAAGCCGCATGCCTTCTGGGGAGAGGGCTCTCCGCATGTGGCTGCTCCGGGCTTTCTCGATTAGGAAGGACTCGCTTCTGCTGCTGCTGTCGCCACTCCAGCTGCTGCTGTTGCTGCCGCCTCTGCCCAGGCTTTGGGATGCTTTCAAGTAGCGGCAGCCAGTGCCAGTGGCTGCAGATAGCAGAGGTATGCACACTGCTGAGAGCAGGCACCACGCCAGCTCTGAGAGACTTCAGCCAAACACAGCTAACAGGCAGGAACAGCAAACAGCTTTGAACGGGGGCACCTAGGAAAGGCAACTTTTTTTTTTTTAAATTCCCTTTTCTTTCCCTTTTTGCATACATCCCAAGGTTTGGGTTAGTAAGCGTGAACCAGCTGGCCAGAGCTCTGAAATTCCCTGTGACCTCGAGAGGGCAAGCAGCAGCTGTAACCTCACCTTTGCCTCCAGATGGCATTGTTGCCACATCATCGCTTCCTGGTAAGCCGGTCCTTATCCCATTGTTAAAGGTGTGTCCATCTGCCGGCTGGAGTTGCCAATTGAGTCCGAGCAGATGCATTGCTGCAGGAGAGACAAAGTAATGAAAATATGAATAGATAATTCAGCAATGCAAATGTCAAGGGGGAGAGCCAGGTGTCTCTTCCAAGCGACTGCCTTTTAAGGCAGCTGTAGTTCAAAGTGGCTGGCCCCAGGCCGCAGGGAAAAGCTAAATACAGAGAGCAGGTAGATCTGGATGGTTTGTCTCCAGTCCTGCTGCTATTCACAGCCTCAGGGGGGAGAGGAGCCCCGTGGCGAGCAGAGGAGGGAGGAGAAAACATAGCCCAGACCTTCCACATGGTGCCACCAAGGAGGCGGAAAAGCCCCTCCGGAGTGACTTCAAGGGCACGGCTCCATCACATCCAGCCTTTCCCATGCCCTGGACGCAGCTGACTGCTCTTAGGCTGGTAGTCCAAGGGCTACTGACAAGGATCGTTTCCCCCAAATGACTTAAAATGTGAATCAGCTTCAAGACCAGGCCACCCAGCCTGCTGGTCTGATTCTGTGCTGGCACCGAAACACCAATGTGGCCAGCTGTGTCTGGCCCATTGCAAAGCCCACCACCCCTATTTCCAACTTTAAAAATACTTTTCCTTCCACCCCTTGTGGAAACAGCTTTGCGAGTGGTGGTGAGATGGGGTCCTTTCCTGAAAATATCAAATTCCCCCCATTGCCATGGTGCAGAATGAGACAGAGCTCTGGGCGCTGCCTTCTCTGCTCAGGACACAAGCACGTCTGTCCGCATGTCTCTTGCTTTACTCCCATGTGCACCTCAAACCTCCCGGAACAAGCTCCCCCTGGTCTTCCCTGTCCCTCTGTCTGTCCCACTTCCCCACTTCCCAATTACTCTAACAAACTCCATACCCCCCCGTCTCTGACGCTTGCTTCTTGGTGAGTTGTTGGACTCCGTGCAGTCAAAAGCAAACCCCAAACAGCCAGCCCTCTTTCCAAGTCCCCCTCCCTAAGAAATGCTTCATTTGCAAATAAATAAGGACCTCATCTCCCTGCATATTTTCCGCCCAAACAATAATCGCCCCGTCTGTCTGGCATTTCCACCGGGCACAGTCTGATGCTGTTGCCATGTTTCCCGTGCTGTGGAGAGAAAGGGCTGTTGACAGGGAAAGGTTCCCAGTCAGATGTCGGGATGGGAGAAACAATTAACCACAGGAAACACAATTAACAATGCTTGGGACATGGTTCACACGGCAATTAATGCTGCATGCCTACCACCGCCGAAAGTCAGGCTGTGCTCTATTAAGGTGAAAAACCTAACCTCCAACAATACGGCTCAGCCTGATGGCTGCAGATGAAGGCGGCGAGGTACCCCTGTGAGTATGTCTGCTTTTTTGTTTTGTTTTGTTTACATACCTCTCCAGCTCAGAACCGCCCACGTGTTGTTTCTATGCATTCCTCTGAAGTGCAAAGCCCACTGCTGCAACTCTTCGAGATGATAAATACTAATAAGAGCATGTGACATTTACTGTACACTTTCCATCAAGGTAACACCTAATTTTCCCCTGCAGTTTATCTGTTATATGTAGGTCACTTACTTGAAGAGACCAGATTCTACTGCCTCAAATCATGACATATTTTCACTGTACAGAGGTCAGGAAATGAGAACTAATCGTGGTGGCTTCAAGATAACGATAGCTTCTGATTTGTAATTACAAGGTGAAGGGAGCCAAGGAATTAGCTATTTTAAAACGATTTTTTTAAAATGTTACTATTGGGTTATCAGGGCCTGCCTTGAGCTAGCTTGCTGCCGCGGTGGAGGTGCGGCTTTCTCGAGGTGGGGGTCTCTCTGTGTTTGGAGATAGACACGGATAGAAGTAGCCGGGGCCCAGGCCTCCCAAAGCTTTGCTTTTTCACGTCTATAAAAGGGAATGGTGGGTCCATCAGGCCAGGACAACAACCCCCGCAGTGCCCCGTCAATATGAAAACGCTGGTCAAAATGGCTCCCCCCACCTTTTGTTTAGGATTCCATAGCATCTCTTTATTCAAAAAAAAAAAAGTATTTTGAAAACAAGAAAACGACAGATGGGGTGAGAAGGGTTAGGGTCAGAGTATACAAGTAACTTCTCAGACAACTCTCAGAAGTGAAAAGAAAAATAAGAAAGTGAGATGAAGATAAAGAAAGGGGAAAAGCCAAATCTAGCAAGCATGAGCTCTCTCCTCCCAGCTGAAGCCATGCAGCAAACATGAAACTCAAGTTTGGGCATATTTCCTGTTGTGGAACTGAACGTTAAGTAAATAAGTGAGAACTCTATCAGGAGAGTAACCACCTTCTCGCGTTTTTTGTGGGGGAGGGGAATTTGAAATAGGCTTTTGTTTGCACTTTTCTTCTTGATCAGCTATTCCTTCTCTCTTTCTTAAGAAAATGAGAAAATCTTTCTGGCCTGTGGGGATGGACTAACGTGTCCTTAGGAGAAAGACCCAGGGGAGCTGTGAAGCAAATGAGTTTCCTGACTAATGAGAACTCTGTTTCTTATTCTGCTCCTGATTTGCTCTATGGCTGGGGATGACAAGTCAAGTCAGTCAGTCAGTCCACCTCCCCTTTCCCTTTTGAAAAGGTTTCTCTTTACAGATAGAATAATGGCTGCTCAGGGACAGAGGGGGGTTAAGCATCTGCAGCCCCCAGAAGATCAAGCAGAGCACGTTGAATATTGAAGTCACTCCCTAAATGTTTATTAGCATAAGTATGACACACAGAGTGAGACTGAGGGGTTGCACTGTGGAGCATTATATTCTTACCAATGAAAACTACATAATACAGAGGTGTCAAGGAGGAAATGAAACAGCGATGGCAGCCAGACGGACGGGTCTGCAAAGAGGAGGTATTTCAATCATTAGTATATCAATATCTGCGGCCAGTGCTTGAACCCCTTCTGTGCCCAGCAATGTGGGAGACTCTCTACAGACATTATCTGAATCAGGACTCACGGATCACATCATAATCCTCATCTCACAGGTGAGGAAACCGGTGGCTGTGAAGTTTGATGGCAGGAGGGTTTGGGGGTCCGAGGAGGAGTACCGTAGGATGCGGTTGGCTACTGCATCTTTCATAGTGATCTGCTCACAAATTCCGGTTTGCAACAGGATCTCAAGAAACCTGGTTGCTTTCTTGTGACGCATGATAATCTCATTGTGGTCATTCAATGACCATTTTCTATATTCAGCATCCCTTCCAGAAGGGGGTTATATGTCTTCATCACGTCAAATTTAGGTGTGGCCAGGTGACCTAGTAGCACACACTTTGCACCTCTTTTGTCCTCTGCCACACGGTCAGCCTGGATCTTGAGTGAAGATAACATGGCTCAGAGCCATGGCTGACCGGTGATAGGACACAGAATGGGTGAAGAAATACAGTGTTACTGTTGAAAGCCACTGAGAACTTGGAGCTCTTGGTTACAGCAGCCTGCCTGAGATGACCTGGACTCATGCATTCACTCATAAGGAAAGTGAGAAACTCCATGTTGATATGCCAGGTCTTGCTGTATTCCTTGAAGTTATTTATTTATATGGTGAGATCTTGCCCAAAACCCAACCAGGAAAAGTTAGCTCATATTCAGGGCCACTACATTGGTTCTATGAACAACAACTAAACATAGCTCTTTAAACATTATGCCACGGGGGTGACCAGTTAGCTCAGTTGGTTAGAGCATGGTGCTGATAACACCAAGGTTGCCGGTTCGATCCCTGCATGGGACACTGTGAGCTGCGCCATCCCTAAAAGAGTCAACTATGCCATTGTAGCATGAAAGCAGTGGGTAACCAATGACCATGGCTGTTCCCCAATAAAACTAAAAAACCGAAACCATTATGCCATAATGCATCCAGTTGTGGTCCACTCTTAGATTCATATTTAGAAGGCTGAGAAGCCTCGGAGTAGGCAGGCTCATTGCTTCTTCATCTGGAGATCTTTGGTAAACACTGGCCTTACCATCTCACATCAGCTGGATACAGCGGGTGGTCCCCTCTTCCACTCCCCACAAATGCTCGGGCAGCTCATCCCAAAAGGTCTTGTGCAGACCATCTGAGGGTCAGAAGTGAAATGAGTTTGGGAGGCTCTCTCCCTAACATTATTCACCCCCGCTGGCAGCCAAAAGGCACAATTTATCACGATGTGACAGGCTCTGCTCCAGAGGGACCCTCGGACAGAACAATCGGGCTCCACGGGTCAGCAAGGATGGAACAGGGAAAGGCTCCAAGTGGAAGCTCGCGTAATCCAGGTGGCAGCTGGGAAATCAGCCACTAAAAACACAGTAGGCAGCCAAACTCTGAAAGTTTCCCTCTGGCTAAACGGAAAAAAAACTTTCATCGAGGGCTGAAAGGGAACCAAGGCAGGATGGACAGACCACACACAGGCCCCGGAATTCGGCAGGAATACGAAACAGACCTACCTGGGGTTAGGGTGTTATTTTGTTATTGAAGTCGCCTGTGTTTGTGCCAGATGGGCTCTAAAAGACACCCTCACAGGACACCCAAGCAACAGGAAGGGAGTGGGGTTGGTTGCAGGTAACAGAAGTCTCCAGCAACCACTCGGATGGGAGATCACAGGCCTTGAAAGGGGGCTGCTTGGAATAGGGGTTGTGTGAAATAGTAATTAGGGTGTGTGTGGGCCCTGCTGGGTGCCACTTAGAACCTTCCATGTTCATTGGCTGGCAGAGGATCAACCTGACAAGAGAGCCAGTCAATATGTCAGCAGCGCTTCCCAGAGAGCTGCTCAGTCCCTGCTTGTCAAAGTGGGCAAACACGGGGGCCACGGATGCCCTGTTTGCTGAGCAGGCCCCCAGGAGCAGGGGGTATCTTTAAAGATCAGGCTTGTCGATACATCACCCGAGGAAGACACTGTGCTTTCCCTTTGAAAATGGAAGGCTTCCGGCCAGCAGAGCTGAGGGAGGGGAGAAGCCAGGCCCCGCTGCGTCTAGTGGCTCCGTGTGGTTAGCCTCACAGGGGTCTTAGGGACGATGGGGAAACTCCTTCAGAGACCAGGCAGGATGAGGGGAAGGGTCAGGGCTGGGCGTCTCTGCTCCCGCACCAGCCAACTTAGTCAACAACGCCAGGGCTCCCCTGGGAAATGTAGCCGATTCCAAAAGCGCCACCGTGGAGAGGAGAGAACCGCAGTGGGATCATCAGGGCTCAACTGCACAAATGCTAACCCGCAACGTGCACAGGCCATCTGCAAAGGCACTTTTGCAAGCTGTAGTGAAAATCAGCACATGCAGATGAGCCTACTCAATGATGATGGGGGCAATTAACATTTATTTTGGCAATGTGCCAGGTATTGAGCTAATTACGGTAATTGTATCATTTATTTGTTTTCTATCATTCAGCAGATGTTTACTGAGCACCTACTGTGTGTTAGATGTGCCCTCGGCACCCAGAGTTATGCTGTTAACAAAACAACTTCCTTGCTCTCATGGAACTTACATTCTAGTGGGAGTCAAGAGAAACTAAACACATAAGTGAAAACTAGAGTACGGGGTCCAGGGGTGCCAGGGTGTGGAGGATGGGGCATTGAAAGTTCTTCTGTTTAAATGTAGACTGGTCAAGGATGGCATCTGTGACAGGTAACATCTGAGTCAGGACCTAAAGGAAGTGAGAAAGCAATTCATGCTGCCATCTGGGGAAGAACATTCTAGGTTGGAGTGGCGTTAGTGGAAAGGTGACTCAGGGTGATGGGGAAGGTGGGGTGGTGGGGAGTGGGTGACCTTGGAGGGACTTTGCCTTCTACTTGGGGAGATGGGATGACCCTGGAGAGTTCTAAAGAGGATCGAAGCTTATCTATTTCCATTCGCACCCAGTGAGGTGGTAATATGATCTCCATTTTCTAGATAAGGGAATGGAGGGTTAGTTAGGGAGGTTAACTGACTTGCCCAAGATCACACAACCAGGAAGCGGGAAATGTGGCGTTTAGGCACGTGCAACTGCAGAGTCCAAGCTGCCAACCGCACGCTTTCCTGCAGTGACTCCCTCTGAGTCCTCACGGGAGGTCACCAGGCTCTCCGAGTCCTTTAAGTGAACCACAAGGGAGCCAGCACTGACCAGGGCAGGTGGGCTACGGAATCACCTGCTACCTACTGTCAAAGGTCACTCAGGAACGGACGCCTCCCTTTGTAAGCTGTCAGTAGTCCTCTATAAATACGTCCTGGTCAGCGACCAGCTTGCTGTTGAATGGACAAGAATTGCCATTGTCAACAGGAAATAAATCTGTTTGGGAACTTCAACCTACAGGCAGGCTGACGAACAATCAATATGTTTGGTGACATTTTCCTTGGTCAGCGTGCGAATCACCCCTTAGGGGCTGCAGCAGGGCACAGTTCTGCCTCCGAAAGAGGAGGAAGTGGTATCTGTTTTAGGAAGGCTATCAGTGCCCAAATGGCCTTCTGCCCAAAAGAAGAGATGAGCACAAAACCATTGAGGGATAACATTCTCGGAAATGCCTTACATCTTAAAGGAGTTTAACATTTTTAAATCTTAAAAGAGTTTGAAAAAAATCCCTTCCAAACTGCCTGGTGAAGTGATCTCTCTTATTACCCATCTCCCTCCCACTACATTGTCATACATTAAATGGAATGAATTTTCAAAGCACTCCAGGGAAGCTACACCCACAAATCCCTTTACTAGTAATGGGATATGTGCAGCCACTTCCCAGGAATGCTCTGAAAACTTACTCGCCTGCATCCAACTTTCGGCTTGCAGCTTCTACAATGGCTGCAAAGCTTATGGTGCAGGAATTGCACAGAAGAGAAAGGATGGGTCATAGATGTGATGCCAGAATCCTGGTAGGACCACTGGAAATGACAGGGGCCTCTGGGGATACGTACCTGCATTTACCCCTCCACCTGCCCTCCCTTATCTTCCAGCCATGGTGCTGTAATGGTCATCTGCGGGGATTTTTTTTCTGTGTCACCCACATTCTAGTCTCTTGTAAAAGCAAGGAGGCTTACTGTCCCCTCCTGCCATGTCTGCCTGGAGAACAAGGTGACAGTTGCATGAGGCAGCTCTGGGACCAGGGAGCAGCGTGTTCTCAAGACGAGAAGAATCCACATGGAGGGACCAGCACATTAATCTATTTCATGACAGGCTCAGGATGGCACAGGGAGAGGGAAGTGGTATGAAATTAATCAATTCTGTATTTGGAGGAAAAAAATGGGGCTCCTTGAAGTTTCAGGATGCATGGAGCCCCAAGCTGGTGTCGTCCCACCCCTGTTGTCCCCCTCACACCCACTCCTGGGGTGGACGCATTGCAGGTGGCAACTGTTGACACTGTGGGTGTGCAGTGTTTGGTGTGCTCAGGTGACCTCTAACAAGGACTCCTTGCTCTCAGCACCACCAGGCAGATCAATACACAGGACAGACACGTGCTCACAGCCACTTTCTGCTCCTTGTGCGGAGTCTCCTGGAATGGAGGGCTGGCGATGTCGGTCTGGAGTCCCATTGTCCACGGAGCCAGCTCATCCTCAGGCAGACAAACACATGCCTGGAGCCACAGGCCTCACAGGGTACTGTTTACCACCCCAAACTACCCTATTCCTGTTGCTATTTTTCCCAGGAAAGAAATAAAATAAAAGCCTTTCTTTCTCCAAGAAAAGGACCCGTGTGATCAAAATACCTTTAGAGAATGATAATATCGGTAGGCTTTATTCAGCAAATAAATCATGGTCTGCGATTTCAAGAGCTTTGGTGATAGCTAAAAAGCCATCCGCACAGCCCGCACACATACACCTGAACGCATCTTTCTCCACCCTCCTCCGAAGCTTCTCATTCAGTGTTGACAATCCAAGTGATATTTGTCTTTCTTTAAGAACAGCAACCAGCAGCCCTGTTAAAGAGGGGGCTGGTGCATGAGACCACCCACTACAAAGGAAAGGTGACACAGGCTGGATGTGGCATGTGGCCCCTGGAATCCTAGGAAGCAGGCATTATAAATGTTTTAGAGGATAAGATGTCATATCGATCGGTGGATGTGCGATGTGTGCTGGAACAAAGAGGGAGAACTCTCCTGTGAAAAACAGCCTTCTCCGAGAGGGAGTGGTGAGAGGGCTCAGGGGGGTGGCAATTAGGACCTGGCCATGCTCTGTTCCTAGGGTACGTCTCTCCCCTCGGCTGCAGCACACGAGAGAGGGAGGTTCTAGACTCACTTCCCTTCTTGAGTCTCAGGCAGCCTCCAATGAACTGCTTCCAATAAGCCTGCTGATTGAACTCTGGAGCTCACAGCCAGGCAGCCCGACACTGGCAGGAAAGCCAGGCGGCCTTCGGAATAGGGGAAAGGAAGAGCTAGCTCTCCATCCTGGGTTCCTGAGACATACGGGGTCCATTCCCGCCAGGGTTCGAATCCCCACTACTACTCATCACAGATGACCCCTGTGCTCACTAACTTACCTCTCCGAATGTTCCTTTCCTTAGCTAGAATAAAGCCTAACGTTTTGTAAAGTACTGGCTCAGCGTCATGCACTGTGCTAAGCACTCTGTGTGCATTAACCTTATTTACCCTTTACAACAAATCTACAGGTAAATACTACTGTTATTCCCATTTTATAGATGAGAGAGTGGAGGCAGAAAGGTGACAGGAAATCTGCCCAAACTGACAGGGCTGGTAGGTGGGGCAGCTGGTTATGGAACCCAGCACATACTCTCAGCAGCATTTTCTTGCTCTGTAATTATATCTCTATGGGGAGAGGTTGTATACGGTGTTGTTGGTATAAAGGAGGCAGGGACCTGGGGCTATCATACACCTAGGAAGCACTGAAAAAATGTGTATCACTTCCTGCCGGGTCTTGGGTCATGTTGTCATTACAACAGTGGTGATCGTGGCTTTTCCTGAGTCCTTGGTGTATGCCAGACACCAATTTTCTGAAGTGTGTGCATTATTTTCCTATTTTGCAGATGAAGACATTGAGGCTCAGAGAGCTGAAGCAGCATGCAGCTGGTAAGTGGTAGAGGTAGGATTTGAACCTGAGCCACGTGACACCTAACACCTGAGTACTGTACCATCCCAGCTCATAGCAGGACAACTGTCCGCTCATCTCCAACATCCGTGAAGGCCGGGGATGTATGCTTCCCCCGTTTGCCTGAACCCTCTCTCAGGGAAACCTCTGTGGATCTTTTCCTGCCTCACACCACAATGGCAGAGCCACAGTCAAGATGGGCTCAAAGGGCATGTGGTCCAGACCTTCCCCGGACAGATGGTGACCTTGAGCTCTACTGTGGTAAAATGACTTTGCCCAAGGTCTTGACAACTAATGACTGGCTGAGCCAGGACTGAACCTTTGTCTTTCGACTCTGGTGTTCTTTCTATTGTCCTCTTCCATCTCCTTAAAGAAAGACAGAGAATTCTGAAGTCCATGTGTGATGCGATGCCTTTTTTTTTTCTTTTTCTTTCTAGCTGAGCCATCCTGCCACCTGTTGGCAGCTCAGTGGCTGCTCAGCTCGGGCCGGGACTCGAACCGCTGTTGCTCAGAGCTCGCACTCTTGAGCGCGAGCTCCTAACCAAATGAGCCACTCTGCCGGCCCGCGATGCCTTTTTAAAGAGAAAACAAGGGATGGCAGAGCATTCTTCTCTCACCTGTTCAAGACGTTTGTTACTACTATGTGCAAGGTAGGGCATGTGTAAAAATAACCTGTTAACAAATTAGTCAACAAAAGCGGCTTTATGATCCTTCCCGAGCCTCCATTCATCAGATTGGGTTTCGATGACAAATTACTCCTATTACAGAAGTTCATTCACAACGAGAATCTAAAATCACCATTTTTCTATTTCTGCCTGGACCAAGGATGCCATCCATGGTCGATAAAGATGTGCTCCCTCCTGCATGTGAATGCGGTCATTTTTCAAGAGTGAGAAATGAGTTGAAGAAATAAAAAGGTTGAGCAAATCCTGTATGTAATTCTCATTTCAATTTGGTCATTTGTTCAGCGAGGCCAAATTAGGCACATGGGGAGGCTGCCGTGTTCTTTTCAATTTTTAATTTTTGACATGGTTCACGCAAGGATTTTTTTTTAACTCAGAAATAAAAAAACCCAACACCTTATGTTAGCAAATTTGGCTTGATCTTTCTTTTAAATGGTTTTTAGTTAAGTGGATTTCACATGCTGAACCTGGAACACTTTAAACTTGATTCTGATGGAAAGAAACCATGTGTCAAAAGAAAAAAAAAAAAGAAATTACTTTTCTCTCTCAGGGCCTGATCATCTAGTGGGAAATGAAATTCCCAGAGATAAAGTAGTCCTGGTCCTCTGATATGCTAATATCAACACGTCAACTTTTTACTAGGAGACAGTTAATCTGGAAATAAGAAAGGATACTTTCTTTTTGGAACGCAAGCCACCTATATCCATAAAAAAAGAACTCCATTTTCATCTGCAATTAGGTAAATGACACTACTGACTAATTTTGAGTTTGTGACAATTTACTTACTAGAGCTAACTTCAGGGGTTTTATGTGACACTCAAGTTCCACACATTTTTTTCCTGCTAAAGCTACACATTTCTCTCAACAGGTAGCAGCACGGTAATTGCCGTAGCATTTTGGCTTATACAGGGCATTGCAATGACAGCGGAAAGACATAAGACATGGCTCGTAATTAACCTCCCTCCTCCCTTTGGCTCATGTTGCCCACCCCCCATAACTCTCTGGAAGATCCCAATCCAGCTGTACCCCAATTCACCCCCAGCTGGGGGTTGCTGTCTCTCCAATACCAGCCTGGGAGAGAGATTCTCCCTGACCCGTGTGTTCAGGACTCAAGAAAGACAAACACGCTTGTAAAGTTCCCCAACTTTTCATTACTTAGCTCTTTTAGGCTTAAGTTTCTAAACACATCCCCTGCTAGTCTTAACCGATTTCACTTAATCTTTCATTTCAGACACTCCTGAGGTAGGTCTGTCTTATCCCTATTTTACAAATGAGGAGGAGGAGGCTTATTGTAGTTCTACTCTACAACATGCCCAAGGTCAAGGGTTGCCAGATTTTATTATTTTTTTTTAAATTTAACTTGTTAAATCTGGCAACTCTGCCAGGTTCCCATAGCTAGGCCTAAATCTCAGAGACACCTCTGTCCTTCTGCAGCCCCGGGGAACAGCCGCCTAAGTACGCACTGTCCTCAGGTCTGTCAGAAAGAACTGTCCAAGGTGAGCAAGGGTTGGGTTTCTTCTCTGAACTTCGGTACCTTTCAACTCAGACCTTTCAACTCAGAATGCCATTTGCATTCTGCTTCTGGTCCAATAGAAATATAACACGAGCCTCATATACGATTCCACGGTGGAAAGTTTGCGAACTTAAAATTTTCTAGTACCCATATTAAATAAGTAAAAATGAACTTAATGGTATGCTTTTAACCCAGGATATCCAAATTCTTATCAGTTCAACATGTAGTCAACATAAAAATCATTAACGAGGTGTTTTACATTTTTGGTTTTTTTTGCACTAAGTTTTCCCTGTCTGGTTTGTATTTGACGCTTAGAACATATCTCAGTTCAGATGCTAAATTTTCAATGGTTCAGGTAAAACGTGGTCCTGTCAAAACAACAGAAGCATACTAAACAGAAAAAATATTTTACATTGCTTCAGTTTTTAAATTTAAATTAATTACAATTAAGGTGGAAAATTCAGTTCTTCCATCGCACTAACCCCCTTTCCTGAGCTCAGTGGCCACGTGTGGCTGTTGGACAGAGCAGTTCCAGATCATGGTGGTTAATGACATTCTCCTAGGCTGATTTCCTCTTGCACGCTCCTGGGGTATTTTGCATTCATACCTCTTAACAGCATTTGCGGCTTCACATGATAATTATGTTTTTATTGACTATCCTACCTCCGCCCTCCCCCAAACTTTGAGCCATGAGCACCTTGAGCGAGGAGCCTGAGTCTTTATCCCCCTTTTTGAATTTGTCCTAGTCACCAGTATCAGGTTTCAAGCACTCTAGTGTCCAAGAAATAGTTATTGAGTGAAAAAAAATGGCTTGACAACTTGTGTTTTAAAAAATGCAATTAATTAAGGTCTTAAAGTATACCAGGCTAAGGACAATAATGGTGATAGTAATAAATAATATCTATTGAATTCTGACTTTGTGCCAGGCTCTCAATTACTACCTAATTTTAAGGTATTTCTCATTTGAGAAACCCTCCCTGCAAAAAAAGGTCACCTTTAAGGAAGGAGCTATCATTCCCATTTTACAGATGAGAAAACTGAGGCTTAGAGAGATTAAATAACTTGCCCACTCTGACACAGCTACCAGCGCCATAGCCAGGAATATGTGGGTGTGTCTCAACCCTCTGCCAGTGGTTCCCTAACCTCAGTCATCACTGACCGTATCCATGATCCTTATGCAATCTGACCTCCACTGGTGCTGTTCTTTTCCTAACCATTTTAAAAGCAATCCCCCCTTTAAAACTGTAATCCATTAGCCCCGTCCCAAAATAATGCCTGTGAAATGAAAAGCTTGATCTTAGAAGGTTTTGCAACATAGTGAAATAAAACTTATAACTACTGAAATAAAGAAGTTTGCCCGCACACACCACACAAGGTCACTCTGGGTGTGTGGTGCCAGGGGTACGCCTGTCACACTTGGGGAAGCATTCCCCCGATAGGTCACATCTCACTGATGACATCTGTCTTTCTGTCCCCAAAGGACCACCACTCTTTCTGTGTTCTCCCTGCCCTCTGCCGTGGTCTAAAAAAACCCGCCAGCAGTAGAGGAACAGGCTGGACGGATGGCTTCCTATGCCTGTCTCTTCTCATTATTTCTAGCTGTATAAAAGCAAAACACAAGCAAACCACAAGACCTAACCTCCCATGCCCTCCACCCTGAGGATTTTTTTTGTGTCACTTCTTCAGGGCCAGAGAACGACTGCTTCAGACAGGATGCATCCATGGGGTCAGTCCATCCTGCTGAGAGCTTGCCCACTTTATGCCAGGGTGATGTCGAGAGAGTCTGGACTCTGTTAGAATCCAAGAGCTCTTATCCTCCCTGCCTTCCACCCAGCCCTGGGTGTGTGTGTGTGTGTGTGTGTGTGTGGTGGTGTGGGGGGTTCTCTGTAACTCAAACCACCACAGATGTGTCCCTGGGCATCCAGTTCCTACTTAATTCCTAAATTCACCAGCAATCACGAAGCACCTACTATACCCAGACGCTGCAAACTCTCAGTGCAATTTCCAATAAGAATGATAGCCAACACTAACATAAATACTTACTATGTGCTAGACACTGTTCTAAGAACTTTAAATATTTAGACATGAAATTGTCATTTTTTTTGTAGAGCAAATATGGTAGAATATCAGTAATATTACATGGTCCAATTTAAATATATTAATTACTTAATACAATAGCCCTAGAGACAGATACTTTTGTTATACCCACTTATAGCTAGAGAAACTATGGGAAGGACACATCAAGGACCTTGCCC
This sequence comes from Hipposideros armiger, assembly GCF_001890085.2. NCBI lineage: Eukaryota > Metazoa > Chordata > Mammalia > Chiroptera > Hipposideridae > Hipposideros > Hipposideros armiger. The sequence goes on along the minus strand of NW_017731375.1, from coordinate 2,342,593 downwards.
AAGGTCATTCATTCCATCAGTAGTGGGAGAGCTCAGCTTTGAATTTGGGAACTCTGGCCCAGAGCTCTTAATTACAAGGCTTTCTGTCCCTTACAGTAACAGTGCCAGAAAAGAATGTTGTCTTCCCTCTAAAGGCTAGCGTCTACATTTCAGGTGCACTGTGATTAAAATATACTTTTGTGGGAATAACAGAACACGGTGGTCAGAGGAGCTTCGGAACCAGGCAGCCCTGGTCCTGGCCCTGCCCCTTAGTATCTGTGAGGCTCTGGGAAAGTTTTGCTGTAAGTTTTTTGCCCTCTCAGACCCTCAGTTTCCTCATCTTTAAAATGGGAGTGTTAAAACTCCCTGCCTTGTGTGTGGGTGTGTGTGTGGGGGGCGGGGGGGGGGTGTCACGTTAAATGAAATAAAGTATGCAAAGCACTTAGCTCCGCTTGTCATGGAGCTAAGAGCTCAACACACGACAGATATGATGTGCACTGATCAGAAATAATATTGTCTCTCTGGAGAAAAATCCCTTTGATTCCAAATAGCTAGGCTGCCAGCAGACAGCCCATTCCTAAATTGGAGACGGCCTGCCTTCTGAATTCAAACCACAGATGCCCGTGTAGGAAACTACTTAGGGATCATCTCCTCAGCCTCATTTGGCAGAAGAGGTTACCGAGCCCGACAAGGGCTGCGCACCTTGGCCGAGGTCATGGCGTCATTACGGAGCAGCACAGCTCCGCGGTCTCATTTGCTTCCACCTTACTGCGCTGACTCCTGAAGCTGTCCTTTTGGAGTGATGCTTTACAGAGGAGCTTCAGACCTGCTGACCCCACTCGCACATTTCATGCTCCCGTGATAGCCGTGGCAACACTAAGCAGGGCTTGGGAGGTGCAGTCGGGGTGGGAACAGGATGAGAGTGGAAGACTCTAAGTGACTTTCACCAACCTTCTCCAAAGCTACCACAAATAAACAGTAAAAAATAGTGTGTTTCCTGGGCAAACGCAGCGTCAAGACAAGCCCCCGCCCCCACCCCCAACCTGCCTCTTTCCACCCAGACTGCCACCTTTAATTACCTCGTATGTTAATATTCTGGAGATGCCATTGTGTAAAAACCATGTCGAACAGCAATATTTTCTGCTTGTAGCTGATACCTGCAGATCCAGGGTGCTCACGTGGTCAGCCTTGACACTGCCACAGGGCAAAGGTTTGTACGGGTGGGAGAGCTCAGTGAACGTGCATCCCCTGACCATCTACTCTGTGCCCGGTGCTGAGTGGGCTCTGGGTGCCATGCTGGCTGAGACACTGCTGCCCTCAAAACGCTCACAGTGGTTTCAGGCTGTGCTTCCCAGACCACTGCATCAGCACCCCCTGAGAACTTGTGAGAAATGCAAATTACTGGGCCTCATTCCAGACCTACAAATGAGAAACTCAGGCAGGGGTGGGGCGCAGGGATCTGTGGATTAACAAGCCCTCTGGGTGATTCTGATGAATGCTCAGGTTTGAGAGCTGCTGGCATTGAATGAAGCAAGCCTGACAGCAATTAGGGAAAGAGAACAGCAAGGGAAGGAACGGGCCCCTCCTATCTATTTCCACGAAGGTGGAGACGGTGAGAGAACCCCAACACCTCCCTCCAGGTGCAGCAGGTTTCTGACCGCATGGGGTGGATGGCAGAGCAGCTGAGGTGATGTAACGTGGAAAAGAGATGTTTAAGCCAGGGTGGAAAGATGGAGAGAACGCCAGACGCAGACGTGGGCCAAAGTGGAGTGGTGAAGCCGGTGGGGTTCCTTCCCAGTGTGTCTCGTCTCTCCTTCCAGGACCGGCTTTGTCCAGTGGGCCTGTCCCAGATGACCAGTTACCAGAGCGACTCACGGCCACCTCCTCACTTAGCAGGGCCACGTGTATGACTGCTTTCCCATCACACGGGAAGTTTCCCGGACTCCCACCCCACTCTCTCCGAACTCTGTTTCCCAAACTATCAGCCACTTCAATAGAATTTAAAACAATCTGTTGGAACTTGATGCGTGAATTCATCCACAGCCCTCCCCACAACGAATTCACATTTCCTACCAGTAATAGACGCACAGGTACAGAGGACCCTTGTGATGTAAGCCAAAAATGAATTCGAAGGATGAACATTTTAGGCATTGTGTCAGTTGGGGCGGGGGAGAGATTTTTAGAGAAAAGATATTTTAGACAGTGGCTCTGAGATGGCATGAAAGGAAGGCTCCCTCCTCCACTCCGGGCAGCCAAGGCCAGAGGCGGCGGGGCTTGGGGGATCCCTGCTCTGTTTGGCAGGATGGCTGCAACCCCTTCCCCATTATCAGGCACAGAGCCGCCCAAAGCCAGATGATCCACTGGGGTAGTTGTGGCGCGGGCATCTGTCTGTAAGTACCTATCTGTAAGCAGTCCCTGGGCAAATTCCTTTTTTCTTTACTCTATGAGGCAGAACTCAGGAGTTTGAGCCGAGCCACTATGTATTAGCTTAGGACCATTATGACACTGCTCAACTCAGCTTAAGCAAAAAAGGGAGCTATTTGAAAGGCTGTTAAAGTAGCTCATGGGGGCCAGCTGGGTGGTGCAGTTAAGAGTGTGAGCTCTGAGCAACAGGGTCGCCGGTTCGATTCCCGCATGGGCCAGCGAGTTGCGCCTGAGCTGAGCTGCCGCTGAGCTGCCAATGGGTGGCCAAATGGCTCAGCTGGTGAGAGCACGTGCTCCTAACAACAAGGTTGCCAGTTCAACTCCAGCATGGGATGGTGGGCTGCGCCCCCCCCCCACCCTGCAACTAAGATTGAACACGGCGACTGGACTTGGAGCTGGGCTGCACAACAAAGATTGAAGGACAACAACTTGACTTGGAGCTGATGGGTCCTGGAAAACACAATGTTCCCTTCCCAAATTCCCCAATAAAATCTTTAAAAAAAAAAAAAGATAGCTCATGGAAGTGAAGGAGTGGCTGGCCTATCGGCCCCATCTTTATTCTCTGTCAATGAGCTTTCTCCATGAGGAGGGGGGACCATGGCCACGAAGCGAGCCAGGCTCATCTCCCCACCCCTTGCGCTACCAGAGAAAAGAGTGCTTCGTTTCTCTAGCTTTGCTTTTAGGCATTCCAGACAGGGACTCTGGTGTCTCAGCTGGGCTCACTGGCCTTCCTTGGACCAACCACTGTAGCCAGGAAGGTAGGAGAACACTACTGACCCTGCCTGGGTTCAGAGTCTGGCCTGAGGATGACGTGAAGAGGGTGCTGAGTATCAACCCAGCCACCAAGTAAAATTGCCAGATTAGCAAATAAAAATGCAGGATTCCAGTTAAATTTGAATGTCCCATGCAATATCTGGGACATACTCGTTCCATGATACTTAAAAGCATTATTCGGTGTTTATCTGAAACTCAAATTCAAGGGGGCACCCTAACATGGAACCTGGCAATGCCGTCACCAAGGGAACAGGTGGGAGTCAGTCAGGCTCCCTTGTCACGTCTACCACCACAGGTTTGAAACCTTGGCGACGTACAGAGTTCTCTGTGGAGGAAAGCACTGTCCAGGCCCAGCAGTGCCCCAAGCCCCTTCGCCATGTAGCGTTGGGATGGCTGTCTTCCTGGATAAGAATTCTACCAGGCACCTCCAGTTCCCACGAAGCGTCACAACTGCCTAGCGGGCTGGTGTGTAAAGCATATGGGCAGCGCTTTTTACCAACCACACCGAGTCCTGCGTGGGACCCGAGAAGCTGATCAGAAAATTCGGCTGGGATGAAATTGTGCTTCGACTCTTGGCAAACTCCCTGAAGACATCGGAGTTTGAGAGAGTTGGCATGAGGTTTACCAGCTGGTCTCAGCCCATTCCTTAGTCTGGACGTCAGCTTTTTCCTCCTAGAGGGCTCACTGCTCCCTGTTTGTAAGGCCTGCTCCTGTCCAGTCTCGGCTGAAAGGCTGGAACCCTGGGCGCTCTGTAAGCTCCATTTGCGCCAACGGTGTTGATTCCTGTAAATATTGACTAAACTTGCTCTGCAGTCAAGGCACAGCCTTTTCTTTTTTTTTTCTCTTCCATCTGCAAGGAAGTTTATTACATAAATAGGTGATGTCTTCTGACTACCACATCAATCTGTTATAGTACCTAGGAGCTGAACTTCTTAGACAGCAAGAACAAACAGTTGTTATGGAACCATTCCACACAGAGGAAAACCATAAAACCAGAAACGAGAGTGAAACAACAAAATGTATACAGAGATTTATCCTCTGTTAGAATATTTAACATGAGATAGAGCCGCCCAAAGTAGGAAAAGCAACCAGTTCGACTGTACTTTTCTTTAGACAACACTTATTCTGCTCATGAGGAGTGACATTCTCAGCAACCAGTATCTGAGAAAGAACGCTGAGCTATGGGGTACAGTGCCGAGCTCGGGTTTAGGCTACACAAAGCCAGTTCAGGGGCAAGGTCAGGGCTAGGCAAGGTGTTGAGCCGAGCGACTTTTCCTTTGTGTTCCCCAACCTGGTAACAGAAACCGCGGTGCCTGAAAAACTGGGGGCATTATCTGATGTTTTCGTGAAACAAAGACCATCCTAGGGGTGTCTGGGCAGCATGTTTGGATGAAGGGGGAAGTCTGGATGTCTTCTTCTGGGAAAGCCCCATGCATGAAGAAGAGACTCCTTAACCAACTTTCAGTGATGTCAGAGGTGACCTTCAATGTCCTTTCCACACAGCCCTGTGCTTCGTTCCATGGTCAGGAACCAACTCTTTCTGAGCGAGGGTGACTTGACGCGCTACAGTATTTCTGGGAAATGTGATTCAGGGTCATCTTGCGTGTGTGTGCAGGCGTGTAGCTAATTTCCTGGCAGGTGCGCACGTGACCACTTTATCCATGGGAGGGATTATCATTCTAAAAAGTGGCTTTAACTCACTAATTTAGTTTTGCTGAGATGGTCCCATTCCACACTCCTAATTCGATGCCTTGATTTCATGTAGAAATTGGGAGGCTGACTGACCCTTGAATGGTTGTTGAGTGATCCGTTTGCACTGGCTCTACCTGGGGAGGCTGCTGTGTATCCTGGAAGGGCAATGACTGAGGATGTCTGATTCACTACTGCACACCCAGAACCTAGCAGTCAAAACAGTCTTTATCTACCTCCTTCCTTTGTCAAGCACTGTGCTAAGGGCTATTCAAAAACCATCTCATTTAATCTTTCCAAAACTGCTATGAGACAGGTGCTACTACTGAGCCAATTTTACAGGGAAGCAACTGAGTCACAGCGAGGTTAAGGATTTCACCTGAGTAGGAAAAGTGGGATTGGATCCGAGGCACTCTGGAGTCTGTTCTGTTACTTTCTGGGAGAAAACATTTGTTTTATAAATTAATAAGTAAGTGGATGACTCATCAAGATCTTTGTTTCAAAACCATGGCTTCCAACTGTCGTTCTCAGCGCAAGAATTCACATCAAGTCCTCCACAAGTACCTCCCATTGCAGAATTTCTCTCTGTGACTCATCTGTGACCTTCCACACGCTCTGCTGCTCACCTGACTTCACCCTCCAGGGTAGGTGCCACCCTCACAATTCTATTATGCAGACTTCCTGTCATGGGATTGCTAATTGCTAATGCCCGTGTCAGCGGATGAACGTTGAGGTGGATACCACTTCTACCCGCTCTCTGCATTTTGAGAGGGGTCTTCACCACTCAGAGACACTGTGGGTCAAGCCTCCTCACATAGAGACATGCTTCTTGTGACTAGCTGCCCATGCTGCAGACTCAGAAGGGGCCCACCTGAGACCACACCTTGAGAAGAGCAGAGGAATCTAAAAGCTCCAAACCTCAGTACCCCCCGCCCCCCCGACAACTGAACAGACTCCTCTGCCGTAGCAGTTGAGCTTTTCCTTAGCTCACAGAGCCACTCCCCATCTCAGGTGGGCCCCCATCACAACCCTAGGGGAGGTGTACCACAGCCTCTGGGCTTAGACGGGAGCTGTCGCGAAGGGGGAGATCAAATCGCAGCCTCAACCCTCACTGGGTAACCAAGCCTTCATTGCTGGTCAGCACTAGTCCTTAAGGCAGCTATTTTCGGTTAGACAACTTCTGGGTGGTCTCTTTACGCCCCCATCTTTTCAGGTAGGATTTATACAAACAAATCTCAAATGGTGGAATTTCTGCCAGCCCACTGGATGTGTGCCGCTCTCATTCCATACCAACAAGGCAGACTACATGATGCACACACTGGTGCCTGTTCTTTGGGACCCACGCCTCATCAGTAAACAAGAGAACACACAAGAGAACGCTACCGTTTTCTACACAGACCCAACACTCGAGGCTTCCTCCTGCCACTTGAATTCCAGTTCCTGTTGGAGACACCCAGTGTTCACACTATCCTGTCATCTGTTCATGCCCATTATCAATTCCCCAACAATAAAACACATGGGGGAGACAAAAGGATTCCACTGTCCAACCAAACCAATTTCCAAGAATTGCTACTAAAGAGAAATGTCAAACACTTTTCCACTTTAATCATTTTCAAAACTTTTAATGAATCTTCCCTTTTAAACAAATAATGCCATTAGCATGGATGGGATGCAAATGATATGCAGGCCCTGCATTTGTTTGGCTTTCTCGAAATTGTTTCAGAAACCTGATCACATCAAATATTTTTCAGTTTATGCAAAACAGAACCTCTCCAATACATTTTTTTTGGAGAGTATGGAGTTTTTCATTTGCATGTGAGTCCCAAGTGGTACATTTACACTTTGACTGTAGGATTAACAAATTTCCATGTCTGTACTGCATTTTGGAACTTAATCATAAAGAAATTACTTTCATATGCAATGAGCCTTCAGCATCTGAAATCGAGTGACCTTATAGGTCCACTTGGATGCAGGAGTTTAGTACACAGAGGGCACTGGGAAAACCCATAAAAATACCATTTTTGTAGTTAGTTATTTCATACTGTATTCTTTCCACGATCGGTCTCAGGGCACTGTGGAGAATTCAGGGTTGAGAATACACAAACTGCGGCTAAGACATCACTCAGGTCCTGGGATCCACAAATCTGTATCTCAGACCCCTTTCCCAGACTGCTGTTTCCCAGTTTGGGGAGCCAGCCAGGCAGAGCCACCTTCTCCCTGTCAGTGAGCAGGGTACGGCTGGAGAGAGCCGTGCATGATCACACTCACTGTAGCATCAACTATTTTTTTTTTCTTAATTGTCCTGAGATCCTAGAAAGGAAACAAGCGTCTGTGCTGACAGAGGAGCTCAGCGTGAACTCTCATTTTTCACATGGAGCTAATTAAAAACTGAAATTAGTTAAATATGGAAATGACACTTGCAAGCACTTTAGTAGAATTCTGGCAAAATCCCTCTGGAGTGCTGTGACATTACCTGCTGCTTCGAAACTCCCCAACTGAATTTCACAGTTAAAAGGCTGAGCAAAGGGAAAGTTATTATTGAGATTTCGGATTCAGAATGTGTCTGTAAAACTCCAAATTAAATTTCATGGCTGGCCCTTGAGTGGTTGGTGATATAGAACTCAGGCCAATAGAGTGGGCCGCTAACAATGTCTCTGCAAGAAGACGCTTCAATTACCCCTCTTTGGGACATACTGTGGGTGGCATGGGGGTGACAATCAGAAGGTTAACGCATGTGTTTCTCTGGGAATCTGACTCAAGGTGGGTCACACACACCAATTCCAAAAAAGAGCCTGGACTTATGCATGGGGTATGACGGGGCCAACTATGAAAATTCAGCAGGTTTCTTAGGAGTAATGAGACACATTTCTTACCTATGGACTCTTTCTATAGGTCTCTCTCTCTCTCTCTCTCTCTCTCTCTCTCTCTCTCTCTCTCTCAATAAATGTGTATATGAATGTGTGTGTGTGTGTGTGTATACCAGGGTGCCCCAAAAATGTATACACATGACTTGTATTCATCTTTTGTTATCGGTATATATGGAGTATTACAATTTTAATATAGTTTTTTCCTCTCTTAAAATGTGTATACATTTTTTGGCACCCTCTATATATGCATCTCCTCCCATATATGTATATGTCTTATTGGCATCTCACAGTTTTTATTCATCATTGTGATATCTCATCATGAAATGGGGGGATCAAACAGCTTGAGTCTTAGAGGGAAGTGAGAACAGCCTCCTCTTCAAGCCCCTGGCAGAATCAGTAGCCTTTCCAAATGGACAATGATGAAGAGGGAGCTTCCAGCTGAGGTGGAAACAGACCACCACCTAGGATGCCATGGTCCCCCTTTATGGGCAACAACAGTAGCATTTGCTCAAGGGCAAATTATGGTGTTTGTCTACATCCGCATACAATTTAATTAAACCTGCCTACGTCTGATGGCTGTGGAGCTGTGGCAGAGTATTTGGGAAGTCCAGCCATTCTCCAAACAACTGGAGTGTTGTGATTTTATTGTTCTCTCTGACACCCCATCCATTTGCCCTTGAGGCATTCCCTCCCCCTGGACCCTGGCCACGACTGAGACAGGCTCTTCGTCCCCGCCTGGGCAGGCCAGCGAGAGAAGCCACCTTGTGCCAAAGTCGGCCCTGCTCCGTGAGTCGGCTGGCAAGGAGCCGTGGGCGGGCTGGGCTGCCAGAAAGCATCTCTGGCAGCTCCGATGCTCGCCTTCCCATCACACTCAGGCTTTGCTAGTCCGGGGCCTGGAAACCATCGCGGCTTACCCAGCTGGATGGGTGAAATGCTGCAGCTGTACCATCAGGCTGGCTTATTTTTATTGAATTTTGAATATCCAATTTCAAAGCAATTCAAATGAATTTGCCCAAGGCCGCGGATCAGCGTGGCTGCTGACACTCTCTGCAGTAGGGCTTCAAAGTTCATATTTCTAAACAAAGGCAAGATTACAAAAGCTCTCCTTGTCAGGACCAGCCCCTCTAAAGAACCCTCTCTACCAACTCTATTAGGTCACATGGCAACAGCAGTGAAAGCTGTTGGGCTAATTGGGGGCCAGTAAACTTCTCCCACTGATTAAAGAAAGAGGAGTAATGTGGGAGGTGTTTAAGAGGATGCGAAAGCATCTAGGCTATGGAGGTTGGCACATGCGATGTCGCTTATGGATAGACAAGATGCTCAAAAGTGTGACATTGAGTGGCCAGAGGGGGCAGGGGTAACCCCAAGCTGCCAACCTCAGAGGGCGAAAACAACCATTCAGGAAATCAGAAACAATTCTAAACTCATTCCGCAACAATTGTCTCCGCCCCTCCCCAACATGACCAAGACTGAAAATAAAAACAAAGAAACGCTATCTATGCTTCGGTATGACAACCGGTGGCAGGAACCCTGCATCTCCTGGAGTCTTCCTTACAGCTCCGCAAACCTGACTTCCCTCACGGCCTCCCTCCATCTTATTCTAATCCTGCCCCCGCCATGCCTGGAAGGCATTTGTATCAAATGCACCAAGCAAAAAGCCCAAGTGGTAGGAGGCTGAAGAGTGGCGGAGAAAAATGCGCCTCCTGAGAAAGAGCCCGGCGCAGCTGCCGGTGGCCGAGGGCAGCTGGACGATCACAACATAACATGCTTCAATTTCTTTCACTAGGACTCGGGATATACTTAGGGCTTGGCACTTAGGGAAAACTGTTTTCAAAAAGCCTTGGGACAAAACTAATTCAATAACTATTGATGTTCACAATCTGTCAACTCCTCCCCTCCGGAGTAAAAAAACAAAAACAAACAAAACTCAGGGCAGAGAGCAAACTGGGACGTGGAGCCTCTTAGAGTGACACCAGTCAGCTTCACAGGAGCTGGGCTCCGTCCGCTATTCCTCAGCGCTGTGCCCCCAGCACAGGTGCTTAATGAATACCTGTGGAATAAATGAACAAAGTTTGTCTTCATGCCACCTGAGGTGCAATATGGATTTTAGAGTCAGAAGGACTCCTAATAGGACCAAATGATTGTTATATAGCACTGGGTAAATAATCTCTAGGCTTCAGTTTTCCCGTCAATGTATTTGGTAATGGTGCCCACTCTGTAGAATTGTTATGAAGACTGGATGAGAAAATGATAAGAGCCTGTTACAGGTGAAAAGGGGGTAGATCTCAACTCCGGCTCTTCCATTTATCCATTGGATACATCATCTCTCTTTTTACCTGATTGTTTATGTTTCCCTGATATCATTCTATGGAGTCTGCCTTTAAAAGAAACACACACACACACACACACACACACATATATATATATATATATATATGTATATATATATATATGTTTCTTTTATACACACACGCATATATATAAAATCAAATACATATGAGAGCCTTTGTGTTTTGAAAAATTTATAATTTATAAAAGTGATTGTTTTGCCTGCTCAATGCAGGCAGTGTTGGAGTGTGTCTTGTGACCCTCAAATGTGTATCATAAATGAGGAAGCCACATTTTCCTTTTAAGGACTGGTTCTATAGCTTCAGATACACCGTAAAGACACAGAAATCAAAACAATAAAAAAATATATATATATAATCTACATATCTAGCTATCTCACCGGGATAAAGCAAAAATCCCAAAGACAGAAGTAAAGGAAGGCTGTGGCTATCAAGAACCCAAAGCCTGAAGGAACCTGGGGGAGCTGGGTAGAAGCTTCTAGAAACCAGGGGTAAGAGCAGCTTCCCATAAGTCACTCTCCTGTAGTGTGCAACCCAGGCAGTTTGAAACCATTTGCCCTCTGAGCAAACAGTGCTGCTGGTCAGTTACCCAGTAGATGTTTTTAATTACAAGCTGAAAAAGTCATTCTGTAGCCCTGAAACCAGTGCCCTCATGCCTAAGAAGTGCTTTTTAATATTTATACATCTAAAGAGGGTTTGCCCTTCCAGACACAGAAAATCATTAGGAAGCCTTTCTCAGGAGGATATAACTTTGGTCAAGGTCATGCACAAATCTAAACTTCAAATTTCCGCTCAGACTTACCAGTAGGTGCCACTTTTGTGCCACAAACCATTCCTAGCCCTCTCTCAACTTTATTTCTAGGTTATCAATTTTTAAACAGAGAAAAGGAACAAAAATATGCTTGTGAGACAATTCTGAGCATATAAAAGTTGAAGAAACTTTTCATTTTTTTTTCATTTTCCCTCGTTACTTGGCACATCTATTTAATAGAGCTTTTTTGATTTTTCCTTTTTCTCTTCCAGCATAGCAGATGAATGGACAAACCAAGGAAACTGTACTCAAAGAAATGTCTTGTAACAGTTCTAACTTTGGTTTGGCATGTCACCTATCTAACGATATCAGGGAGAGGAAATATTCCGTCAAAGCTGTGAGCGTGGAAGGAACAGCCTGGATGGTGTCCAAAGACACAGTATCTTAGCAACTTATGAAGTTCAGAAGAGCCAGCTTTTCAGTTTGGGAAGCCCGCGGGTGGAAGTTCCACCCTCCCCAACCACGAATCACTAGAAGACACAGCCCAAGGTAGAGATGGAAATTGTTTTCAGGATCTGCTACCCATGCTGCTGAAATTCAAGTGGCCCCCAGAGGACAGGCAATAGCATGCTTCTCGAGAAAACGAAACAAATGATGGTGAAACCCCCAAAACATGAAACAGTGATAACCAGGTAGGGCCAAACGTATCATGATTGAAGAGTACCTTGGAGAAGCACATTGGCTTCGCTCTGTGCCTTCACAAAGCATAAAAGTAACCTCCACGGGAAGACGAGGAAAGCAGGAATCAGTCACCGTCTCTTCCAAGTCCTTCTCCCTAAGGATCAGGGTTTGTGCCCCTGTTTTGTGAAGACAGGGCTTTTTGAGAATCCTTTCTCACCTGTCTCTGGGGAGTGGGAGACTCCAAGCACATATTATAGATGCCTTGGGGATCACCTTGCAGCCCCTAGCCCTGTCTTTTGTAGTTCAGTGGTGTGTATTCGGGTGGGGTGAGGTCTAAATGAACCTGACTGGTAAGCCTGACTGTATCTTCAATATTATCCCCAAGTCCAATGCTGATTGTGAATCCTAATACTCTAATCCCTGACTTCCCCGTAATGCAGCCCTGAAGTCCAGTATGGATGCTAACCCTCAGAGAACCCCGTACATAATTGTCACAGGAGCAGAAATTCATGCCCCCTCCAACACTTTGCTCAGGTTATCTGTACCTTGGCTGTTCCTTACTCTTAGGCACTTAAATCACCAGGTAGGTAAAACATGTCATTTCAAGTGAAGTAAAAAAGTAGGTGCTTTGTAAGCCTTTTGTTTCCTCTAACACCTATTGTCCTTAAAACATCATTCAGTGACAAAATCGGAGTCTATTAAATCCTGTTCTACCGTCTTCTAACTTTGTCATTACATGTGTGACAATAACTTAGAAAGTATATTCTTTGTCCCAGAACCTCCCCCATCACCCAGCCCGGCTGACATGCACTGACTTAACAAACGTACCTGAATTATAGGAACAGGAAAACTTCTCTTAGCTCCCCCATTTCCAGAGGCCAGCCCCAGTTCTCTCTGTCCAGAGTAGGGCAAAAGTCTCATCACTTTGGCGGAGACCTGCCTGGTGCCTCCCTACTCTCCCACCAGGTTTAGTCAATGAGCAAACCTAGACATTCGACCCCCAGCAAGTCTCTCTCCGACCTGCTCTCCTCTTGGTCGGCCCTACTTCTGGTTTTGTCTTTGTTCTGTTCACATTCTCTGCCTCCTGGGCTTGGAAACAGCCTCCTCAGCTTCTATTATCTCTAGTCTTGACCCATTCACTTCATTTTGCGGGGGCTACCAGACTGTTCCATGCCCTCCTCTATTCAGAACTCTCAGCAAGTTTCGCATCACTTAAGAACAAAATCCCAGCACACATTTGTACGGCATGAAAGGCTCTTGGTCGTCAGGCCCTTCTCTACTGCACCATCTCCACTGCTATGTCAGCTGCCTATACACGTTTCACTTCAGTGTTAACAATATGTGGTTCCCTACAACACCATGCTTTCCCAGGCTATAATCGCTGTACTTGGTGTTGTTTATTCTCAAAATGTATTTCTCCTATCTTATCCTTCTGCCAAACTCCTATGCACCCTTCTAGCTAGAAGTCAAATGCCACCTCCTCTCTGAAGCACTCCCTGATACCTTCAGATAAAGCACTCCTTCTCCTCTCCCCACTCACTTCCTACGAAGCAGTTATGGCCTCCTTGGTCTTGTGTTAGAAGTGACTGTTTGCACATCTGCCTTCTCTCTATGTGTGACAAGAGATGTGTTGGAAGGCAGGGACCTTGGTCACCCATCTCTGTATCGCCAAGGTCTCAGCACTCAGGAAGAAAGAAGGATTCAGTAAAGGTTTGTTGCATGAATGGATCAAGTACAGTCAGTCCTCAGGAGACACCCTAGAATCAACTCAAACTTGAGAATAAGCCTAAAATTAAAATACCAATGTGCGGATTCTCTCAGCTGCCAGACAAGCTGTATTTTCAGAGCTCAGCTGCTACCGCCCCTCCCTTTCCCCCATCCTAGTCCTTCCTGAGACTTCAGATATAAGGGTCTGAATAGAATTGCCCTCCTCCTGTCTCAGGGGGTTAGCAAGTCCATATCTGCAGTGACTTCAGCAAGCAGGGACCCAAACTGTCATCAGTAAAAGAGACCCAAGGACAGAGGGCAATCTGATCCTTTTCTCCTCCAGGCTCTATTTCCCTGGAAACACTTATTTCCTTATTGGGTGGGGGAAAAAAAGAAGAGGAAAAAAAGCTCACACAACCAAGTTAAAGCAAATACTTAGAAAATATTTTTGAAACATTTAGAAGTAATTTCTATTCACAAATGATCGTCATTCACAAAATGAAAAGGCAAATTATGTGAGCTGGATAAATTGAGAGAGAGAAGAAATTAGACTTAATGCTGTGAGCAGAAGAGGAATAGGGAGAAAAGGGAAAAAAAAACAGAAAGACTAGTAATTCTTGCATTTCTCTAGTAAATAAAATTCAGAAACATTGAACATGTACTACTCCTATGAGCGCCACAACCAAGACGAGGATGCTGGTGGGCAGGTAATTTCTCCATATGGCAGAGGAGGTTTAAGCGAAACAAAGACATGCCTTCCATCACCCAACAGTGGGAGAGCTGGGGCTCACAAATAAGAGATATGGGGAAAGAGGGAGAGAGGACAGAGAACAAGATGGGGAGATGGAGAAGGGACAGAAGAAAGCTACTATGTCAAGACGAAAGTGACAGGAGGACCTGAAGATTCACCCAACACCAATACTGAACAGCAAAAAGGACACGAAGACTTTTGAAGCCATCCTCTGCTTTGTGCTCCTGGCATATAGGAAGCCCCTTTCTCAGAGAGCCACAACTGAATAAACAGTCAGAATAATTATCCAACCAATGGAGCCCCTTGATTCTTAGAAGGGTAAACCCACTGACGGCTCAGAGGCTCCAGGCTCTGGGCTGAATGCAAGGAAACAGGCTTCTAACCATCTCGATGGGGCATATTGCTTTCCTTGGGTTCATCTTTCTCTATTCCATAAAATTAAATAGCCGCATATGTTATTCAAGTGATTTGCTAGTTACACACTATACGAGACCCACCAGCCACAGCTGGAGTGGAAAAAGTTCAGAATACAAACAATGCCAATTAAAATGAGGGAAGAACATTTGTAGAACTCACATCATTTCTCAGTGACCCACCACAAACTGCCCAATGCAAATGGGTTGGCTAATCTAAAAATAACAGCCATTTTCCTATTACATAGCAGGGCGTGCCGTAACTATTCTCCTGCTTAGTCTTACTGATAATTCTGCAAGAATGGGCATTATTATTCTCATTTTAGAATGATAATAGAAGCTCAGGGAGTTTACCCACATTTGAGCCCAGGTCTGAGCAGATCTAAACCCATTCTTTCCACCTCAGTCCCTTATTTCTAAAATTGATGATGAATTGTCTGCTTCATTCTCCTTTACTGAAAAGACAAGAGTCTCCTCTAGCAGGGTCAGGACAAAGGAGGTGAAAAAATCCTGAAGAAGAGGGTGCTAAATGCTCAACACAGGTAGACTAGGCAGGGTGCCTGCTAGGAGAAGAAGCCCCTGCAAAGGTGGTTATGGTCCTGGGCTGGCTCAGTCTTGTGACACTCTGAGGTCTACTGCAGTTCTCCCTAACAATTATTGAGCACTTACATTGTATCAATCTATGCAAAAAGCCATGCATGGAACATCTAATCTAATCTTTGCAGCAGTCCTTGGAGGTGGGTGCATTTATTACTACCATTTCATAGATGACAAAATCACCTCACAGAGGTTCAGTAACATGCACAATGTCACATGGCTGGTAAGTGGACCAGTGCGGATCCCAGCTTTGTTCTGTCTGATTCCCAAGGGTCTGCTGTTAGCCATCAAGAAAACTGCCTTCATCTCCCACTGAGAAGATGCTCAGGGGTCATGACTTCATTGCTTTCTGAGGTCGAGGTCAAGAGGCAGTAAACATGGTTTCTGAGTGTCAGCTCCACAGATTTGTATGTTAACACGAGCATCAGAATTTGTCAGGCCCAACTTTGAAGACTCCTGCCCTACACTAATTGTATTACTTTAAGCAAGTCATTTGATGAGCACCTCAGTTTCTGCATCTGTAAAGTGGGAATAAAATGAAGATAATGCTTGCTCCTCGAAATGCTGCAGGAACTTACTACAGAGCTGCAATATTTGGGAAGAAAAATGTATACGAAGTTTAATTAGTCAGATAAAATAATGGCTGCTAGAAAGTCAGAGTTGAGAGGCCTCAGGGGTCACTTCTGGGAGGCACAGAGCATTATGGTTGGGTGCATGGATGCTTTGCTTAGGCAGCTCCTGGCTGTGTGGCCCTGACAAGTTACTTAACACCTGTAAGCCTCCGTTTCCTCATCTGTGAAATGGAGATAAAAACAGTACAATTCCATAAGGTTGCCGTGAGGTGAAATGAGATGATGCAGGCAAAGTCCAGTGACCTGCACAGAGTAGGTGCTTTATGAAGGCTCTGATGGTTACGATGGGGGAACTGGGGCCCTAGGAAGTAAATGCTTGCTGATGGTTGCACAGCAAGTTAATAGTAGGGAAGCGAAGCGTATACAGGCCTCTCGATTTCTGTTGATGCTGCTTTTCCTCCCCTGTGCAGCGTAGGACAAGTTACTTCACATGTCGAAGACTTAGTTTCCCCATCTGTTCAATGGGAACGAT
Source organism: Hipposideros armiger (assembly GCF_001890085.2). Classification (NCBI taxonomy): domain Eukaryota; kingdom Metazoa; phylum Chordata; class Mammalia; order Chiroptera; family Hipposideridae; genus Hipposideros; species Hipposideros armiger. The sequence continues at coordinate 2,326,508 of NW_017731375.1, read as the reverse complement.
TCTTCTTACCTCTACTAATAAGGATGTGGAGGGAATGAAACGAGCGCTTCAAGCCACACCCTCAAGCGTTAGTGCTCAGTAAACGTTAGCTGCTATGCTTACTCCTTCCCTTCTGATTTGAAAGAGAATCGATGTTAGGAATAAGGGTGAGAAAAATGTGAGGGAACTTTACTTCACTGCTGTTTGCTGACTCAGAGAACGACTGGGGGAACACTGACCACAGAAGAGAAGCAATTCTAAAAGGGACAAATCCCAAACTGCAGAAAGCCACCCAGGAAAAGCGCACGTGAAATACTCTCATCTTCCAGATTAAACAGACTTGTTCATGAGGCACCACAGCTAGGATAAGTGTCTTAGTCCTCTGTGTAGACTTCGTTCCCTTTCTGATTCTAGAAGCTTCTGTCAGCTCAAATCAGAAGTCCTTTGTTATAATTCTCTGGGGCAGCGCCGGATATCACCGTGGGAAGAGCACAGTGTTTGGAACCTGACTACCTGGGCACCAGCTGCAGACCTGCTAGCTCCCAGCTGTGTGCCTTGGACAAGTTCTAGCCCTACCTGAGCCTGTCTCTGCAATTGTAAAAAATGGATAGTGACGCCTGCTGTCTACTCCACAGAACCATGAGGTGCCCCACAAACATAAAGCTTTGCTTGCTTTCACTATCATTGCCTGCGCTGTCTGACCCCCGTCAGGAGGAAAGGAGAAACCTGCACAATTGCCTTTAAAAATGCCAAATTTCCCTCTAAGTCTTCAGTCCTTTATTGGAGAGGCAGCAGCCTTCTTTCCCATTTGTGGTCCTGTTGCAGGAGGAGGATGATAGCAAAGCACATAAGTGGCTGCTAAGGCTGTTTTATGCAAGAGGGAGGGGTCAGTTAAGGGGGAGCCAAAGCGATGCGTGTAAAGCCCAGGAAGCTGCACCAGTCCACCCAGGTCAACGTCAGGCTCCCGATGGCTCATACAGGCCAGAAGGTCAAGGTGGCATGGACTGCATGACCATCAACAGCACCATTTTAACTTGTTCCCCAAGTCCCCCCCTTCCCCCTGGGGGTTGCCAAAGTAGAACGACTGTCCCTCATAAGACTGGGCGGAGGTGTTGGGGCAGAACCAGAGCCCCTCCCACACCCTGCTTTTGCCTGAGAGGTGGCATGTTTAGGTTTCCACAGGAGTCATGTGCTTTAAGTTTGGGAATCCTTCTATTTCATCATTTCTTTAAGGGCGGTTTCAATCTTTTATGTGAACATCAGGTCTGATGACATACTTCGCCCAGGTGGGTCTGCATTTGAATAAGAGGAAACCATCATGCCCAGTGCAAGTTGAAGTGTTTTATTTGTGTTTAAGGCAGCAAAGAAAGCTTCTGAGGGGAAAAAAATACCACCCAAAAAAACAAAAGCCTAAGCTTGAAGAAAATCCACTTGCCTACCCTTCTTTGGCATTTATGAGCAGGGAACTTATAAGAGCAGAGATGAGGGCAGCTGTGGTGAAGGCAGTCCCGATGAGAGCTCAATGCAAGGACTCAGGGGTCAGGCTGCTGGGAGTGGAGACCTGGCTCCATTACTTACTAATTTTATGACTGGGGGGGGGGAAAGTCATCTTATTAAAACTCTTATTCTAATTTTGGTGGTAAAGGAGAAAATATATATATACCAGAAGAAATGATTATAAATCAATTAGTGCAGGGTTTCTCAACCGTGGCACGTCAGACATTATTGTTGGGAGCATTCCTTGTTGTGGGGGCTGTAGGATGTTAAGCAGCATCTTTGGCATCTACCCACTAGACGCCAACAGCATCCCCTGGGTGTAGCAACCAAAAAATGTCTCCAGACAGTACCAAATGTTCCCGGGGTGGAATGGGGGTGCACTGAGTCAGAGCAAAGGGAGTCCTGATGTACAAGACTTGCTGGGGCTGATGTGCAAGTGGTGCCCAACGTCCTCTAAGCCAGCACAATGCGCAAAATAGCAAGACAGGAAAGGAAATAATTGTGCATGTCTTTGGACTCCGACCACCTCATTCCTGAGCAGAGGTCAAGGTGACTGGGCTCCATCCAGACTACAGAATAAGCAATGGCACTATTTGGACTATTTCATCAATCTGTGCGAAGGACTCTTCAAATCTAGTCAGCGTAATGGGTGAAATAGTTGATATTCTGTAAAAAGACCCAGCGGGTTCCAATCCATCCTTTTCACACAGAGGACTTTTACAGCCACAAGTATCACTGGAAGCACAGTTATAAAAAGGAAGTGGAACCTGAGAAGAAGAAGGCTTATCTCTGTTTTCTGATCATCCCCCCCTTCCCCCCACCCACTCACTTGAATACGGAAGGGCATTCCTACCTCTGACATGGGCAGTGCTTGCCAAGCCCGGGGCTCACCCCACTCACGGAGACCACAGAACATCTGCTAATCTGTGGGCGTGGAACAGGGCCATGTGCATTTGACTCCTATTCTCTACACTCCCAATAATTTTTGAAGTGTTCTTCCCCCCACACATCCCTCCTTATCCTTCATTATCATTTGCTTATAAAAATGCAGGCTTAGAGCTGCTACTCATTTATGCTTCTCTCGGGTTCTTTTGGGGAGCCCTTGGTCTTGAGATTGTAAAATGCTGTTCAAAAAGACTGCTGTATATACCATGAAGCCCCGAAGAGGGCAAAACTTGAGGAAAAGTCTGCTCTGCATGAAAATATTCATAACATTAATTCATTATCCACTCGAGAAATGACAAGTTGATTTGCAAGAACAGTGTAAGATGTTCTCGTACAATCCTACCCATGGTTAAGAGCCTGTTCACTCCATTCCAAGCCCCACTCCAAAATTCTCCTGGATGTCTCACAACTCTCATCCCATCTTTCAGTCCCAAGAGCAGATTCTTTTATATTTTAAAGAGCCTTTGAGAGTGTCGCAAGCTACAAAAATGCTGGTAGACAATAACGCCATATTGTCCTGTGATTATTCTAACCTGGCTGAGAAGTTGACTAAATTTAAGTGCCATTTAAAAGAACTCTGCGCATCTATGACTGAGCTATGAGCCTGTTGGAAGTGCACACGACAGGTAATGATCACACAAGACATGATATCCAATCCATGGAACTCCTCTCTCATGGCAGCTGGGGAGGCTGCAGGAGGCCTCCCAGGCTTCAGGGGTCGGCTTATCATAGTATCATGGTACTACCTCTCTCGTGAGGTGAAGGGGAGAAGGCAAGGATCTGATGTCATTCTTTTTTTTTTTTTTTTTTTAAAGATTTTATTGGGGAATTGGGGAAGGGGAACAGCACTGGGGAGTCGGGGGAAGGGAAACAGACAAGTTGCTGTCCTTTTGTTTTTCAGTCTAGTTGTGGAGGATGTTGCTTCGCTGGCCCAAGCTGGCACCACTGATGTCATTCTTAAGCCAACGGAGCTTGGAAACGGTTACGGATTTAGGATTCCCTAACAACCAGCACCACAGCAGGGTCAAAACCTGGACAAAAATAGGGTGTCTGGCTTCATGGCCAAACCTTCTCACCTGCTCCCCTCTAGCGGAAAAGACACTAGAAGAACTGGGAAGAAGGGTAAAAGATAAAAAAGAGAGCACAGAGGCATAATTATGTACTAAATTTAGGATCATCCACACACACAATCCATATAATGCAAACTAAAGTGCCTTGGGGGCCTAAATTATCTTGGTTAGTTTGGAAGCTAATTCTAAAATTCCCCAGGTAAGCAAATTGTTTTATGCTTTACTTTGGGTGCCTAGCATCTGAGAGGGTATTTCATGCACTTCAGTCAAATGTTAAAGCATAGAAAATAAATCGAGACTTCAGTGTGGTGCAGAGAGAGGGCGGGAGAGGGGGGAGTGGGGTGGGGGAGGGCAAAGGCTCGGTCCCTGATGTCTGGCCCACTCTGCCCAGATCCATAAACCCATAACCAACGTCATCCATCTCACCCTTCAGCCTGGGTACAGTGAGTCAGCCTCATTTGCAGAGACACAGGCAGCTGCATTAGAGCTTAAACCTGCACATACAGTGAATATGTAGCAGATTTATCATAATTTCCAACCTGCCTCTAACCAGCTGATCAAAAGGCAAGTTTTCTTCTTTGAAGGTTTTCATTTGTAAGCTTCGCTGCCTCAAATCTAAAAGGGCGATGGTCCCAGCTCCCAGGACCACGTCCTGCATTTGTAAGGCAAGTGCCTTCCAGACCTGGAGCGTGTTTCTCTTATTTATAAATGGCTCTGCGGAGTTTCAACGTATATCCTGATTCCCCTTTTTGGTTCACAACATTTGCACTACATATCAGCGCTATGGGATGGAGGAATTTTGTTAGCCTTGTAAAGTTTAGTGTTAACCCAATTTCGCTCTTCTTTTTCTCCACAGACTTTTATACAAAACCCAAAGTGAATGCCTCAGAAGGGGTCTTGGTAGGTTTTATTGGATCAAAAGGCCCTCTCATAATAAAGAAACTGCATAGAGAGATTTCCTGAGTGCATTAGAAAAAAAAAAAGGCTTCTCGCCAGCCCTGGTAGAATGACATGCCAATAAAAATGTTTTGAGCAACCATGGCTTTAGGAAAGTGAGTGCTGATTTCAGAGGATGGGTTAATTTTTAATTTTTCAGTTTCCTCATTCTTGACAACACTCCTCTAGTGACCCAAGTTAGAAACCTGAAGGGCATTTGAGATATTTCTGTCTTCTTCATCTCCACAGTCAACACAAGACAGATTCTATTACAAATCTGCCTTTTAGTCTTTGGAAGAAATCTTTCACAGATTCACCCTGTTTCTCTAATCTGGGCCCTCACCAACTCACACACCCACTGACTACTGCCTGAGCCTTTGGAAAGTCTCCCTAGCTCCATTCCCCTTTACCTGTCTATCCTGCATCCTCAATTAATTAGCAAATAAATATTTATAGAGCATCTACAAGGCAATTGACACGGTATCATGTCATGATTTTGTCATATTACACTCCCGTTTATGAACTTAAAGCACCTCCCTATTGCCAAATTAATCAAATCAAACCTCCTGCCAGATTACTGGGCCATCTATCATCAGCTCCTATCATCCCTCACCCGCTGTTCCCCACCCTTTTCAGCAGGCATCCTTCTCCTCACTGGCTAAACTCCTCATTTCCTTCTCACCACAGCCTCTTAATTCAGCGTCACCTCCCTTGCTGTGTGTCCCTCTGGCTGGAATGCCTAGTTGAATTTCTTTCCATCCTCCCAGGACTGGGTCAGCCTGAAACTTCCTCCACCCAGTCCTCCTCAACTTGGGGGTTTCTACTTCCTCTGAACTTCAGTAGCCCAACTCCTAACCTGCAGTTGAGCATGTGTGGGTGTGTGCTCTTGAATGAATACACAAAGAGTGACAACAATAAAACATATCAATACCTACTTTAAAGTTTACACAGAAAGATTATGAAAAGGTATCATCATCATCATCATCATCACCACCACCACTGTTATCAGCTATTTCTTAGTTGAGAAAAGTGAGACCCAGGACATTGGTTTGCCTTTCTTGAAAGCACCCAGTTAGCAAGGGTTGAGATCTGAACCTAGCTTTCTAAACCAAAGCCAGGGTTTTCTACATTAAATGTCTTTGGTGTCCAGTCAACCCTTAAAACGAGGAGCTGTTAGGTTACAACAACAAATCAGGTTTCCTGGTGATCGAGGTGAACAATCACCCTGAAAGCATGAAGTTTCCCTGAGTCCTTGTTTGGGTCTAGAAGAAACGGAGGCGGGAAATTCTGTGTTGACAATGCACGACAAAGAAAACCTATCTCAAAATTGGTAATCAACTCTCCTCCTCTGGGTGCCCTCCGGCAGTCGAGCCCCCGAACCTTTCTCAAATCCCTACTGAAACTCATCTTTGGAGACCCCCACAGTCTCCTGGGCCACCAAGAGGCAGCGCAGGTTCAAAGAGTTTCTCAACTACGCTTCTCAGTCTTGAGGGAAACGGAGGCCTGGAGTGAACGTGCTGACTTTTGACTTCCTGTATTAGGAAAATCTCAAACGAAAAGCTGAGTTTGCATGAAATTAAAGAATAAAAACTTTGTATGACGTCCAAAAGGAGACAGATGTGTTGGTGGGCATATACCTGAGTGAAAATCAAACAGCAACCACCCACGCAAACATGCCCATTTCTCCATTCCTGGCTTCCAGGCAGGGTTTCCCAGGCACCCAGGTGGAACCCAACTCAAATTGCAGCTCATTAGCGCAGATGAAGAGAAGTTTAAGGGAAAGTGTGAGGTAAACAGCGATAATCCTGATTTAAGCAGCAGCAGCAGACCTTTTCTCCCTTCCCTAAAACAAGCCTCCGTCCGGGCCTGTTTTACTATTACCGGTTAATATGACGGCAGGAGGAGATGCAGCTGTGGCCCTGGGGACGGGCTCCACAGTCAGGCTGAACATAATCCCTCACGTAATGAAAAACCTATTTCTATTTCTGAGGCCTCACTACTCTTCATACTGAAGAGCCTTGTGCCTGTCACACATTTATTGAAGCTTATTACTCATCTAGGCAGCGGGGCCCAGTTAGTATTTGGAATTACATTTTAAATCGCAATTTTTCTATTATTTATTTTAGGATTCCAAGGCTACGGTGAAAGCATGTCAGAGTTACTCTTGATGCACTTTCAAAGGCACAAAAGCCCCAAATCAAAATTCTTTGCTACGCAGAGAACCTGTATGCATATGTGGGAAACTGTCAGTCCAAGACACCACGGCGACCCGCGCGAGCTGGAACCCCCGGACTTGACCACAATTCTGGTTCGGGGTGGAGATGGTAAGTATCCCCAAGGAGCATCACAGGGATGTTTCCTGGGCCACCGGCTTTACTTCCGCCTCTCACACCGTGCTCTTTTCTTTGGCTTTCGAAGACAAATGGAACGGGGCTGTGAACAGATGGGCTAAAACTGTAACCTCACCATCCAGCGAAAAAAGAAAGACTAGCTTCATCTAAGTCAGAGGATTATCTGAACTGACCATGAAGCCTGAACTTCCATTTATTTACTAGGCCAGTGGTGAGCAGGTGGCGCTTTCTTCTATAGACGCCAACGGGAACAGTAATTCTTTTTAGCTCTCCATCTGGCCTCCTTCTCCCTTTATAGTCCCAGAAAACAAATATATATACCCCCCCCCCATATATACTACAGTTACTCCAAGGAATGCCTTCCCATAGTTGTTTCTCTTGGGCATGCTTGCTTTCTCTTGGGGTACTTAACTTTTTTTCCCCCTTCCGCACAAAAAACATTTTTTTTTTTTTGCAATTAGGGTCTGCATACCACTTGGCCTAGCTCATGAATGAACATCAGCAGAAGTTGATACCAATCACACAATATAAGAATTCTGCATTTCTGACATTCACCACCTAGTTAGTTTTCATGTTTGGAATCTCTCTCTATATTTCCACCAAGAGACAGTCCAGACCAGCCCTTCCAAGAAAACCCCCGTTGTATATCTAGCGGCTGAGTGAGTTTTGAATGATGTGACAACAGCCCAAGTGCCCATCCAGTCCACTCTGAGTAGCTTCTCAATTAGCTGGGGTTTTTGTTTGTTTGTTTGTTCTGTTTTGTTGTTTTGTGATACTGCGGGGGATACAGGCACAGTAAAATATGGGGGTAGGGGTGAGGCAGCAATAAGGTGTGATGAAAAAAGAATTAATTACAAAGGGCGTGGGCAAAATTAGCAAGGTTCCCAGACATGCAATTATGAGAAGAGTTCTGGCTTGGCTTTCGTGTGATCTGTTTTTTTTTTTTCTTCTTCTTCGTCTTCATGTTTTGACAGCATTGTCCCTGGGTGCGGTACACAGCCTGTTTAATAAATCCCTTAGTCATACAAACATGACAGATAATTCTTTTTCTTCCTTCAGGATAAATTTAGTCATAGATATTTCAGTTGGGTCCACTCTCCAATTTGCCTCTGACATTAAAACAAGCCATCAGTATTTCACTACAATACAGATCGTGCTGCTGGGTCAGCTGACCTTTCTAAAAGGCTTAATTCCTGTCAGTTTTGAAGAGAAGAACAAAATACCATGCAATCAGCGTCCAGCATCCTTACAAAAGAAATAGAGAGATTTCCTCCCAGACAGGGCCAAGGGTATGAGGCCTTAGGCAGCACATTCACCCCAATGACCTTCACCTACAGAGCTAAGGTGGAGGTGGGGGG
>NW_017731375.1:2310587-2314457 GCF_001890085.2 Hipposideros armiger | reverse complement strand
TTGTTCTCCTTCCCTTTCTCATAAATACCATTGCCTTTGTGCCTAATCGGGACACTGTTTGGGTTTCTGCCGGAATCAGTGCTTCCTGAATATGGCTATTGTTTTGTTTTGTTTTGTTTTTGGTGGAGGGGTCTCAAATAAATGCTTGCTGCCTCTCATTTTGGCCTTTTATTTTTTTAGGTTATCATGTGCTATGTACCATCATATCTCACTGATTTGAAGACTTGGATTTTTTTTCACATTTTCACATCTCTGAAATCAGAATGCACCTTTTAATTGCTGTTTTAGTACAATCGAGGCCAGCCAGGTAACACACCGGTCTGCCAGTGTGACTGTGCAACCACCTAGTCACAGGGTTGTACATCAATCCAGGTGGTCTGTGTCTACCTCTTTCCCAAAATACAAAATAAAAATTGTAAATACTAAGAAATCATGCCATATTTTAATTGGTAACCTCTTCTCCACTTGGGGATGCATATAATAATGACACTTTCCATATATGATGATATATTGGAGTTGAAGAAAAGTTGTATCCATGTATCATTTCAGTGAATGCTTGAATCATCTTTACAAGGCAGGAATTATCCCCACTTTTTTTGGATGAGAAAACTTAGGTGCAGGGAGATTAAACAGCAAGCCCATAGTCACATGGCTTTTAAATACATATATCAGAATTTGAACCCAGGTCTCCCTGACACCAAACTCCATGCATGTGCTTCCCATTACATCAAGCTTCTTTGCTCATCACCACAGCAAGGCAAGCACCTCTGTAATTTTGTCATAGGTAAAACACAGAACAAAACAATACTTATTTATAGTGCATTCAAAGTTGTGCCCCAAATCATCATTCATGAAACAAGTACAAATGAATGAACAAATGTAAGACTTGGGAAACAGGGGCCTCTGGGCTTGGTGATCAGCCTAAGTGATCCAGTGAAATAAACAGTGTGTGGAGAGGGAGGCAATAGTGTCACAGCATCCCATTCCTGCTTCTAGACTGATGACTGCCAGAGAGATAACTGGTCCAGAGAAAGTCCAGGATAGGGGCCCGACTGCTGTTTCAAGGGGTAGACAGGTGGCGAGCACTCCCCACTCATTCACCAGGCACAGTTCTGGGCTGGCAGACGATACCAGTACCCTATTTCCTTACTGTGGTCCTTGACGGACTTGGGGTTGTAGCCACTACACTCACTCTTGTCTGTGTGTTGCACTGAATGCTCTACAAAGTCAGGACAAAAAGCTGCTTCCTCATTCCCACCCACCAAGTTTGCCAGGAAGGTGAGAAAGCCCTGCTATTGGCCAACTACCTTGCTATCTGACAGGCGTCTTACAGGGGAAAGCACAGGCACCTCAGCTCGGGAGAGGAACTCATCTTTTCTGAATGTCAAACAGGAGATACAAACGTTGCCACGCTGGCTGCTAGGTGATAGAGACCTAGGTACCTAACGACTTAATTTACTTTCAGTAAATCGACAGACCCTTTGAAATCAGGGATACAATTATGAAATGGNTCCCCTGCCCCATCACCACCACTGCCACCAGGACTGGGGTAAGTAGAGCGTCTATCAGTCTGGGAATATCCGTGTCCCATCCTAGAGCAAGACTTGCCCGATCAATCAGGAAACTTTCCTAAATGCTAGTTCATAAATACACTGAATTCGACTGGGAGCTAAAATTGTAGGGTAATCTCAAATATCACCACTACATCTTCCTTTATGCCACGGAGATAGGTGAAATAAGGCAGAGTAGGGATCTGGTATAAAATAATTCTCCTCCCTCATGTTGAGTTTTGATCAAGATTGAAAAAAAAAGACTTGAGAGAATGCCTTTGCTTGATTCAAAAGCAAATACCCTGGCTCCCTGGCATCAAGGGTCATTCCACAAACAGCACTTCTGAAGACAGAACGTGATTTCTAACCCCCAGCTTTCAACGCTCTCCTGGGAACCAGCACCGACATCCATTCTTTCCATCTCTTACATCATTTTCAGTAGCAAAGACCGTAGTGGAGCTTCAGGGACATCAATTAGACACAACAGAAGGTAAACCAACCTTTGCGAGAAATAATTTTATAGGAGGAGGTAGTTTTAGAGGCCCCCCTCCCCCACTTACACACTTTATTTGAAATATAGATTGATGTTCAACATTAGACACATTACTCTCATCTATTAGGCAAGAGCCTCCCGTGTCTATAAATTCAATTTCCTTTATCATGGTAGCTTTCTGGTTTATTTGGATAAATGTTGAGCTGTCCACTGTTATTTATCTATGTAGCTCAGGAGGGAACCAAAAGTTTAATGATGTAGGATGAGGTGGTAAAACAGCACCTCCAAGCAATTCTCAAGGATTGCTTTACATCTCGTTACCTTACTGGTTCGGGAAATTGTGCAGAAGATGACGTGTACTTGGGTATGCTGGGGTTCATTTTTTTCCACCATCCTTGTGTCTTCTAATTGTTCCATGTTTTATCCTGCTTAATATATGGCATTTCATAGTTTGTGTGCTAGCTAATGTTCCTAATTATTCTATTTACAGCTTCTTACGCCTTTTTCTTAGTTCTTGTCTTTATTTATTCTTAGTATTTATTCTTCTGTCCTTGGCTCTTCCCTCTTCATTGCTGATGCTGCAAGAAGTATAAGCTCATCGCAGGCCAGCTTCTTGGTTTAGAAGCTTTACAGTGTTTTCGGTACATTCAGGAGGAGACAGATAATGACTTTCATTTGACGGAAACAGATTGGATAAAAACGAACACAAATCTCCTCAATTTCTTATTGTGTAATGGTTAGAACACTCCACATTTCTAAGGGCAAAAAACTGATGGCTGACCACTGATTCATACCAATGAGTTAATAAAATGCTCTTAAATATAAAAGGTTCTGTTCCCTGATGGATCTGGGAAAAATGAAACCCAGACGCCTTCTATCACTGTTGTGTGAGCGCGATTAACGTCATGCCACGGGTCGTTTGTTGCAAACATAACTTACCAAGGCGTTCTGTGCTTTCTTATGAACTATACTATTTTATGGGGTTGCTTATTAGACTCTAGATCTAGAGAAAAATTTCAGGTAGAAATGTCCTAGATTCTGAGACTGGTCAGCAGATTCCAGCATAAAATGTGACTTGCCAATTACATCCCTAAATACAATTTCTTGCCCATTGGAAAAACTTAAAATTAGTATAATAAATGTAATACATTTTACATTAATAATATGTACAATTAATATACAAAGTTACAAGATTTTTTTTTTTATGGAGAAAAGAATCTTTCACCCACAATTCTCTCAAGATTCAGGAAGTCTACAAATCTTATTAAAAGAAAGTTTAAACACATGTATTTGAACTTAGCTAATGCCCAGAAGTCTCTGTTTGTAAAATTTGGGGCACGAAGCCGCCTTAAAACCACTCTTGAAAAAGACATCTAATTCAAAGGCACACTAAGCTTCCTTGGAAGATGTCATCTTGTTTATCATGGCCCGAATAAGAGAATGCATTTGACACACTGTCACTCACCTTTCCCTGCGGACCATAAGCAAGTCTAATGTAAACTTCATTAACGTGCCCCTAAAATGTTCACAGTGTAATATAAGTAAGGAAGCTGATAGAATTGCATCATGGCTGTGAAGGCAAAAGCCAGGTAATATGCCTTTCTTTTCTAAAGATCAGATTCCCTAGAGGAGTACCTAACATGTTTGCACAAATCTTCTCACAAATGACCTAACTCCACTGAAAACCCACCCCCAGGGAAGGACCTTTCCTAACAGCTGTGAGGAAAGTCATGATGAAAGAAATGCAAAGGCTAGAGGCAAAGCGGATCCTCCCTTCTCATCCCCAGCTTTAGTTTTTAGGAAATAAAAGCCTTTTCAAAGATGATA
>NW_017731375.1:2298104-2306391 GCF_001890085.2 Hipposideros armiger | reverse complement strand
CACTCAATGTCCATTACATACTGTCTTCAACTTGGGGCGATAGGCTGAGTCCTGTGGCACATTGAACCAGTGCGTTGACTCTCACCTTAGAATTCCTAGCATAATCTAGATTTAAACAGCAAAGTCATGCCCAACAAGCATCTTTCCTCCTTGATGTGGAGTAGCTGTGCAAAAACGCTGGTGCCTTTTAAGGAAACTAGATCTACCCACAGTTAACCTAGGACGAGAAAGTGATGATGTCATTCAGTGGCTCAGCACTGTCACAAACTGCTGGGACCCTCAGCAAAGAAGGTACCAGGCTCTAAGTAATTTTTAAAAATTGGCAATGGTTTTGCAGAGCAACCTGGAGTGACTGAAGATGGAGGACGAGTGAGTATGTGGCAAACTTGCTAGGCAATTCCACTCCATCCATAAGCTGGAGCACTGTTTAAAGCAGCCTGTTCAGATGGAAATTTTTTATCCTGTAGACTGTTTTTAACTGAAGGGAAAAGTGGCTTGCTTTTTCTAGTTTGGAGTTTGGGTCAGAATGTCAGATGTAATTATTCACTATGAAACGGGATTCCAGTGTCAGAAGAACGTTCATCACTGCTCCGTTTACAATGGCCATGTGGTTGGACTCTTAGCCAGTTTGAAAAGAATACACACACTATATATATATATATATATATATATATATATATGTATGTATATATGTAATATATATATATACATATATATATGTATATATATGTATATATATATATTTTATAAATGTGGAAACACTCTGAAAAGGTAATTTTAGGAAAAGAATAGTACTATAATCAGACAAGGTTTGGCAAACTGTGGCCTGGGGGCCAAATCTACTCTGTCACGTGTGTGTGTGTGTGTGTGTGTGTATGTGCGTGTGTGTAACAGCACATGAGCTAAGGATAAGCTTTACATTTTAAATGGTTAAAAAATACAAAACCCAAAAGAATAGTATTGAATAACACATGAAAAATACATAGAATTCAAATTTCAGCGTCCATAATTAAAGTCTCCTGGAATACAATGATGCCCATTTGTTTACAAATCTCTTCGGTTGCTTTTGCTTTACAAGGATTGGTTGTGACAGAAATTGCATGGCCCGCAAAACCAAAAACATTTACTATCTGGCTCTTCACAGAAAAAGCGCGCTGACCTCTGTCACAGAAGGTATTTGGGAAAGCAGGTGAGGAGCTTGAGGAGGAGATGGGGTTTCTGTCCGCTGTGCTAGAAGATGATTCAGAAAGGAGACGCCAACTACCTGCCCTTACTAACGAGGATGGAATTAGAAAAGACGAATTGATGCTGCAAAAAGGACCATTTGGGTTTCATGCGGTATTTGGAAACTATGGCTAACTGTAATCTTTAGGAGAGAGTAGTCAAACGAAAGCTGCTAGAGTAGAAATCAGGAGACTGAGGACCTAGTCTTAGCCCTGCATCTAACTAGCCACATGACTTTAGATTCTCTGGGCCTCAGCATTGATTCTTGTCCAATGATTGTAATGGGCCAATTTTATTTTCTGCTATAGTGTATGTTGGGGGCTGAGGGTATGGCTCAAATTTAATAGTTATATAAACATGCTTTCAATGCAAAAAGCTTACAGTTCAAACAGAAGTTTCTAACCTGTTATTGTTATGTACATGATGAGGATAAAAACACAGTGCAGCTGGCTGGCATAAAGCAGGTGAGAAACTCTACGTCAGTGACATGATTCCGAACCTTAGGGATCTAGAGGGATGCCTGGTGTTGCAGGCAATGAAAGTCCTCGAGCTGCCCAAGAATGTAAGGAAGCTTCTTAAGAGGGAAGCTCGCTTGAGTTTGTTTCACAGCCAAATTCTCCGAAACCAGTTCTCCCCAGGAACGATTTGGGCCAGGAGCTGAGTGATGCTCACAATGGTCCCCTAATGGTTCACACAGCTTCTCAGAGTCAATTCTCCCAGGCATTTTGCACATGGGGAGAACTTGACAGAGGAAAAAGCTGATGGAAGAATATATCATAAAAGACTGCTGACCCAAGCTGTGTGAGCAGGGCCTGGAGGATCTACCCTGAGCTGGCAAAGGCCTCCCTCTCCCAATTTGCAAGAGGGCTGGCGTTATCCTGCTTTGACACCAACCCACATGCTGGATCTACAGAAGAGCTTGCGGTGGGGCTGAATGGTAACCGATTACTCATTTGTGGAGTGTCCTCTCCATGGGTTTGAACATGCAAGGAACATAATTTGATCTATTTGTCACCGTACCTGGCAGGCCTGGACCCAGTGCCTGTCCATAAACATCCAAGAGTTGATGTTTCAGTTTGAAGACCTGTCATGTATGAACCAGAGTGGGCTCAGGTCTCAAACACTCCGGGCTCCTTAAGAGGAGGGCTTCAGTTTGTATGTTGCCCTTCTGTTCTTCCCTGATGGCTTGTTTCTACATAGGCACAACCACTAGTTGCTCCCCGAAGCACTTTTCTCTGTGTTTGCAATGCACTGTTGATGCCCCTGCAGCTTTGTAATTAATAATATACTGCTTTTCATCTTCAAAGTGATTTATATGCATTAATTAATCCTCACCATACTTCAGAGTTTCTGCAGATAAATAACCATCATGCTCCCATGTTTTACTTAGGAAACCAGGGCTCAGAAGGAAAGCAACTTTGTCAAGGCTACGGAGAAAGGGATCACTGGGGTCAAGGTCAGTGCTCAAGATGTTGACCCATCACCAACTTGCAGACCTGTCAGCACCTTTGGAGAATAGCCGAGAGTAGCCCTATAGCCCCACACTCACTGCCATTACTGCCGGGTAAACTGGCTCATTACATCACGCATTTTTGAATCATAAACTATTCTTCAATACTCCAGGGTCAAAGCATAATCTTACCTAAAGCATACATAATAGGAAATGATGGATTATAATCTAATAAACCATCCTAAGATGTTCAGGTCCAGCTTCTAGTTGCTTCCAGACTGAGGATAAAGATGTTTCCTAATCCATCATTTACAAAGTTACACGCCCAATTAAAACATTAAACTCTCACTATACGGTTTCCCATTTATATGATTGCCCTACAGAAAGCTATTATATTTTAACTATCAAGCTCAATAAATCAGGCAGTAGCCATCTATCTCTCCCCTGCAAGTGGAGGAGGAGGCACTCTGGGGACGGTATTGGCAGAGACTGGCAGTGCCTCAATTTCTATATCTGGGCTCCCCATGGTGCCCACTGGCCCAGCAGAACATTAAACCTGAGAAATCAGCTCATGGACTCTTTCTGAAGTTTCTGACACAAAGCCAACTCATGCAAAGACCCCCGAAGGCAACCAAAGGCAATTCAATTTGCTTCCACGGAGCCCCCCGAACAACGATCTGGGGAAGCCCACGAAACTACATTTAACAACACAAAAAATCTACTCAACTGATTGAGGGTGCAACGGATGCCCTTCCCCCCATCTCAAGTCAACCCATTACTCAATCCTGCAAGAGCTAAGTGAGAAGCAGACATGACTTTCAATCAGGGGTGCAGGGGTGTCAGACCTTAATCCCCAGGTAAAGCTGGGGTTGAGAGCACAGAGGTGTTTGCAAAGCCCCAGATAAACAGGGTGCCTTTCCCTGGAGTGTCAATTTGCTCACTTGTGGAGGGCATTCCTGAGAGATGCGACTGATGTAAAACTTATTTTTTTCGTATTAAGGTGAGCGTTGTAATATCATGGGAGAGAGTGAAAATGTCCCATCAGCTTTTGGCTAGTCACGGTCCACCTTGGGCAGGGCCTCAGATCTCTGGGGGCACATGGTCACCCTCCCTTGCCATCGGGCCAGCTTGGGTAGAATGATCTGGGAATTCCGGGACCAGTCCTTCTGTGGCAGGCACCATGCTGGCTACCTGAGGATGAAGAAAGTGTGCAAGCCCCGCTCCAGAGGGAGAAGGGAGGCCTTATGTAAGGAGAAGCGGCAAAGCCAGAATAATCAGGGTCGTCTTGTTTTTTTTCCTCTTATATGGGAGGGGGTTCAGCATCAGGGTTGAGAACTGTTTTGGAGTTGGCCTCTTTTTGCTAGTGTTTGATAGGTTTGCTTTGCAACATGGCACAGGCAAACTGGAGAAGTCTATCATAGCTGCCCTGAAACCAAGCCAGAGCCATCAAGTGTTTCAAATAAACTTTAACAAATGTCATTGCGGCCTCTGCCTGGGCCAGGAGATCTGCCATTGGCAAGCTCAGCTGACAGAGCAGCAGCCCTGGGGCTCTTGGCTGGGGCGAGGAGCTGAGAGCAGGTTTTGTGTCCAGCCCAGGATGCTTATATGCGTTAGGCACCCTGCCCCTACGCTCTGGGCATTTGCTGCTTTCCATAGTTGGGATGCACCCCAAGGATGCAAACCAACGCCCTTGGCATGGGAAGAACGATACCCCAGTAACGTCACCTGTCTGCTACTCTAAGTCATCCCCTGAGTTCTCAGAGGCACAGCTGGCCGGGAAGGTGAACCTGATTCAGACTCAGTAACAGGTGGTGAGATTCAAGTGGAGGCTGAAGGGACAGAGGCGAAGGAGGGGTGTGGGCCAGCTCCACCGTGTCTGGAGGACTTGATTCTGTACAAAACCTGGCTGGGCGCTCAGCGTTCTCAATCCTGGTTCTGTTCCACAGCTTGGAAAATAAGCTATAGCAACTTGAGCTTTCCTTCACATCAAGGTGTCCCCAGGCGTGCTGAGCATGACTCTTCTGCTCTGCTTTTGGCTGAAGTTCACCAATGCATGTGAATCTCAGAGCACACACCTGGGTGAAAGTTCAGGGATTGAACCTTCTAGAAGGCTACTTTGGGAGCGAGGGATGGGTTTGCGGGAGTGGCAACTTTCAGCTTATCTCCAAGAAAGACTACAGTAAGGATGCTTAATTTCACATCTGACAAACATCATTTAGAATCATGAAGGAGAAGCTCATCAGGTCGAAATGGGTTTCAGGAGGGACAAATCACTCCCATCCATCACTCATTTAGTCTTTCAGGAGCCAACAAGCCAATTGTGCAGACAACAGAGGGCCTCTCTCCCCCCACCTTCTCCCAGCCAGAGGCGGCAAGCAGGCTGCCCTGACTTACCTATGAAGTACGCCAGCAGGATGGCCAGGAGCAGGGCCGCAGCGATGGCGGACAGGGCGGCACATTTCCAGCTGCAGTATTTGGAGGGCTTCTTCAGCTTGAAGGCCTTCCTGGAGAAGGTATTCCGGGGCAGCAGGCGGGGTGGTGGTGTGTAAACGGTTCCTGAGGTCAAAGGGTATCCCGGAGAAGAGCTGCTAAACAGGGGCGTGCTTCCGGAAGAGGTCTTAAAGAGAAAGTGCCTGCCAGGAGAAGGGAAAGCGTCAGATCGACATGCGGGCCCTAGAGGAACATGCAGCTGCCTTTTCTTGCACTCTGCTTCATATATTCCAGGGTAGTCCTAGCTAACCACCCTCCCCCGCCTGTCATGGACGAAGGGCCAAACACTACATGTGATGGTGACATAAATTAATTCCACAAACTCATATCATTATATGCTTTCACACGTACATCTCAATTTTGTCTTCCACAGTAATCCGGCAAAGTCTTCAAAGCAAATGTGAAAACTGAGTTACTGTTCTTACCCAGAGATGACTGAGAGGATACAGTAGAATTTACTATGTAAAGGCACTTGAAATATATTGTCACGACTACTTACAAACTAAATATTATAACATCGCCATTTAAGATGTGAGAAATCAGGCTTGGATGAGTCAAGCAACTGTCCGAGGATTTAAACCCTGAGCTCTGTCTTATGCTAAGGTCTGCTTTTCAGTGTTCCCCTAGCCTGTCTCTCTTGAGCCTCCTTCCTGGTCTGTTTCCTGTCTCCATCCTACTTCCGGTTCTGAGATCACCTCTCTAGGTCATGGGATCATGGTTCTTTCTTTGCAAGCATCTTTGTCCTTGGTCACTAGAGCTATGGTGTGACAATAGGGTCATGGGGTCTACTATTGACCCCTTGTATAACCCTTCCCAGGAGACTTTCTTCAAGGACACTTCAAGGGTCATTGATCCTGTGACAGTAGGTTTTTTTCTCTTAGGTGTGCCATTCATACGACTTCAAATGTGACCTGCCACACCTTGTTTACAATGAGGACTTGTCTTCCAGGAAATATACACTAGTGGACTTTTAAGGATGTATTAAGTAGAGTCTAGCGTCTAAGCAGCTGGGGACTATGTCTTATTCTGTAACTTGTTCACCTTTATGTGCCCAGTACCCAACTCAACGTTTGGCATGCAGGGGAGAACAGAGTGAATAAGTGAGTGGATGAATGAATGAACCTCCCTCATTGTTTTGTGACCTATACTCGTCTTCAGTTCTAAGATTCCAAAATGTCATATAGTTATTTCCTGTCTCTTCCAGTCTTCAGTGGGTGCAACCGTATTTATGGGTCACATACTGTGAGTTACTACAATGCTAAATGTTTTCCTTGCAACTAAACGTCACATCAACCCTGTGAGGTAGGTACCATTATTACCACAGGTTTACAGATGAGCAAATTGAAGCTTGGAGTCAACAAGCCAGGTTGCTAAGGCTTAAACTCCAATCTGCCGAACTCTAAAAGCCCTAATTGTACCTCCTACACCACACTGCCCCTGCATATTGGGGTTAGCAGGCTTTCCCAGCAGGGTTCTGAGGCAAGATTGCTGTCATTACAAATATTTGTATTTTGCCTGCTTGTTCAGACAAAAACCTTGAAAGTGTTTTAATCCCTGACAAAGATCAAATGAGCCTGATATGACTAACAATCATGTCAGAAAATGAGTATCTGATTAGTGAATTATTGAACATGGTTAACATTAAAATAAACAACTGGTATTTAAACTTTATTTGTACGGTACAAATAAAGTTTAAATACCAGTTGTTTATTTTAATGTTAACCATGTTCAGTGACCCTGAATAAAGACAAGAGGTTTGATTCCATAAATAAGGCTTTGTATTCCTTGTCGAATGGCTCTCTTTGAATGCTCTGGGTTAAAAGTGTCTTTTGGAAGAAGCAGCAGTCGGCGTGTTGTTTAAAGGCAGAGTTTTGGAGCAAGATAGCTGGGGGTTGGAGTCCTGGCAGTGCCATTCCTGGGCAAATAAGCCCACTGAAATTTCCTAACAATGCTTTGGAGAGCCTGTCTTCTCACCTGTGACTGGAGGAAAGGACAGCATGGGTCCCACATATCCTAGCACAGGTCTCCGTGAGGATGACATAAGATCACATAGGAAAAACACTTCACCAAGGGCGTGTCTCAGAGTAGTGCTCAATGCATCACGAGTAACATTTATTATTAACTCCTCAGAGCAACAGAAGGGGCCTGAACCATGAGTTTTCATTTAAAGCTTGACAAATGTCAAACAAACACCTGAAGAGTTCTCCAGATCACTAAATCATCATTGGCCGCCTTATAATTAAGCTAGAACACATGCATACCAGGAAGCCAAGGTGATGGGAAAACTCTGGGATTTGGTTTAAAACGACTTCATATTTATTTCTCGGACAATTCTCCAAGAGTGGGTCATGACAATAGGAACTCAAACTGAAGCAAAGGAATATAAAAACAATGTATGTCATCATGAATGAGGATTTAACAACATGTGAACACTAGCTCTCACTCCCGCAGAGATCTCACCCATTCCCACGGCTTCAGCCATCACCGATGGGACTGAAGTCTCCATCCATCAGTCATACTCCATATGACTGATAGATCTCCATTCCTACTGAGCCCACCTTCGTCCCTGAGGTCCAGGCCATATTCCAGTCATGTACTGGGCATCTGTGCTGCCATTCCACAGCTGTAGTGAATCGTGCAGAATACGGACATTCCACAGCTGTCTGGAACAAGTTGCCACCAAACACAGATGCTTTTCCTTCCCCTCCCCAAACACACTCCCCTTGAACCCCTGTTTTCCCCAGTTGCCTAACAAACTACAGTCATTTTCACATCCTCCTTCCCCTCACCTTCTCCCATACAATGGGTTAAAAAAGTCCATCAATTTTATTTCTGAAAACCTTTTCCACCAAACTTGCCATTCAGCCCTGCTGCCACTTTTCTTCCCAAAACATAAATGTCATCGTGCCCTGGCTTAGAAATCCCTGCTGATCCTCCAATGCCTTAAAAAGAAAACCCAAATCTCAATACGGGGCCAGACTTTTTACAAGCACTACTCAATTTTTTTTATCCTCATCTCTAACCCTGTGCTCCCAGCTCCCAGGGACTCTACACTTCAGCCACAGCAAAAGACACGTCTTTCCTTAACCAGCCTGTTCATGCTGCCCTGCCTTTGTGAGTGAC
>NW_017731375.1:2189931-2297414 GCF_001890085.2 Hipposideros armiger | reverse complement strand
AAGGAAGGAAGGAAGGAAGGAAGGAAGGAAGGAAGGAAGGAAGGAAGGAAGGAAGGAAGGAAGGAAAGAAAGAGGAAGGCTTCCCAAAACTCTTAGAATAAATTCAGGCCCTCCCACCACCCACAATGCCTTGCATGGTCTGCCCTCTGGCCACCTCTCCAGCTGCATCTTTTACCCCTTTAACGTCCCATCGTACTTTGCCGTCACTGTTCCTCATCATATTGCATCCAACACATTCCTGCCTCAGAGCCGTGGCACCTGCTGTGCCCTCTGCCTGGAAACATCTGCATAGTTTGTTTCTTTGTGTCATTTCACCACTCTGTTCCTGTGTCACTTTTTCAGAGAGGTCTTTTCTGGCCCCCTCACTTCTTTCCATGTCGTTCTCCATCCCGTTATAACTGCTTTACTTTTCTTCATTACATACGTATTTGTGTATCATGTATTGTCCATCTCCATCATTAGAGCTGGATTTTTATGAAGTTTAAAATCAGGTGTTTTGTCTGATTTGATCAATGCTCTAGCCTAACATCTGGGCTCAACAAATCCTCATTAAATGAATGACCTACAACCTCTCCAAGGCCAAAATAATGAATGCTAAGTGGACAATTCTGTAAACAGTTTTGTTTTTTATTTTAAAAGTAGGATGGCTTCTGTCATGTCAACTCTTGCTTTCCAACCAGATTTCCAAGTTTGTGTATGGCAAGTGTCTATATTTACACACAAGGCCAGATCCCTCCACAGAAAAAACAACCTGTCTATTTTGCATCAGTGCATTAACCCTGGCAGGATTCATCTCGCAGGTTGCTCATTGGAATCACAGCGCCTATGATGATCATAGCTAAATGAAACTCATTTAGACATCATATCTCTTCTTTCTAGTTTCTGGTGCTTAAAATTGTTAAGCCCAAGTACCAAATATATGCAGACTCCTGTTTCTTCCACAATGTAGTTACACCCCAGTGTTACAAATTTTCAGAAGATTAAATTGAGCAAACATATAAGAAAACATTCTAAAGAAATGATCTTTAGATTGTCTCATAAACACCTGTGTTAGGATTTTGTGAGTGCTCTGTTAGAAAAGTACAAATTCCTGTCTCCAGTCAGACCTAGGCCTGCGATCTGCGATTCATTAAGAAGCTCCCCAGGTGGTTTAAATGTATGTTCAAGTTTAAGAAACTCTTAACTATTTTTACACCTTTCAGATGTGTCTGACTTAGAACTCGACATGGTGAGTGGGTATGTTTTTTAAAATGCAAGTTTTGAATGCTGATGTCTTTAGAGGTAAAGTGTCATGGAGTCTACAACTTACACTCAAATGACTCAGCAAAAAGATCTTTATCTAACTCTACAGATAGATAAGGCAAATGTGGCAAATGATAGCAATTGTTGAAACTGGGTGGCTATTCTTATGTTGTACCATTCTTTCAACTTTTCTGCATGATGGAAAATTTTCACAATCACAGGTTGAAAGAAATGCAAGCTGTGGTTCACCCAAGGATTGCTCTTACATACTGCAGGAAGCAATGATAAATAAAACAAAACAAGACCCACAGGTAACAGTCAGGCCAGATGGTCACTGGGAGGACCATGGAGGCTTAGGGGACTGGATTTTTCCCTGAACTGGTTATTAAGACAGCTCTCCCCCGCGGGGGCCTGCTCAGTATGCTCCGATGAATCATTTGTGATGCCCCAACTGAACTTCTTCCCAGCGGTGGGTCATGGAAGTAGCTCAGCTTAGGACTCCAGGCGTCAGCAAAAATGTGTAGTTTCCAAATGCACTTGACATTTTTCAAGCACAGCTCAATTGCTCTCAGAATTGGCCACTTGTGTGTCAGAAAGGAAAGGCAAATGAGGGGCCCCAAAGAGCTGTCCTTGGAGCTTGCTATCACTCAAAGGGATAGAGAAAACCAGTCCTTGATGGCTTACAAAAAATAAAAGAAGAGCGTACACACTTCTTTCCGAGCCATGTGGGTTATCGGGCCGCTCGCCTAGCATACAGCATCCTCCCTGGCTCAGGGTAGGGGCTCAGAATGGCCATCGAGCTGAGTAGTCAGACTAAGGAAAGATGGTCCCTCTATGTTCTCAGCTCTGTACCCGAGGTCCCAGTGAGTTCTTAAGAGGACAGCGATCCCCACTTCACCCTGAACTATCAGTCTTTTTGGTAAATGTCACCACTTTTCTCATGTGAAAACAAAACCATTTAATAAAAACCAAGAGAGAGCACACCTAGCAGCCACTCTCCCAGGCATTCTGCAAGACAGCAGGGATGTGCATTTCAGGCAGAGTCCTGGCATCCCAGACTTTTGCTTCCAAGTGGTTTAGAAAAGTAAGGGCGCACATTTTCTCTGATTAAACAAACATGGAAGATTCTAGAAAGAAGTCCAATCAACAAGAAACTCATGCACGGCATCCATATAAGAACAACCTCATCAATTCAAAACGCTGTGAATTTTTACGTTATTCTTACGATACAGAGGAGCTTGACGAGTCTGGAGTGGACACTTTGAGAAGTACTGGTTGGTTTAACTACTTGAGGCCCCAACAAAAGCTTTCTCTTCCTTTGTTTTTTTTTTTTCTTTTTTCTTTTGGTCAATCACAAGTAAACTCACTCATTAACCTCAAAACCTACCAAAGAAAGAAATGAATACATCTAATCCCTTAACACCAAGAACCATTTTTCAGCTTGCAAGCCGTGGGATCCTACGGGGCGGTCTCCCTATGCTCCGTAGCTTTGGCTTTATGCCCAGGGGGAAATCCCAGCAAGCCTTCCAACAGAAATGTACTGCACAAATAACTGTACTGTCTCAGCTCCAAAAGGTCAAGTTTTTTTTTTTTTTTTGCTTTTGTTCCCCCTCTCTCTTCTTCTCTACCTCAATCTGTATCCCCCTATCTCATCACAGGTCATCATTCAGCTAACCAGGACAAGTCGTGACTAACAGTGCAGGTGAGTTCCCTTTTGCTCATGAAGTCAGCTGCAACAAACGCTCTCCTTGAAACCAAACGAGAGTCTTGAACAAATTATCTCAATGCAGCGCCGTGTGCAAAAAGCTGCTCTGGTTATCAGGGAAACCAGGTGTCCGCTGTTGTTCTACCGAGGAAATTGGCCTCCCTCCCCAGTAAATAAACTCACAAGGTATTCAGAGTAACGGGTGAAAATATTGATACACAGCCCATTAATCCCTAAAAGATGTTTAATGGCACAATGCCGTGGCTGAAATGTAATCAAAAGCCAGAGAAAGGACAGAGGCAGAAAGACACCAGGAATGCGGGGCGTGGTGATCAGCGAGGGAGAGCAGGTGCGCTAGAAAACGCGAGACTTCATCACATTTCCTGGTGCCAGCCGTGCCCTTTGAAGCATCAGGTTTATTGTCTCTAGAGGAGTATGTTTAATATAGAGGCAGCCTATAAAGGGTACTGTGGCATGTAAAGTTACTGTAATTAGGTTTTCAGGAGTTATAATAAAACATTTAGCTGGAGAGAGGTTAAATAACCACCACACTTCTTGGCACTGCTATTATACTCTCCACTATGAGAAGAAAGGGTAGGAGAAGAGGGGAAAGATGATGGGTGGGTTCTTGAGAGACACCGGGGCATGGGGTGTGGGGAGAGGGAGGGAGGGAGAGAGGGAGAGAGAGAGAGAGAGAGGAGAGGAGAGAAGAGAGAAGAGAGGGATACAGGGTGAGAAGGAAAAAGCATGCAAGATAATGAGAAAGATGACCTTGGATACTGTGCTGCTCAGCCACTTTGTGAATGGCAAAATTAAGTAATCTTTGAAGTGTTCTGCCTTTATTTTCCTGTTTGCAAATATAAAATGTACACATTAAAAAAATCAATTCCATAAATTTAACAAAAAACAGAAAACAAAAGTCTCCTATACTCTTGAGAGACAGACTGGTAAACATTTGATATTTAGAGTCAGACTTTTCCCCTACATATAAACATTCTTTTATTATTATTATTATTTTTTAAAAGATTTTATTGGGGAATTGGGGAAGGGGAACAGACAAGTTGCTGTCCTTTTGTTCTTCAGTCTAGTTGTGGAGGACGTCGCTTCACTGGCCCATGTTGGTATTATCATTGCGCTCTTCCCAGGTGAGGCAGATCGGTTGCCGGCCATTGGATGACTGCTCACGGAGGCTCACACCGGCTGCTAGCCACTCATGGTAGCTTATGGCAGCCCACTGCATCAGGGGCTGCAGCCTACGCCATCACCGGTGACTCAGCAGCCCAGCTCCAGGTCGAGCTGTTGTTCACCATCTTAGCTGTAGAGCGCAGCATCACTGGTCCTCATGTGGGATCCAAACTAGGACCCTGATGCTCAGAGCTGGCGTCCCAAGCCAACTCTTAACCAACTCTCCACTCAGCCGGCTGTAATATATCTTTTTTTTTTCTTTAGCTGAGCCATCCTGCCACCTGTTGGCAGCTCAGCAGCAGCTCAGCTTGGGCCAGGAATCAAACCGGTGACCCTGTTGCTCAGAGCTCACATTCCTGAGTGAGCTGTTAACCAACTGAGCCACTCAGCTGACCCCTTCCTTTCTTATTCTTATTCTTATTAATTTAATTATGTTTGAAACCAACAGGATTATATCAAGGAGGCAATATTAAGCCTACAGATTCAGGACTTGGACCACGGGGGTTTGGATCCCGGTTCCTGTCCTTATCACTGTGTGACACTGGGCACAATACTTGGCCTCTCTAGGTCCTGGGGGGCCTCACCTGTAAAGTGAGAGAATGCAAGGATTTACTTCATGGGCTTGTTAGAGGGATTGGTGAGTTTATTAACATGAAATGCCTCACACTGCACTTGATGTCCAGTGGACGGCCAATAAATGTAGCCATTAATCACTTGAAGGCAGGAATCATGTATATCTTGTTCTTTGGTAGATCGCCTTGACCGAGCACAGCTCATTGGAACTGTTTGTTGAATGAATGAGTTGTTTTAATTAGCACAGTGATAAGAGCATTGCAGGCACCCCCACCCCTCAAAAATAATTTTATTAGGAGGAGAAGGGATGGAGGATATTACTAATGTGCTTGTGTCTTCTTCCAGCTGAGGACGTATGTCTGGGTTGAGAAGTGAACTGTTGCTTTTAAAATAAAACTTAATAAAAAGTTTTTTTTTTAAATTGCTACTTCTCAAGTTTGAAAATGAAGCCAATAACCTAATTAGTATAATTAAAAGCCCATTTCATATCATGATTCCCTAAGCTTTGACTCAAACCAATTTTGATTCAGCAAAAAATAGGCTTTCAAGGTTTCTGATCCCTGAACCTTTCAGATCAGAGGGGACCATCACTACATTTGCATATGCCAGGAACAACAGGAAAATCCTGCATTTTGCCCTCTTCAAAATTTGCCATCATACCAAAAATACTCACAGCTGGAATAATTAGCGACTCAATTTATTGCCTTCCGTTTTGCTAAATAGAAGCTCCTCCTCTTGATATTTAAATAGTGTCACACTGTGATATAACATAGCATTTTTCATGGTAAAACTCCCCCCCTCCCCCAAGAAATGATATACTGCTCAGTGTGACAGCCAAGGTCTTGCGAGGTCACTAAAGAAACCTGCTGTTTGTGAGCAAATCCATTTCGAATCTTTGGGATGAGATGAGCAGGGTTTTTTTTTGTTTTTTTTTTTAACCCTGGAGTTGTTAACTTATTGACTTTTTTCAAGTTAATTGGTAAGAGTCTCGATATAGGAGAGGAAAAAAACAACAACCCAAAGACATCTAACTTTGACTTCAAACCTGACCTTGACTCCACCATCCACTATAATATGGGAGTGTAGAGAGAGTCATCTCAAACAGACTTGCATTCGTGTTCAGTGGCAGCCAGAGACAGATGAAGAAGGAATGCAAGCCATCGGATACAATTAGTGGGTGGGAGGCTTTCTCCCATTGCGTTTACGGCCGGTACCGTTCACCGAGTCGAAGGACTTTTGAGCTGGAAGGGACCTGGGACTAGGCCCCTTTATCACACTATGCTCCACGCCATTACTGCTGCCCTGTGTGTTTGCCGTGTCTCTCCAGTCAAATTACAAGCTTCTCCAAGGCAGGCCCGATATATTTTGCTTTGTAGTATTTTCCCCTGTCCTTAGTAGGTGCTCACAGATGTCTGTGGAAGGAACACCCACATTACGGGATGGTGGGAAATGGACAGGCTCTGCAGTGGGGCACTTCTGGAGTCAAATCTCAGCTCCACCAGGAATTGTGTGATGCTGGGAAAGCCAATTAATCTCCCTGAGTCTCAGATGCCGCCTCCAAAAAGTGGGTGAATAACAATATCTATATTACAGGCCTGCTGGAAGAGCTGAAAAAGGTAATGGGTCCAATCTGTGAGCACAACAGCTGGCCCACAGGAGGTGTTTCATACGTGTCTGTGTTGGATTTCCTCCCGCGCTCATGGGAAGGATACAATATCTAAAATAGGAAGTCATGAGTAAACCAATATTTACTGAAGTGCATCGATACAATGGTGGATCATTCCTTATCCTCATGTGGAATTTCTAATTGGAGAGGCAGATCAAATAAACAAAATTCGAGTCCAGAGAAACCATCAAATCCGTGAAATAATTATAAATTGTGAGACGTGCAGTGAAGGAAACAGGGAACTAAGAGAAAATGTGGGATTACCTGAGTGTGGCCACTCCTCTCTGAGGGGATGATCAAAAAACAGGAGGAGTGAAGATAAGCAGCACCTACCATGCGAGGAGAAATGACCAGAGCATCCCAGGCAGAGGAGACTGCATGTGCGAAGGCCCCGAGGTGGAAAAGGTCTAATTTTATTTTATTTTTTTAAAGATTTTTATTGGGGAATTGGGGGGATGGGAACAGTGCTGGGGAATTGGGGGAAGGGGAAGAGACAAGTTGCTGTCATTTTGTTCTTCCGTCTAGTTGTGGAGGACGTTGCTTCACTGGCCCAAGTTGGCACCATCATTGCGCTCTTCCCGGGAGAGGCACATCAGTCGCCGGCTTCTGGACGGCCGCTCACTGCAGCTGCTGGCCGCTCACGCTAGCTGCTGGCTACACATGGCAGCCCATGGCAACCCACTGCCACAGGGGCTGCAGCCTACGCCGTCGCCGGCGACTCACAGCAGCCCAGCTCCAGGTTGAGCTGTTGTTCAGCATCTTAGCTGTGGAGGGCAGTGTCACTGGCCCTCATATGTGGGATCCGAACCGGGGCCCTCTGGCATCCCAAGCGAGTTCTTAACCATCGCGCCACTTGGCCGGCCCAAAAGGTCTAATTTTTGAGGGTGGGAGAGAACAGTGTGGCTGGGATACAGTGGTACACAGAGTGAGTGGCAGGAAAAGGTAGGCATGATGGGAGACTACTTTCTGCATGCTTTTGAGGGCACAGAATCTGGATTTTAGTCCAAGTATGAGGGTTTTAAACGGTGTCTTCTCTTTGAACAGAGGAAGCAGATTTAGGAGCAATTTTGATCTCAAAAATCACTATAGACTTCAGGGGAATTCACTCCAGTCCTCTGGGATGAAAAGGCGTGGCTATCTTCTCTACCCTCTGCCTTGCGGGTTTGGAGTTTTGTCCAGAATAGCCTAACCAATATTGCACCTACTGCTCTGTCTCCATTTGGATGCAGTTACACGTAACAAGTTCAACATGGCCAAAACACAACTCTTGATTTTCACTGCAAGGATGCTTTCCCTTTGGGCTTCCCCCACATTGGTTACAGAAGTCATCGCCTATTGTTTGTGCAGGTGCCATCCCCAGGAAGCAGACTCCGAGGAAGAGAAATTGGCATGCAGGAAGTTTATGATAACAGTGCTCTTGGGAACACCATTTGTGAAGGCATGAAGGAAGGAGGCTGGGCAGAGGGAGGAACTGAGCTGCGATGCTGTTGCCAGGGGCCCTTGGTCACCCTCCTGGGGGCTTCTGGAGCTGGAACGGCTCTGCGGACTTGCTGCAATTTGGGCTGAGAAGGTCGGGCCTTCATAACCTCACCTGGACTAGTCACGGAATGTGGGCTGTCCCCAGGGGTGTAGCCTTGGGAGAGGGCGCCCTCTTCAGCTGAAGTTCAGTCTCAGAAAAGAGCTGGCTGAGATGTGTTGGCTGCCAACACGCCTAGAAACTGGGGCAAAATGTGTGCTCCAGGCCTGGAGGGTGGCATCTGAGTGGGTGCCATGCCACCTGCCTCACGAAGCTTCACTATCGTTTCTGTTCTTTCCTCAGACCCCACCCATCATCAGTTGATTTCCTCTCTGCCTCCAACACATACCTCTTCTTACTCCTTACACCTCTACATCACCTTATGCCTGTCCTACTGCAAACAGCTGCCTCTAAATAGGTCTCCCTGTTTCCACCTTGGCCCTTTACGTCCATTCTCTATAAAAGAGCCAGTCATTGTCTAGATCAAATCAAATCATGTTCCTCTCCTGCTTAAAATCTTCCAGTCCCTTTATACTTGGAAGCAATCCAGCTCCCCATCAGGGCCCCCGAAGCACCTCACGGCCTGTCTCCTCTATTCCCAGCCTCCCTTCACTCTGCTTCCGGGCCTTCCACCAACCTTCCTGCTGCCCATCAAAGAGGCCAAGCTTTCCCCCAAGTCTGAAGATTCTTAACTCAAACCTCTGCGTGGCTCCTCCTCCTCAGGTCTTTCCAGTTTCCCCTCAAAGCTCACTTCCCCAGGGACGCTTCTTTGATCAGTCCTTCCCACCCCACCATGTTATCGCCCCACCTTGGCCAAGGTTGCAGCCTGGGCAACCACCCACCTGCAGTGACTGGCTGTTGGGGGAGGTAGGGTCATGAGGGTGGTAGGAAGACCCTGCCCTCTCACTTGGCCAACACTGGCCCCTTCGAGTAGCCGTCTCATTCATTCCCTTGCTGTCTGTTTCTCCCGATGGCATGTGGTTTCCTCGAGGGTCTTCCTCACTGCTCTAGCCCCAGCCCCTGAAAGAGTACATGTTTGGTGCTCCATCAATTTTTAGTACATGAATAAAACATGAGCCAATCTAGATCCTGAATAGTTTATTTTATATTGCCTGTAGGAAGTGATGAATTTAAAGTTTTCTGTCTGCTCTGAGATGCAACACTTCTATTTATTTATCCTATATGTCCTCTTCAAGGGATGCCTTGTCACTAGATTTTCAAGATTTTGGTAAACAAAAACCATGTTCTCATTATGCCAACACATGGTTAGTTTAAATCCTTTGAGAAACCTTCATCTTTCTATTCTGAGGTTTTTAGCATGTTTCCGGAGAGCCTTCACATTTTCTTGGTCGTTTAAGTTGGAATTCTCAACTTTCCTGTTCTTCTCGAGGTATGTTAGCCATAGCCACATTGATTATTTCCACTAAGAACACACACGGCTTGGGAAAATACTGGGATAATGCAATTTTGATCAATTTCTAAGATGCTACTTAGTGATGCTGTGCATTTTGCAGCCCTCCCTCTCCCCTCTGACCGCAGCAACTCAACGGATGTATATATTCACGCGTCAGTTTACATTCATCTCAGGGCCGGTTTCTGGTTTGTAACCAGGAGCTCACAGATAATCTTCCTGTAAGTCTGGAAGAATTTTGGGTAAATGTACTTGCTCCTTATCTGTCACTTCTCTGCCCACCTACAGAGCAGTTTATCTTCATGGGTTTGGTATCTCTGCAAACATGAAGATTTCATGGTGCATTTTCTCTTCCAAGTCACTTTTAAAAGAAAATGACGAGAATGGCTTTCATCTCTGAAAAATCCTATGTTTACCCTCTTCCACGGGAAGACTCCCTTTATCTCTCCCCTCCTCCCCCACCGCTGTAACAGAGTTCTTCTGCCTCATACACCTTTCTTCATTTCCTTATCTTTGGTGCTTCAGCGACTCCAGGAAAAGTCTGAAGAGTTGCATTAACATGATGTAGAATGGGGCCATGTTGACAGTTTCCCTGACGTAAACATATTGCACACTTGGATCCATTCACCAGTATTAATCAAATCACACGTACTGGCATTTTTTGTAGTGCCTTTCAAGTTAACCATTTCAAAGCATGTTTGGGGAACAGACTTTTTTTTTCCCCCTAGCATCTTTTTTCCAGTCCAACTGTCTTGACTCTCCCTTGAGGAGACGTTTCATACGGAGAGGGCCACAATGATCCCCCAGCTGTTTTCTTTTAATTAACTAATTAAAATTTTCTTTTTGGGGTGAGAGTCACATAACCTAAAATTAACTATTTGAAAGTGTACAATTCAGTGGCACTTTGTGCATTCGCAAGGTTTTACAAGTCCCACCTCTCTTTCATGCCCAAACATTTTCATCGCCCCAGGGGAAAGCTCTGTGATCGCGAAGCAGTAACCCCCACCTTCTCTTCCCAGTAGCTCCTGGTAAGCACGAATCAGGTTTCTATCTCTGGATTTCCCTCTTCTGAGTATTTCATATATATGGAATTACTTCATATGTGACCTTTTGTGCTTGTCTTCTTTCACCTGTTTTCAAGTTCATCTCTACTTTAGCATTCATTGGTACTTCATTGCTTTTTAAGGCTGAATACTATTCCATTGTATACATGTACACCACATTTTGTTTATCTATTCATCCACCCATGGACATTTGGGTTGTATGCACCCTTTGGCTCTCATGCATTGTGCTGCTCTGGACATTTGTGTACAAGTACACACACCTGGTTTTATTTTTTGGGGGGAATTTGGGGGTCATAGGGTAATCCTACGTTACATTTTCAGAGGAAGTTTTAGCTGTTTTCTATAGGTAGGAAATGGTTAACCCTGAACTCCTCAGCAAGGTCAAATTCTGGGTGGCCCTAAACATTTCATCAGCCTCTGTGCATCCTACCCGTGTCATGAGCTTGGTTGTAAAAACTGTTAATGAATTGCAAGAACAAGAAGCATCACCAAGGAGTCAGGTAGCAGTAGTCATAGAAAGAGTAAAGATACCTCATACTTATAAACTGTTTTAACATGCCTGAGTCAACAGTTTCTCATTTCGGAGAAGAGGTGTTCGTGAGCGGCTACTAGGGTTTCTATTCTAGGAAAATTATCTATCGTGAAATTTTTTTTAAAAAAAGCTTTTATTGTTAGTGCATATGCTGAGCACTGACTCGCCAGGCCCAAATACGGCAGAACCTGATAAGTCAGACTGGGTGTGACAAATTTCAACAGTGTAGGCCAAGAGAGAAATGATGTTTTATTTTAGAAAGCAAAATCACAAAATCCTTCCCTAGAAAGGGTTTGAAGAAATTCTGGGCTTCCTACTTCTGTCATGACATCAGAAAGGGTCTGAAATATAAGCTCTCAACGCATGTTCTTTGGATTACCAAGTATATTTGCACATTACTAGGTTTCAGTAAAGAAAGTGGTCCACAATATTAGGGAAATGCTGGGGTGAACAAAATTAAGGAGATAGCTACATAGCTTCACAAGCCTTTAATATCTTAAATATCCTATATATCCCAGTGCTCTATACAATATTTATCATTCTCCTAACTTATCTGACCACATCTATTTTAACCCACCCACCATCCTAGTCTTAAAACTGGTTTTCAGTGGGGTACACCTTTGAGAAGCTCTAATTTAGTTCCCTCTATTTCTGAATGAGTACACTGAAGCCTGGAAAGAAATGAACAACAAACAAACAAACAAAACCCAATAGTGCTTAGATTTTTCAATAGTGCCTAGAGTTTTGAAGGTTTTCAAAACCTAGACACTGCGTGGCGGAAGGCAGGAAGGAAGGAGAGAAAGGAGGAAGGCATATCTTTGCTATAAAAATTAAGAAGGACAGATTATGTATTTTAAGGGGTTTCTTCAAGACCTACCAAGGAAAACAAAACTGATTTATCTCAACCGTTGCATAGCTAACAATTCTTGAGTCTTCAAAGCAATCCTGGATGTATGACTGGCAGGGGAGAAGAAAAAAAAAAAGTAAAAGTAAAAAACCTGCCTATTCTTTTTTGTGTATTAGATTCGCTTCTTCCACACCAATAGTGTGTAGAGATTTCCAGCATTTAAGTCTGGGGCTCTGTTCTTTTTCTTTAACCCTCAAATGAAAGATGGTTATTTTTAATACAATTTATTTTCTCATTTGAATTTACACCAGGCCCTCAGAAGCATGAGTGCATATAAGAAGACCTATCCGTGTATTTACCCACATTTCTTTATATGTGTAATATCCATAGGTACAATATTTTCTTCTTACTTAGTGCTCTTCATGAAATGATATAAGGGCTCTTCAGGGATATTAATTAAGCTTTATAGCAACCCCGGTGACGTGTCTGCCTGCCTACATATATCTGTTGGACACTCAGAAATTAATGTTTTGCAGAAGTGTTCCAGTTCAGCGTGTTTGCAGGCCAGCCACATACCCACTGACGATGCACAGAATAGATCCACACATTTCAGTCATCCAAAAATGCCATTCAAAAGGCAACCGACATTTAGCATCAACATGTACATACTGCCATGGCACTTAATGTACTCTCAACAGATCCCGCGACAGCATCCCTGTCACAAAACAAGTCCCAGGGAAGAAGGCTCGGAGAGTCTGGCTTCCTTGAAAGGCTCCTGGTTTGTTAAATGCTGGGTTTCCTAGGGCCCCGGGCAAGGCCTTTTAAAAATTCAAGTGTCAAGGAAAACTGTCATGCACGTTTGCCTTAAGTACCCAAAAAGCTTGTCACTGCCATCTTGGAAGCCTTGACAAAGATGCAGTTGGACACGCTGAGGCATGGTGAATTGAAAGCTCCCTGACAGGGAGGTGGCATGTTAGACTAAAAGGCAGGTGCCCACCTTCAGGCAGTTTTCTTTGCAAGTAGCAGAATTAAACAAAACCTAAGGGAGAGTGTGGTTGGGGGAGGCTGCCTCTGCAGATATCTCAGAGGCTTGGACTTGAACTGGGATAGCTTTTTGGCTCTTAGGTTTTGCTGGACAAGAGGTTAAGTGTAATGATGTATCAAAGCAAGGTCTTCATTTCTGTGCGGGCAGTGGGGTGGAGGGGCACAGTAGTGAGTGGAGAGGGCCAGGAAAAAGAAAGGTCAGGGTTAAGGTCAGGCTGGGACAGCACCTACTTGTTTTAAGAGGCTGGACAGGGCAGTGGTTAATGGGTAAACTGTTGGCAGTATACTCATATGTGGGGTTTAGAGCCTGCTTGCCCCACCAGTCACTTGTGTAGCCTTGGGCAAATGACTTGATGTTGGTGAATCTGTTTCCTCATATGGAAAGTGGTGAAAATGACTGCAAATATTTCATAGGGCGGTTTTGTGGATTAAGTGAGAGACTCAGCACATTCTTGACATTGAGTAGACCCTCAACAAATGTTGGCTTGTACTTTGATGGAGATAGCTATCAATGAATCCTATAGACTGCCTGCTTTAAGTATTGATCTCTTTCCTTTTACTTCCCCCCACT
Organism: Hipposideros armiger; assembly: GCF_001890085.2. Classification (NCBI taxonomy): domain Eukaryota; kingdom Metazoa; phylum Chordata; class Mammalia; order Chiroptera; family Hipposideridae; genus Hipposideros; species Hipposideros armiger. The sequence goes on along the minus strand of NW_017731375.1, from coordinate 2,284,058 downwards.
TCCTCTTTTCTTCCCTTCCTTCTTCCTCCCTTCCCTTCTTCAATATGAGGTCCTTTGGTGAACTGCAGTGAACTTTGAGTTCTTGTCCATCGTGGTCTTTCCTCCTCCCCCCTGCACATGTGACCAAAACACACCTTTGCAGAAATCTCGTCACAGGCTCCCCAATCCACACAGGACAAACCATACAGTGCATGCCTGGGCCTAGAAGGTGTCCCTGGCCTGGGCCATGGGACGCTCTCACATTGGCTCTGAGTTCTGGCCCAGTGGATCCTGGATGCTTGTGCACTGTTGCTTCTCTGGCCTTTTCTTATCCTTTTGCCTCTGCCTGAATTGCCCTTTTGATGGGGTAACTCTTAAAATGGGACCCAGATACCATCCCTACTAGCCAGACTTCCCTGACCAGGTAGATGTGGGGATCCCCCACCACCCCATGTTCCCTGAGTTTACATCCATCTCACATTTTATACTAATACAAACCATCTGCTCAGCTGTCTTTCTCCCACTAGACTGTAATTCCCAGAGGACAAGGGCCACATCTTTTTCATCCTTTGCTCTCAGCCCCTAATAGGACCTCCACAAATACTGGCTGAATTAAGCTAAATCCTATGAACACCGCTGGTAATGGGATTACCAATGGGAGGTGGGAAATACAGAAATCCTTAGTTAGCATAAAATCGGAGTTTCAGATAAAGAAACTCTAGACGTTTGGCCTGAGGGCCTCGTATTGACAGAGCCCTCACGTACTTATTTCACAAAACAGGCTGTCTTCCTCGCCAGATTTTCCAGCCCTTGATCATAATGCTCTCCTGTAATGGTTAGAACAACGATCCTGCTGTACTAGGCATTTCGCGTGGGGACTCAAAAACTTGACTAAGTCGTCTTAGACATTCTCACAATATCCCCGTTAGGTAGATAACGGCAAGGCAGACGAGAGGAGAGGCAAATTTAAACACTGCCAAATTATAAACGAGAAAACAGAAGGCAGCAAAGGTTAGATGTCTTCAGTCACACAGACCACACTGCACGTGGTTTGGGAATACGGAGGAAGGGTCCTACAGCTGGAGGCAAGGGGACTGAGTGAGCGAGATCTCCCCCAAAATCTATGCCACTATCTCATGCTCCGCCTGGTATGTAAGAAGGGGAGTTGAGTTTCTAGAGCTTTTGAGTATTATTTAGTACATTAATCCTTGAAAAAGAAAACCCTTTCCATTCTGTGTTTAAAATCCAACACCATTAACTTCAGGGCTCTTATTTTAAACCCATAAAAGAAATTCAGGCCATGAAAGAAGGAGGAATAAAGAGAGATTGTAACATTTGAATGGAGGTAGACATAATGGGGCACAATCAATCAAAATTCAAAATGCACATTTTTTATATAAATATATATATATATATATATATATATATATATATATATATATATATATTCCCTTTGATCTAGCAATTCCACTTCCAGGAATTTTAACTTTTAAATATGATCATGTAAATATGCAAGGAAAGAGAAATACACAAGACTCTTCATTACAGTTTTGTTTGTTACAGTGAAAACCTGAAAGCAATCTAAATGTCCATCAAGAAGAGATATAAATGAAGGCATTATGTAATATTATACAAACTTTAAAAAAGAATGAGGTAGGTCTACACAAAATTACCAGAAATGATTTCCACAATATCTTATGAAATTAAAAAAGGAAGTGGCCAAATGTTATGTATAATACGATTGCATGTATATTAAACTAAAAAAAAGTATGCTCAGGCATTCATCATCATTTCTGGAACCCTAAAATAATGAGCCTTCAAGTGAGATTTCCCTGAAAATAGGAATGGAGGGACAGGCAATATTACTTTTCACTTTTTTATCTTTCTAATTGTTGAACATTTTTACCAAGAGAATGCATACATTCATAATAAAATAACTGGAAAGATCAAATCTGTTCTACGTGTTCTAATTACTCATCTTAAATTCTTGATCACTTCTTTGCAAAAGGAAATGGAGATAAAGGTTCTGTGCTGTATAAATAGGCATCAAAACGCCCCCACCCTGCTGGAAATAGTGAGGAAAGTGTGAGAGCCAGAGGCCCGAGTTGCTGCCCCATTCGGACATTCAGAGCGGGCCTGGGTGAGTCACGTGGCCCTCACACTCATGTGTAACACACACATTGGGCCACACTAGGTGACCTTAACATGGGTTCAAGTTTGAAAATTCTGCATCTGTGCTGCCCAATGAGTCTCCCGTCTCTTAAAAGACTGAGTCAACCTAAATCCTGTGGACTTTGATTCTCTCTCATGCTCTGCCTCCTGATGCAGTGGTCAGGGTCAAGCACCAAGTTCACAAAAAACAGTAGGAATTATTTCTGTATCCCTCACCACGAGCCCCCCCCCCTCCCTCCCTTTTCTCCTTCCCTTGAAATAGCCCTTCGTCTTTAGTTCTGGAGAAGATTCTACNTCAAGCACCAAGTTCACAAAAAACAGTAGGAATTCTCTCTCTCTCTCTCTCTCCCTCCCTCCCTCCCTCCCTCCCTTTTCTCCTTCCCTTGAAATAGCCCTTCGTCTTTAGTTCTGGAGAAGATTCTACGTGTTTCTCATTTCCCCAGACTGAGTGGTACTGTGAATTTGAAGATGCTCATAATAAGCAGGACATGAGGAGGTCCCCATCTTAACACTGCTTTCATAATTCCAGACAAGGCATGATGGGGACCACTCAGGAGACACAGCATTCCCAGACACATGCTGAATATGCCCTGCCTACCTTGCTCTCACACCCATGCCGATGCCACCCACACCATCAGACTGACGTTTTAGGTGGGTTTAAATGCATGTGTGGTTCCTTTTCCTCCTACGTCGCTGAGCCTTACTACTTCTAAAGATCAAACTAATTCACAGGCGTGTAAATAGCAATGGGCATAATTACTGACATTAGGACATGTTGCGTTTTAGGACAAAACGTCTTGTCTAATTAATTGTAGAACTATTCTGACGGTATCTATATAACGGTTCATTATGGAGGAGACTGGCCCTGCCAAATGTCCCATCTGCGATTTTCACCACAAAGAGGACCAAATGCACTGCTGAGAACAGCAGCTTGGAGCATGGAGTTAAATATGTCCCATTCACGGTTTCATTTTGAAAAGCAAAACCAAAAATTCTCCCAAGTACTCCAGCTTCGGAAAGGTGAAACTACTCCTCCAGCCGTTTGCAGGAGATGGGGGAGGCATCAAGTTTGCTGGGAGTTAACTTCCTCATCATGAGCCCTCGTAAAGAGCACTGGTTAGTAAGACAATAAACGAGCATGTTTTAATTAGAAAATGTGGAATCCAAGCACTTTTGCAGGAAGAAGATGGAGCTTAAAAGAGACATCAGGAGACTAATAAAAGTTAAAATGCATTAAGTGGCCACAGTGAACTCCAAGGTAAAGTCATGGGACGATTGAGAAGTGAACCAGGGAGGGCGATGAATCAGAAGGGGACGGGAAGGAGTTACTGGAACATATTCTTCCTGCTTTATAATGGCATCAGCTGCAAACCCCCTTCTGTGCCCAGGCAATGCCCTGAAATGCCTCCAGCCCTTCCCCGCAACGTGTGGGCCCAGAGGAGAAAATCGCCATAATGAGGCTAAATAAGAGAAGGCAGGTAGGCTGGGGTAACACTAGCACTGAACTTGACCTGGTTTTTTTTCTTTTTCTTTTTTTTTCTTTTTAATGATTTCCTAATACTATGGTGTTTGGTTATGGGATTAACACTCTTCTTCCCCTCCATCAGGCTCTACATGGGCACATGACCCAGGTCTACCCAAGCAACACAGGCCGTTCTCCAGGCCTCAGGGATCAGGTCCCTTGTGGGCAGGCGACTCTACTTGAGCACAGTGAAACTCAATCAAAGGAGAGTTGCTGAAGGGTCAGGAAGAAGGAATCCTTTTCCTGTTGTTTCTAAGCTCTGAGAAAATAGCCTGTAGTTCCCAGGAAGATCTCACAAAGGGAGACCTGCTTAAGAAGGAGGGTGGGAATGAGAGAAAAGCAAGGCTGAGGGATAGACTCCTAATGCCTGAGTTTAAGTCCTCGAATCCAGTAGTCCCAGAATTTTGATTCTGTCCCAGACCCTTCACCTTCCCAAGTTTCACCTTCCTGATGTGCCTCAAGGGGACAATGGTGTCTATCCCACCTGGATAGATCAGAGAACACAATGTCACGGGCCTAATACAACACTGGGCACAAAGCAGGCGCTGAGCAGCCGATGAGGACTAAAAACAGCACCAAAGTGTTCCGTTGTTTCCTGGAAGTAAAAAGCGTTTTACTGCGGCCACAATTTCTCCTCACGTGGGCTCTGAGGTTTAGAAGGCTTCGGCATGCGGCTGCAGGATGCTAACACACAAAGAGAGCAAACAGCGGACCCCGACACAACCCGGGTGTACCCAGCACTGTCCCATTCCCAGAGGGCTTGTTTTTTTTTTTTTTTTACTTATTCTCTTATTTTATGGAATTGGCTTGGGTGGGGTAGATTCCCCCCAGAGTCCCAGCAAATGCTTAAATGGGCCTAATATCACTTAATGCCTCCTTATCCCATGTTCCCAATACAGTAAGAGGATCTGGTTGATAAGAGATTAAAAAGTCACTAAGATTAAGCTTTCCACTTCAAATTCTTATCTAAGTGCAACAATGCAAAAAGAGCAATGTTTCTGACCTTCTCTTGGGACAGGCCCAAATAATTTTTTAGAAATAAGCTTTTTATCATCACATGGTTGGTGTGCGATATCTTTACAAGCTAATTGTTGAGAAATGGACTTGTGAAGCTTTAACAAATTGCAATACAATTTTAATGCAATCTAACATTAAAAAAAAGTGTTATTCATTCTCTTTGGAAACATAAGGCGTGCAGTTAAAACACTGATGACAGGAATTAGGGGCATTCACTGATTCATCAGTTATTCTGAGCCAGAAATGATTCTATAAGGATTTTAAAAACACACAATTTGGAGAGTAATCTTTTGTGGTTAGAGTTGTCATGACCTCTAAAAGATGGATATTTGGAAACGAGACACATGGAATAGCCTGGATTGTTTGGTGGGTTTTGGAGGAAGAAAAGCTATCTGAGACAAAGTTTCTGGAACACTCCCCCTGTCATCCAAAAGGTGCAGCCCCAGCTGAGGGAGCTGGCTCAGTGCCCCGTGACGGATTGCAATTCTGGGGACATAAGGTCCCAACTCACAAAGGCAGGCGAGGCCGAGACTAATAAATCAAAGGAAACTTCAGAGAAGTTGCAGAGCCTGCTTCCCTTGCCTGGGAGAACCAGGCGGCCTTATCTGGCTTCTGTGAAAAGAAAAGAATCATTGGGGAGCCAGAATTAGAAAAAGCCCTGCGCTTCATCAAGTCTCTCCCTGTCTGAGCCAGATAAAATATCCTCTGGGAAGGCTTCAGGAAACGCCCCAAGGGAATGACAGTTGGTATTAGCTGAATGGGTGAAAGAACTCAGACAGAGATGGAAATATTTGGCTTTTTTCAACTGTGAATTTAACTCAAGCGTCTTCACATTTACAGACTTGGGGCAGTGTCTTGCGCTTACAAGGCACAGCCACGAGGTGGCCTCAATCCATAATTGGGTCCCCAAGGTCCAGGCTGCAGAGCGAGTGTTGTTTTCTTTTTTTTAAGTTCTTTCTACTTAGAGACTTAGCTGTGGTAACTAGCAAGTAAGAAAGTTCGGGTCCCCAGAGTTTTAGTAGACTTAACAGGGCTTTAATTTTACAGCGGGTGCCAAATTTAAAAAGGATAGCCTCTCCTTGGGTACCTCCACCTTCAAGGACACTTCGAAGTTTGCAAACCACGCTGAGAGCAGGCTAGAGTGGTCTTAAATAAGATGCAATGCTTGTTTCTTTCTTAATGCACCTTGTAATTTGCACACGTGCCACAGCACTTTATTTATTTTCTTACTTAATGGGGTTGAGTGTGTTTAACACCACAAGCCATAAATTGCAGTGCAGTGGATTAGACTAGGTTCTCTTCATTTTCCTGCCAATTGTCAGAAAGTGATGTGGGGTACGGGCTGCCCCTCCTAACTGGCTTTTTCTCTACCGCCCCACCCCTTACCTCTACCCAACAACCAAATCCTTGTTTCCATCTGCCAAGGGGGGAAGAAAAAAGACACGGTCTGTTTTCTTATTGGAGAGCTTGCCTATTGAGCAGTTCAGTTATTGAGATTAATAAGCTGCCAGTTTCCAAGGAAGACTAAGAAAACTACAAAATTAAAGTGCACTGCAACGTGAAATGCTGCTGGTGGCCAGGCGGGATCATGGTGTCAAAATGGCAAGGTAAAGCTATAAAATAGGGCTGAGCTTGAGAGGCTAACCTAAAGGTCTCATCAATTTCCATGTTGCCTTTGATGAGAATTTAGAGGGGGCATAATGTTTTGCAATACGGAGAAATCAAGCTGCCTATTGATTTGAAAAGTGCTTGAATGCATTTGGTTCACTCGAAATGAGTTCTACTTTTAAACCACACTTGAAAACATAAAAAAAAAAAGGTAAACAGGTTACCTTGGTTTAATATTCTCAAGATCAAGCTTATCAGTGATTCTGCCAGGAAATTAATCCTTAGGTAGAAAAATCAATCTGAGAACAAGTTGAGAATAGTCTTTGAGTTCAGCGTAGTAAGGACGTTTCAACAATCTTGTTGCTTCTCCATGAAAACCTTCTTTACTAAAGGGCCTGTGTCTCGGTTCCCACATATGCATGACCAGATAAGGCGTCCAGACGATGCTAACAGTACTTCACCTTGAAAGACATCAGGTGTTTTCTGACCTTCTGATACCACATCAGGTTCTTTAGATGCCACTCGTCAAGCCCAGAGTGCTCAGGTCTTTGTCGGAGCGCTTTTCCCGACTTCCTTCTAACAGGAAGAACGATGACACTCCGAATACAACCCAACAGTCCGCCATCAGTGGCCATCACCTACCAGTCTGGCAAAGCCCCGTGTGGAAGATAAAAACTCTATAAATCACGGAGCTGCAAAGATAGGAGTGCTTCTGGTTTCTGGAGTGACAATTTGCTCTCCCATTTTATATGCGGAGAATTAAACCTCTGTAAACCAGCTCACAGGGATCCTGTGCTGCCACCTCCATGGAGCAGCGAGGCCTCAGATGTCCCAGTCTGGGATGCCACCAACCCCGCAGACCTGCCGAGGAGGGTCCCTTCCAGCTTGCCTGGCTTACGGTTTTCTTAGTAACTAAGTCTATACCTAGAAACAGGCTGGCATTCATCCCACAGGTTATTTCTTGCCTTATGTCACTTCTAATGCATCAACTCCACCATTTCCGTGGCCTGGGCAAATTAATTTGTTTGCTATGAGGATAAGCATAGTTTTGTTTTTGTTTTTGTTTTTTCCTAGTTTCAAAGGCACTGCCATGTTGTGGCTAAGAACATGGCATCCGGTTTGGGGTCCGGGAGACCCAGGGTTAAGTCCCCGCCCTACCTCTTACCTATTTGGAGATGGGTAGATAACTTAACCTTCCCAAGCCTGTTTCTGATTATTTAAAACAGGGATAGTAGTCTATACCTAACAGAAGGGCTAGAGGAAGTAAATGGGGTCATGTTCATAAAAGTAAAACTCAGTGTCAAGCAACAAGTATTTGACAAAGAAATAGTGCTATTCACAGACCTGTAGGATCATGTAGAATAACTGTTACATTGAACAAAATTTCTGGAGGTTTTTTTTTTTAAGAGAAAAATCAATTGCTAAGAGCTCCAGATGCAGTAAGCATGCTATTATTTGTCAATGCAGAAATTTCTGCATCACAACTATTATTTCTGAATCAAAATAAGCCTGGCCAATAACAACTACACTTACTTCTCTGGTTACATCATAGATCGAATACGTCTAAAACGGAACTTTTGTTTTCTAAATGACATCACTATCCATCCAGCCCCCCGTAAAAAAAAACTGGTCTTCGTACTCACACTGACCCAACCCACAGCTCTGCATTCTAGCAATCATTAATGCCTACTGATTCTACCTTCACTGTATACCTCCCATCTGTGAGTGTTCACCTTCTCGCCACGTTGGTAGGAGAAAGCCACACAGCTATGGATACCATAGCTACAGAGATCCTAATAGAAGCCACACCACCTTTTATCTTAATCATTACAATAGTCTCCAAACTGGACGTTGAGTCTTGCTACACCTTCCACCCTACTCCCCATCTATTCACCACCTGGCAGCTACCATAATTAAAAACAAATCAACACTCTGTTATTATTTTATTCTCCTGGTTAAAATGATTTAGTGGCTTTTCACTGTGTTTGGAGGAGAGTCCAAAACCTTTAACCCAGTTCCAGCCTTGTTCCATCCTGCCCTTGCCTGCCCTTTTTAGCTTGCTTTCTCTTCCTGGCATCGTAGTGACTTTTTCCCCAGCGGGTCCTTTTTTTTTTTTTTTTCTCCACCTAGAACATGGGTCGTTTCTCTATGCCTCCCATGGCACTCGGCTACATTTGTCACTGTAGGGGCACGTGTCTAGTCATTTGCTCAGGGTCTCTGTACATTCAGCCTGAAATCTCTGTATAGGTGAGGGTTTTTGCTCTTCATGGCTAAATCTTTGGTGCCTGGCACATGGTAGGTTCTCATAGATGTTTCTTGGATGAATAATAGATGACCGTTTTAAAAAGCAAGTTGCAAACTTGTTTGTAGCTTGAGGGTCTTGATGGTTGAAATTAGGGCTTCTGGTGTTTCAGGGCAAAAGTAAACACAGAGGGAAGTTTTGTCCCACTTAGGGATTCTCTTTATTGACCTGCTACCGAGGTAGATTCAGAGAGAATCTTGCTTCAGCAAAACGCATAAAGAAGAAAAGGTACGTTGTGTCACTGAGCTACTTTCTACTGTTTTAGACACGAGATGCTGACTTCAGAAACTCCCAAAGAAGCAGCTGGCTCAGAAGATTCCTGACCTTGTCACTCTCAGGAGAGGAAGGGGGAGATAGGTGATATCAACCAAGAATTACACAGGGACTTTGTTCTAAGACCTTCTGTGAGTTGGCTGAGAGAAAGATGTCAGGCAGAGTGGATTTTTACACACTGTTACAAAAGGCAGTGCGGACTTCTTGCAATTAGTTCCTTTGCCTGATATTTGTTTTTTTTTCTTGGATTAGGTTATGGTTTATACATGAATCGAGTGCTTTTGGTAGTAGAAATGTATACTCATTATTTATAAGATTCACAGTGATACAGAATTTGTTTTTATATGCTTTGTCTTGTGTTAAATTCCTAATTTGTACAGTTCTATTTTTCTGGCTATGCCTCCTCAATCAGCACTGCTAATCCTACCTGTAAAAGAAAAAAAAAAAAGGGAAAAAAAATCACAGTCCAGAGAAGGTCTAACAAGTCTCATTAAGACAGATGAGAACATCAAAAAGTAAGGCAGGGAGGCAAGGACTTTTTCCTCGCTGGTCTAAAGAACGCAATGAACTTGGCTTAGAGTCTCTGGGGGTGGCAGAAATGTCCGCTCCTCCTGTCCCAGAGCTATGAAATCCTTCCATCACTCCTGGAAGTCTCTGTTAAGGAGAGTAGAGATGGTGACGCTGTTTGTAAATTTCCGTTTCATTTCCGGTATTGATGACTACATTCTAATCAGCCTCCAAAATGTATGGCCTTCAGTGGTGCTCTCTCCTTGATGTGGTTAATCAATCTTTATTTGACATAAAATAGAAATGGGAATCCTAGTATGGCTTCATGTCCCTAAAAAAAGAAGCTCCCATACCTACACTTCCTCTTGTGGTCAGAAAATGATCCTATTAAACTCACAATATTTCAGTATTTGAATGAAGAAATATGTTCCGCTTTACAGCTCCCAAGACTGTGTGAAAAACGTGTGGGGAATGGGAACAAATAATATGCTACAATCTTTGACTTTTTTCTACTTATCTACCAGGTAAACTCTTACTTATCCTTCGGAAATCAGTTCAAACAGCCCTGCAGCTCTGAAATGTATCCTGACCATCCTGGGAGAGTTAATCACTTCTTCCACTGTACAATCATTGTAACTGTAATTTTTATACTCCCATTATTGTATATACTGCACTATCCTTCTGTTTAAGTACCTACCTCCTCCTTTAGACTGTGTGAGCTTTAAGGGCAGGATACATGTTTTAATCATCATCTCCCCAGTACCCAACATAGCCCTTGGTATACACAAAGGACTCAGTACATATTTGCTAATAAGAGACCGAATGAATAATATTTAAAAGAGAACCAGGAAACTCAGCAATTCTATTCATCACTGCTTAAGTTTTCATACATGAGATCAATTGCCCATTCAAGTTACACGTGTTCGGCTCCATGAATGGAGTTTCAAAAACCTGCTGACTTCTGCACCCAGTGTTTGGTTTCTGGTAATAGCCCCATCTCAAGGGCCTTGCATCTCTGACCAACTCTTGGCCCTTGAATGTATTGATCAAATAATTCCCAGATGTTGTCTTCGCTTGTTTTTTCCTCCCAATAGGTGTCAAGGTCTTGGCAATCCTATCTACTCCCCAAGTTTTGTCTCTAACTTGTCTCCTCCAAAAGCATCATTGGGAAGCCTTCATCCTTGGGGAAATGTGGAATATTCAAACAATCTGCCCCAGGACTCCACAGAGCAGATCGCAAGTTCTAGGAGAGCTTCCTTCAGGGCAACAGGAAGGTGACATGCTTGGCTCTGGTCCTCTCTACCAGGTCCTTGCCAAGGGAACCCTGTCTTACAAATGGTTCAAAATAAATTTTCTTGAAAACCAACTAATTACATCAAAAGCTGGGAGACGGAGGATACACTTATATGGCTTATGTGTTCTTATCCTCGAGGGGAAAATTTTTGTGAGGAGCAAACACTCTGATGGATCTTGCCCTGGAAATGTAATAATTAGGGCAATAAACATAGATTTGTGGTTATTCACCCATCGGACATCTTGTCACCTTATTTTCTGTGTAGGGACCACTAGAGTTCCATCCAATGTGGCTCATAATTTACCATCTCCCTGAAGCCTTGGTCTTGCAAGTGAACTTGGCCCCTGGGACATCTGCGTATTGCATCTTTAAAATGGTGGTACTCATGGTTCCTCCCAACCTCACTGTATGGTTGTCAGGCTTGAGAGAGATAATGCACGTGAAGCATTAATGTCGGGCATATATAAACTGCACAAAAACCTGGTTGTCCCTGGTGATGGTGTCTTCTTCTTTCCTTCTCTGCCCTCTTTTTCTATAATAGCTACTACATCTCTCCTTGCCTTCCCACCCCTCCTCCTCCATCTAGTCCACTCTATATAGACTTAATGTCCAGAAACTATTTTTCAAACAACACTCTGTTAATGCAAAAATAGGCTGACTGGTGCCCAACACACCCTATGGCAGTTCATAAATATAAGCAGGAAAGACAGAAAGTCTTATCCAGCCTTGAAGAGCACCATGAAAATATCCCGAGTCAAGCCTCGTGGACCAGTCAGCTTTCAGCCTGGAAACCTTCCAGCAAAGCTGTTTATTAATGGGTTACCATATCTGTGCAGATGCCTGAATATACCAGTTATATATAATATATGCATATACATTCTATTGACTTTCCATATTTTAAGCCTCAGAGATTAAGATTATATCCTGTAATTGTCAGAAAATAAAGTTTGGAGTGACTACAGTGACAATGGTGTACAACATATTAATGGTCAAGATCTTGTTAAAACAAAAATTTTACAGATACGAAACAAAATGCTGTTCAGCCATAAAAAAGAACAGAATCTTGCCATTTGTGACAACATGGATGGACATGGAAGGTGTTAAGTGAAATAAATCGGCAGAGAAGGACAAATACTGTACGACCTCATCTATATGTGGAGTCTACCACCACCACGAAGCCAAGCTCACAGACACAGGGAACAGGCTGGCTGTTGCCAGAGGTGGGGCGTGGAGAGTGGGAGAAATGGGTGGAGCGAGTCAAAGGTACAAACTTCCGGTGATAAAACAATGAAGTCATGGGAATGTAATATACAGCACAGTGACTATAATTAATAGTACTGCATTGCATATTTGAAAGTCACTAAGAGAGTAGAACTTAAAAGTTCTCATCCCCACAAAACCTTTTTTTTTTTTTTTTGTAGCTTTGTATCATGACAGGTGTTAACTAGGCGTATTGTGATTGTTTCACGGTATGTACGAGCATGAAATCACGTCATACACCAGAAACTAATATAATGTTACGTATCAATTACACCTCAATACAAAAAGCACCTTTCCTATTAAAGGTGACAACGGCTGACCTAAAAAAAAGAATAAAAGAAAGAGAAGCAACAGGAAATGCCATGGCTTGCAAAATTGTTTTCAGCTCTGTGCAGAAAACTCACTGGCCATTACCAACAAGATTATGGATTAAGTCTGTCCTTCCTCAATCCTCAGTTATTGAAGTTTAAAAATGGCGTGAGAACTTTCTGAAGAGTCAATATGAATTAGTCCCTTTCTCGGTTTCGTCCCCAGAGTTCTTCCAGACAAGGAAACAATAACCATTGGAGCACACAAACGGTGCAAGTGTCTGGAGATGGAGCAGCAAGGCCGTTCCAATATCTGGCCAGCACACTCACAACCTTCGCTGTCAATTACATGCCAGCCCACCATGCTGTAACTGATGCGCCTGCTTTCAGATCATTAAGGTAGCCATGGTTTTGGACGATCAGAAGCAAAGGTGAGAAAAGGACAGATGCAAACGCCGAACAAAACAAAGCCAGTTGTGGAGATCACTTTGAAACTCTTCAAACTCTTCCCTCCCACCATAAAGCGCTGCCCCTTTTTTTCTTGTTTGTTTTTATACATCACTGTTTGCCCCTCAAGCATCAAGCTGTTAGTGTGTACAGGAGGGATTAAAGTGAGCCGGCATGTTGGATGAAATATAAATTAAAGTTATACTTCTGTCAGTCTGGAATCAGGGATTGTTTCTCAAGGTCTCCCCAAACACTTAATTTCAAATGAGTCTTCATTTATTACTTCAAGAAAGGCCAAATGCATAATTTATCAGCGGCTTTCAGTCAATATACCCTTATAAGCATGTTTCCCATGAGCCTCTGAGTAAAAATATGTTATGCTAATTCTATTAGTTGGGTACACAGGAGCTAAGAGAGTACATATACATTAAAAGGAGGCACATGTGAACAAAGAAACACCTATCAACCTGCCATGCGGGGTCAAATTACCAAAGGACCAACAAAGAGGTGGTAAACTCGTCCCATTATTTATGCCAAGGTTTTCTCTGGCGTTGGAACTCTGAGCCACCCAGCGGCTCTGTATGGGGGACTCAGGTAGGGAGATGCGCAGACTCAGCGATGGGGACTTACCGCGTCTCCAGCGGCACGTTGCTATTTAGCACCCAGCTGTCCTGAAGCTGGACGGACTCCGGCGTGGTGGCCAGATCATTGGGCGCAGGAGCGGGGGCGTGGATCTGACTCCGCCTATTGGTCAGCGAGTTCCTGTTGAGGGAGTTGGCAGAGGAGTGGTGATGGGACAGCGTGTGGTTGTGAGGGGGCGGCAGAGGGGGCCTCAGAGTCGACTGGCTGTGGTGGTTCGGAGGACCTGAAAGAAGAGGAAGGAGAAACGGCCATGAGTGATGGCATGTCACAGCTGCAGACACGGCCAACCTGTGGAGGAGAAAAGCAAAGGCTCCACGTGGACACGCTGCAAGTTTGCAAACCAGAGGGGCAGAGAAGACGGCACGGAGCATCTCAGCGTTAGTTGCGCAATATGTGTTCATTGGCCTCTATCCATAGGCATCACACGAAGAAGGAGCAGCTGGGTGAGCAAAACCAGGCTGCTGAAGACTGACCAGTGGGATCGCTGAAATGGATTAATACTGCGAGGGAAGTTACAGGACATTCAAGGCGGAAACACCTCCCTGGTCCATTCCCTGGTAAACCAGTAGTATCCCACGTACATTCTTTACAAAGCATTTCCTTTTTTTCTAAAGATGGTAAGAGTATGGTACCCTCTATGTCAGGAAGAAGCCAATGTAGGTACCTGTAGGGGTCAGGTAGGAAAGAGAAGGGAGTGGGCCAGGTGTGGAATGAGGTGAACTCCAGAGGATGGGGAGCCGCCCCCACTCAGGTCCAGGCCCAAGGGGGGATTAGGGCTCAAGGAAGCCCATCAAGATTTTCTAGGAAAGCTAAAGAGCTGGACTTCTGGATAAATTATCCTGTTTTTAGAAAAATGTTGACAATTAACTAAAAAATATGTGTGTGTGTACACATATTTTACACATATATACGTATAAAATTTTTAGTAAGAGTCAACAAACACACCTGTGAGCCCACTCAAATCGTGGATTGATAACGTTTCTCCACCAAGGAACGAACCCTGAGGATTTCATCTCTGGGGAAGGTCTGGGTTGATGTATTCAAACTACTACCCTGACTCCCAATTGCATCCTGTTCTCTAATCTTGAAATCCTCTATCCTTGCAGGAAAAAGGCACGAAGGAGAACGAGACCTCTGAATGTCATCCCTTATAAATATGGCCACAGATGACAACTCCACACAGGGTTTTCCTAGCTACCCATTCTCTACCTACAAAATGAAATAGTTTAAGCATAACGAAAATGAAAGTAGTTTACTATGCAACGTAAGCCTATAATTTGGTTTTAATGGCTGCTGAAACATGACTTTTGATTCATGTCCTTTGAGCGAGCTTATTTTCTGAAGCCTCCAGTCGGGGCTGGCAGCTCACCAGGTGACTGCCGAGCCTTGTCATTTTGGCCCCTGCCAACTTTTAAAATCCTCGGCCCCCGCTGTCTTGGCTTTAAGAAGTTGGTTCAAGTCATTTAAACAAGCAATTTGACACAAATTTCAACTACTTGTCTCCTTATGTGGCCAGGCTACATCTCCGAAAGGTGTAATCTCCATTCCGTGGCTCTGTGACACCTGCAGGTACATTCTGAGGAAAAGGGAACATGTCAAGAGACTGGGTTTGGAGAGCATTGTGACCAACGAACACAAAAAAGAAAAATAAAAGCGGAGGAAAGTGCTTCCTTGAAGTTTTCATCTCTGGGCTGAAATTACTTGGGATTTTGTTTTTTTTCCCCCCCCTGGTGTTCAGAAAAAGACAACCAAAACTGCAACCCAGTGGGAAATGCCACTGGAGAAGTTGTGTAGATTTTCAATCGCGCCCTCCAAACGCGCCTGTAACTCATATTTTACACTGTGTGCCACTGACATTTTAAATATCTCTTTGAGGGAGTTTCATAGCCGTAGCTGGCTATTATATTTACTGTCTAGCAATGTATTATTATATAGTTATTTAGCATTTGTCTGGCTCATATTAGTGGGAAGAGGTGAGAAGAGGGAGTGAAATTATGTAATAAGGATCCTTCAGAGCTGCTGCCCAAGCCCCTCACACATAGTTCATGAATTCTCTTGCCTTTCTTTCCCCGTCTCTCAACTCCCATCCAAGTGGTGTCATTATTCTCCATTAGGTAGGTAATTACGAGGCTTGCCGCGGGAAGACGAGATGAATCAGTGTACAAGTGCGAACCCACCCTCCCCGGCCCCAAGCCCTAACTTTCCATCTCCTTGTGCCTCCGGCTCCCACTCGCCAGCTCTCCAGACCACACACTCTCCCAAAGTACAAAGAGGCTGTGTGAGGGATTTAATCCACAAAATGAGATACCGGAACCCTCCTGCTTCCTGTCTACTCACCCTGAACGAAGGGCTCTTTGCCCAACGTGGGAGGCCCTTCTTTGTACATTTGTGTTCTGTGCTTGCTTTTCTGCTGACGATCCAGCCACCGACTTAGGGGCTATGTTGTGTGTTCCAAATAAAATGGAGAGTGAGTTTTCCAGTTAACTGGAAGGGATGTCAAGCTCTCTTTCCAGTTCTCCTGAAGAGAAGGTCTAGAGCTTCGTGGGGGACATGGAGAAAGAAGAGTAGGGGAAGATGAGGGAATACGTAATTCTCCACCCACCCTGCCCTCCTGGGAAGTGACATGTTATTTCACTGCAAATAAATCCAATTATTGATAGCAACAACAAAAATTATCCAGCATCGTCTGTAATGGAAGACGTTTTCCTCATTACCATCGTTCATGTCCACAGTGGCAATGATTCTATTTGCTCATTTATCTATCTATCCAAAAGTTGTATTTTTCAATTAGGTACAGGAGATAGGAGGAAAAGACAGTTACGATAGAGTGCTAAATGCTACCACTGGGGTCCATGCAGAGTCATGTGGGGGGGCAAGTAAAGAGGGGCATTCAGCCAGGGCTGGGGAGAGAAAAACCTAAAGAACTGTGCTCTAGGGGCGGGCCTCGCACTTTCAAGCTGTGTGCACCTGGATCTGCAATCTCCACACATTCATCTGCCAAATGGCGAAAAGCGCAGTAAGCGGCCCGAAAGGTTGCTGCAGAAGTTAGAGGGGAAGGATACACAGAAACTGCGAAGCATGAGGTCTGATGGCTGGCAAGCTCCCCCAAACTACATGCATGGAACACTGCTCGGCTCTTTCAGGAATTGAAGGAGGGATAAGACGTAACTGCAGCCCTCAAGGAGCCCAGAGGTGAGCAGGGAAAGTAAACTTCATCTCTCTAGGGCAGCAGTCACAAACTGGTGGTCCCCAAGGTGAGGATTACCAAAAATTCGAAGTCAGTATTTGGTGTAGTGTGCCTGATTCCTGACTTCTCTTGAAAACAAAAACACAATGAAAACGCTGAGTCTGATTTCCCTCATGGCAACAATTGGGTAGAGCGGAATGCCGCTGGGAAGCTTCTCTGGTTCGCCACCAACCCGAACAATCCCTGGTATCTTAACCTGGCCAGATGCACGCGTGGGTATTACCGGCTGGGAGGCGTTTATGTTTCTGACTGCTGGTTTAACCTTGGGGACCTTAACATCCTGTGTGGGTCACACGTCTCTAACGTAACAACACGTTGTGACAACTACTGGTCTCAAGCACACTTTGTGTTTCTCAGTTTTCATCACAGTCATCCAATGCGCTTGCCGGGTGGGATGGTTTTCCATTTCAGGAACACAAACAATGGCAGCAACATGCTCTACTGCTTTCCAAGAAGCCCAGTTACATGAAAAAGCCCTTCTCCAAGACAACTGATGTCTTCAATCTATGGTGCAACAGAAATGAGTACCTCAGTTTGATGAAGGAGCCTTCACGCGTCCACTCTGATTCACACATTTATTGGGTTTAATTAATGCGCATATTATTAATGGCTCTTCTGTCGCATAAATATGGAATCACATATTAATGCAATTGAGTCATGAATAACTTTGCAACAAATGCTTACACAGTATGAACCTAATAAGTATTCTATCAGCAGGCAAAAGGCAGCAGTCGTTCAAGTCACCATGTTAACCTCTTCTATTGCATCTGATGTACCCTGAGCTGAGGACCTGGAATTTAGTTTTAGGTACTGTGTGGCTTTTAGTCCTAGGAATAAAGAGCAGTATGTTGGCTCTTTCTTAAAAGCTGGGGCGGCACAGGTGAGACTCTTAGCAAAGATAAGTGAATGTACAGAGAAGGTGCTTCCTGTGTATTTAAAAATTAAGGGCTTGAATGTGCACGGAATTTGTCCTGTGTGCTTGTTTGGTCTGGTTGGCTTGAATGGTCTCTGCTTCTGTGTTTTTAGATTTCTTGTGGGACAGCTGCCAGAAAGTTTGATCTTGACAGCGATGCCTGTCCTTCCTAAATGGTAATTGGTTGACAGTGGAGCCTTAAGAAAGATAAAGCAGTGTTTCTTCGTTGGGTAACAATATCATTTGAAACAAACTTCGATGTGGCAACTGTAAAATCTTGGCATAGCAACTCTTGTGTTGACTAGACCAGCTATGCTCAAGGAGCATGTGGAAACAACCAACACCCACACTATAAATAATGTACAAAGAAAGGCTTTTCTCTGGCGCTAAGGGAGCACATTCTTAATAATTGGCTATTGTTGGTGTACTCTTCCTTAAATAAACAGCTGAGGGAGGCATTTAGGCGGGGTCTACCCTTGGGAGGGTGGGGGTGAGGGGTGCAAGGGCAGGAATAAACTAAGGCAGCCTTGTCTTACTCTGCAGTTCACACCAATTTTTCCTGGTGATTAAAAATGATGATAAAAGATAAGAAAGGAATAAAAGTAGAGGCCTGCCCGACTGCTAATAATTCACTCATTCTTGAAGATGGCATGCTAGTTGTGGGTCTTTAAAATTTTCAACCCCTCCGACCCCGAGATGATGAATTAACCACAAACTCTCTGCCTTCTACCAAATCACGTCTACGGAGCAAGTTATATCTTGACAGCAATTTGAAGATGCTAGAAGTAGGGATGGTGTTGGCAGAGACTGGATTCTCTGGTTGATGAAAATTGGCATCAGGATGCCCTGTTCAAATTTGACCTTGAATGGGAGCCAGAGGAAATTGGAGGAAAGGGTTTTCAAGAATAACAGACTCTGGTTAGAACTAAAGAGAGTCTATTGCAGATAGCCAGGCTGGTGGTCGGCTTTGAACCCCTGTTTGGCCACTTATGAGCTGTGTGACCCCTAGAAATCCTCATATTTCTTTTTCTGAGTCAGTTTCTTCATCTGTAGAATGGGTATAGTAATTCTACTTCTCTCTTATGGTGGTTAGACTCAAATGAGATGATCTATAAGAAACCTGGCACAATTCTTGTAACTTAGTAAGCTATTACTATTATATATTATGTTATAATTAATAATACTAACAATTGTAATTACAGTAACAACAACTGTGCCTTGGGCAAATGATGAGTACCTCTTAGGGCACTCGTTTGTCTAGCATTTGAGTGACAGCTTTCAGAAGGAGATAGCAAATCAACATATAGAGGCAACATTGCCAGCCTCACCTGCTCCACCTTCAAATTGTCTGCAGAAAGGCAGTAACTAAGTGACATGTCACAGACATTAACGCTGGCAGTCTCAACAGCGTCTCTCTCAGAGCCTGCAGGAATGGAACTTGGGATCCAGAATTGTTTCATTCCCATAAACAAAGTAATTGATGCTAATGACACCAAACAATAACACTGACAATAGCTGCTCTGAGTTAAGCTCTCCCTGTGTGTCTGGTCCTGTGATAAGTGCTGCTCACCATTTATTTCAATGCATTCCCATGCATTCCTGTGGGGCTGGCTCTGTTGTCATCCCCATTTTACAGACAGCAGGTGAGGTTCTGAGGCGCCAAAGGTCCCATAGCTTAGTAAGTGGCGGAGCTGCTAGTTAATCCCCAGGGCCTCTTCCCCGCTCTGCAAAGGAACACGAGGCCCCAGAGTTCACTGGCACAGGGAAGCAACGATGAGCCCTGCCTTGGCTCAGACACGCCCTAGCACATACAGAGGAAAACTGGTTGGTTCGTTTCTTTGCACATTTGCTTAAATGGCAGAACGAAATCTTCTCAGAAATTGGAGGGACTTGCCTACCTGCAAACGTGCACTTCACAGTGCCGCTTGGATCAGGAGAAACAGGCCAGCACAACCACACTGCAGTGCAATCTCTTTTCTGTGCCTTCCCAAAAGGCCCTCTCCAAATTTGCTCCTCCGAGCAGCAGTCCTGGCTCCCAGCCCCAGTGGCATGAGGGATGAGCAGCAATCAGGTCTGTCGACTGCAGAAGCAAGGGCTCTCTGGGTTCCAGCTCGCCCTGCCTGCTCTGACTGGAGGTGCTTTGCTAAGACCGTGGGGTAGAGGGTGGCGTCCTGCCCTAGACTCCTCCTGTACTTGCAAAGAGATGGAAGGAGTTTCATTTCATTAGTACTTTGTTTCTAAGTACTGGGCACTTTGGACATCCAGCTTGTTTCCTCCTTCCCTGTCTTAATGTCTACTGAACGCTTGCCTCCTAAGAAATGGACTTTCATTTTTGATTACTGACCCCATGCATGGTATTGCTGGCTTTGCAGGGCAGTTGACGGGTCTGCAGTATTTTGGGGATCGGGCCGCTACTGCATTGAGCTGCAGCCTTTCTCCACATTTCAGAATGGAGGAGAAAAAGGAAGGAAGGATGAAGTAGGCCGAGTGATACCCTCTTTCTCATCTCGCGGCACATGGCCACAGCTCAGGCCAGTGCCTCTCCGCCTGGCCTGCACAGTCCCGGATCGGGGGGCTGTGCTTGACGAGAAGGCCCCCTTCAGCCTGCACAGAGCACCAGAGATGGAAATGGCTGCGCTCACTCATGAGGAAGGATTTGTAGTTGTCTTGCTTACACAAACTACATGACCTCAGAGGAAAGACATTCCAGGTGCATTCACAAGGACACACAGATCAACACTGCATGGCGGACGCATGGGTTTGTAGTCATAAGGAGCAATCATTTGCAGGCTTAGAAACCGAAGTTTTGTCAGCTCTCCCTGCATTTGTGAAAAACTAGGGTTCAGAGGGCCACCTCAGATCACAGAAGCACAGTAGCTCCCACTTAATAAGCACAGCTATGTGTTAAGCTCCCTACATATTCCACCTTATTTAAAACTTATAATAACCTGCAAAGTAAATATTGTTCTCCATTCTAAAGATGAAGAAACGGAGGTGCAGGAAAGTTAAATGATATACGTTGTCCTCCTCAAATTTCATATTTATCTGGAATATATCTGCGCCTCTCTGCAGTGTATACTGGATTCATTTAGTGTAACGCTCAGCACATGGTTTTATATATTTTTTCTTGACTCTCCTCTGTTTTCCCTGCTACATTGTAAGCAATGCAAGGAGTCAGTCTCTCTTGTGTCTACAATATATCCCAGCACAAGGCTGCTGTGCCTGGCACAGAACTGGTACTGGATGCATGCATGACTCAATGAATGAATGAGTGAATGAATGAATGAATGAATAAATGAACGAGTGAATGACTCATGTTCCTGGGTTATGTTTGGTGAGCCTCCGTGGAGAAGGACCAGAGCACATGTGTGCCTCTGTTCTCTGAGCATCCCAGTTGATTGCTAATATCTGCGGGGTCTTCCCTTCATTCCTCAAATTCTTAGTGTCCCAAGAGGACCCTTTAACAGGAAGACAGCTGGGCACAGAGGGAAGGTGAATTTGATCTCCTCTGGTTTTATGTATATTTGTTTTTTCCTGGTTCTGCCAGATCACCTATTCTTTTTCTTTTTATAACAGCTTTATTGAGGTGTGCTATAATAAAATTCAGCTTTTTACAGTATACATTTCCATGTTTGTTTTTTTTAGAATATTCACAACCATCACCAAAGATGTACAACCATCACCACCACTGTCTAATTTTAGAACATTCCCCCACCCCTCTAAGAAGCCGCGCCCATGAGCAGTCACCCTCCTGTCCCTCCCTCCCCCTAACCCCTGGGAAACGTGAATCTACTTTCTGTTTCCATGAATTTGCCTATTCTGGGCAGCTCATATAAATGGTGATTCCCTCTGCTTTTTATAACCAAGGTGTCGGTTGCAGAGCCACACTGGAACCAAAGCTAGATCTCAGATGGGACACACTTCATACCACTTAAAAATATTTTCCCCTGGCAGCCTAAAGCTAGTCCTTCACAGGGGCTTTCTGCTGGAACCCCACTGCTGTTGATATTTTTCAGATGGAGATTGATAGGTGATGGCCATTTGAGAGCCAACTGTACACTTGAGGATCCGAGGAGGATCCTGGAATTTGTTCCAGTGCTTCAGGCACGGCTGTAATCACAGCAGACAGCCATTCCCACTCCGGTGAAACCCAGCCCCACACAGAGGGGAGGGAAAAAGGAGGAGAGAGCTTGGAACTGATGCGAACCAGCAGTTGCCCTTGAATTACAAGCTTAATAGCGATTTTAGGTTTGGGACCCTCCTGCCCAAAGAGGGCAAGTTCTCACATATGATGGGTCGGAAAGGGATTTTAATCATAGATACCACATTATTTTACCTCTATACTCATTTCTTGCTCTCTTAAATCATCAGGAAAATATCACTTGAGATCAATGTCAACTCCATTTAGTTACTTTCCAAATGACAAAGACAAAAAAAAAAAAGGGACCACTTGAAATATTTGAGAGGAGCCCTTCTAAAGAGAAGATTTTATTGCAAAGTTACATCTGAGTGGTGCCTATCTGAGCATTTCAATAAACCTACATTACCCTAGGTATTTTGGCATCCTCGGGGAAAGGAAAGCCTATCAGTAGAAAGTAATGATTTTGGGTTTTTCAATTGCCCTAAGGATCTTGACAATGCTATTAAGACCCATGCTCTCCCTATCGAGAAGTTTAGGAGTGAAATTATTAATATGCCCAGACGTTATGTTGATTGTTGCGCTGTAGCAGAAAATACGCTGTTATTTGAGTTGCATTATCACTTTCTCAAGCAGAGAATTGCATGAAAAATTTAAACTTCTCTCATTCCAGCTCATTGCATAGCTTTTCAAGGTCTTATTGTAAAATACGCTGGGCAAAATTTGGATATTTCCCTACCCGTGAAAAATGATATGTTTTTCAAAAACCAGGCTACATTTCTTTTTTTGAAAAATAAAAATCAAAGAGGAATTTTCTTCCATCAAGATGTCTTTCTCTGGCTCTTTAACTAGGTTTTCCTTGGGGTGTATTTCATTCTTTTTTTTTTTTTCCTTCTTTGAGATGGCCACAATGCTTTTTCATGAACACAGGAAGAGGTTCAAAACCAAGATAAAATAGGATTTTGATTTCAGATCAAGCCCCTGATGAACAGAATGGTGGGCACAAGCTCTGATGTACGCTATTCATTAATTCCAAGAACGACCAATGCACAACAGCTAAATGGCAAACGGTGGGGTAAAGGTTGTGGGCGCGTTTTCACTTCAAAGCTCAGCAGAACTATTTACTATCTGGGTGACCTTTTCCCCAAATCTCTCATGGTACATGCCTTACAGTGCAAGGGAACAAAAGTTTCTATACACTACGTAAACAGAAGTCAGCTGAATGTCAGACCTGAAACTACACCTGGCTTCAGGTCAAGTGACAGCTGATGTAATGGGATGCATACGGCACATTGCTGGAGGTATTTTCAGGAACCCCTTTCTGCCTCCACTGCACACGCACACACGCACGCACGCATGTGCACCATCAGGTAATTACCCAAGAAAACATATATCTGAGAGCTTCCTGAAGAGGCATGTCCCACCCAGGAATACACGGTGCAGGTACTGTCAGAGAGTGCCTTTTGGATTTTATTCAAAATTGTTTAGTGGTTTCTTTCAAAGTTATCTTAGAATTGCTCTGCATCATCCAATTAGAGTGGATCAGCCTGTCTGTGGGCCTTCTTAACAGGTAGCACGGACACTGAGCAGGAGCACCCAGTGCTGAGCAGGAAAAGATGAGAAAAGCCATCCAGCCTCCATCCATAGGTGGTTAATGACCATTCTTACTTGGCAAAGAGAGTTAAATGAGATAGTATATTTAAAGTGAAAGTGCTTAGAAAATGTATTACAAATAGGGAGTACTTAAGAAATGTCAGCATTTCTTTTTGCCTAAAGAAAGGAATAAAATAGACCCTGTGGTTCAAAAATTATTAATTTAATAACTTGGAAAACTCCTGGTTGCCAGATATTTTAACGGTAAAGAGCACCATTAAGAATAAGAGTTCCTTTTTCCTACTAATGAGTTACAGGAGCTCTAGGTCTTACAGAATATCACAATAATCCATGCTCTTAATTTTTACCTTTTACAACTTAAATACACTGAAATAAAACCATCTGATGGTGGGCAATCTGAAGGGATTCACGGTAGCTTTTTTACCTTTTATACGTTTTCTTATTCCCTATGGAAAATCGTAACAGAGGTCGGGGGTTTTCTTGAGTCGTGGTATTTGCATTTAGCATCAGTCCCCATTTTGCATGAAAAGCCTAAGGTAAAATCAAGACTGTCAAGTTTCTTTTGCTCACGCTCATTTGTGAGCCGTGCAGGTTGCTCTATTATTGCAATTCAACATTCAGCAACTCACTGACGTCCTGAGTTATTCATCACATTTTGATGGTTTAAGTCATGAATTAGCGATTTGCTTCTCAGGGCGTCTTGGGTTACTGAAATTTTCTAGTATATATCATCTCAAATGGAATCATTCTTAATCCCATAACAGAGAAAGTGAGTCATCTCTCTCGTGAAATAATCAGATTTGGTGAAGAAAATAATTTCTATCTCTAACACTGTTTATCTGACACTTTAATAGTATGGTCTGGGAAAGCTTCTCAATAAGATGATATTTGATCAGAGACCTGAAGGAAGAAGGGAGAGAGAGCCATTCCAATGTCTGGGGAAACAAGGTTTCAGGCAGAGGGAAAAGCAAGAACAAAGACATTTTCAATCTGGGATGTGTGTAGGGATTGGCTAGAATATCAGCCTAGCTTTGTCTCTTTCATTCAGCTTCAAGCCTACTTGTCAAACAAAACATTGAAGAAAACAGGAACGGCCCAGCTCCTCACTTGCCTTTGCCTGATCTGGGACCGAGCCAGGCAGACTTCTGCCTCAGGCCCTTTGCACTTGTCACACCCTTTGCCTGGGGATACAGATAATTAAGTGGCTCATTCCTGCAACATGTGCAAGTCTCAGTTCAAATGTCACCTTTTAAGACACCTCTTCCCAGACAACCTCGCCAGTCTTATGCTCCTTACTATGCTTTCTTTTTTCTAAAGCACACGTCATCGCATTGTCAAAAATTGTCTTTTTACAATAGAAAGTAAGCACTGAAAAGGCAAGTATGCGCTTTCATTCTCTGCTCAATTCTTGGCTCCTGAAACACTTAAATAATATAATAAAGGGTTGCTGAATGAATGAATGAATGAATGAATGACATATTGAGACACATATGGCACAAACAAAGGAGTTGAAAGCGGAGTCCAAATTCCAACAGACATCAACATCTTTCCAAAGGGCTGTTGCATGGTATCAGTTGAGACAAATCTCAAAAGGTTGAACTTGACCAGCGCTCAAGAAAAAAAAAAAAATTACCGTGGGCTCCCTTGCCAAAACACAGCTCTATCTCATGCAAACTGTAGCAATTTTTTCTCTTCCTGCAGCAACCGAAACATGACAACAAATGCTTTACAAGCAGAAATCCCCACAGAACTAATGATGGCAGAGGCCTCTGACATAGCCCAAGTGGGAATAGACACATTTCACTTCCACACTCTAACAGGATCTCTTGCGGCTTCTGTGCCACCTGAATGTGTTTGCTCTCCACCGCGAATTGGCTGTATTCGAGAAGCTTCACTTCAGCTTCAGGTGTAATGCCTAACTAGTAAATTGTTTGATACACCTGAAACTAATTTAAAAAAAAAGAAAAAAAAAAAGAATCTCTACTTCAGGCCACGAGTCACCTGAGCAGGGAGACTCCTGGCTCATCTATGCATATTTGGTGATACAAAAAGCAAGGGAAAGTGGCAAAGAAAAAGGATAGTTCTGCAGAGGGTTTGCAAAACAAAAATAAGATATATGGAATTCCTCCTCCTCCAGGAAGCCTTTTTAGATTGGATCTGATACAATTCAGTGGCTTCCTAACCCTGTGTTGACAAGTATAAAGCATTTCATGGTGGCTCTGTTCTCGGACTAACATCAGAGCTAACACTGGTGTATTATATATTCGACGATGGCATTTGGCCATATTTAGCCCATTCGATCTTTATAAACCTGTCCAGCTTATATTCTGCATGGCATACAAATGGAAAGAGTTTTCATTACATGGGTTTCTCTTTGTACAGAGCCTAGCAACGTCATATGCAAGGAGCCACTTGACAAAGCTTTTTGTATTTTCTGAGAGAGACCCAAAGAGGGGACGGCTCTTCCCATGACACCCCTTTTCCCTTCCCTCCACTTAAATTCTTCACACAAGAATAGTGAGTGACACACAAGCTAAATTGGCTTATGGCAACTCATTCTCAATCATTTATTTGTTTGCTCATTCCTTACCCATGTCTGTATCTGTTCACATGCTCACTCACTCAACAATTAATTATCGAGCCTCTGCCCTGGGTCTCATGGACTTGGGAGGTTACTGGCCTCTCGGAAGATGAAGAGTCATCTCCTATGCTGAACCTGTTGTTGAGCCACAGAGATTCCACCATGCCTTTTGTTTTCCGTGTGGTTAAGTGTCAAAATGCTTCACTTTTCCATGTCTGTTTTCATTCATGGTTCAGTTCAAGTATAAAGATGTTGTAAAGGCCATTATGACATATTGCTCTGGAAAGCTTTCATATATGCACATCATTAAGGTAAACATGAATCTTTTCCCCATCTCTCTACCCCAGTCTCATCTCTCAAGGCTAACTCACTATTCTGTTGGGTCTACATCCACACATGTCCCAATGCACAAGGGCGCACAGAAAAATTCACGAGAATGTTAATTATTACCTGTGGAGAGAAACTATAACATTTTGGTTCATCGTGTTTTCAGCTGAATGCAATATTTATTAACTGTCTTTCATGTTTCATTCTAGATAACAGAGCATGGCGAACTGGAGTCCTCAGTCATACACATGGAATGCACGTGCCGTATCGCTCTCTGTGCAAGGTTCAGACGTGGGGTTCCTGCTCTGGGTTCGGAGTCACAGCAGGAAGACCCAAAAGGGCCTTCTGGGTATGCTATGGGCACACACAGTGGAGTGAGATATTAGATTCACGACGTGGAAGTGGAAGATGCGAAGAGGTTTCACCACTTGGGTTTCCTCTGATTGTCCAGTCCCCACCTCTCTGCACATCTGCGAGTACCCTGAGCATCATCATCCTAATGCCACGAACTACAGAGACACCCATCACTTATGTTTTTCTAAGTAAAACACACGTCATCTGAACCAAAGATGAAACTGTACGTAGAAGTGAGAAAAGCAGGCAAACACACTTCATGTTTCTTAAAAAGAAAGAAAAGCAAAAAAGAAAGAAAGAAAGAAAGAAAGAAAAGAAAAGTTAACCAACAGTAAATTAAAGGGCTGTCTCATTATGGCACTAAAATAAATAAATAAATAGATAGATAGATAGCTAGATAACCTATGAAATTAACTAGAAGCAGCACATGACAAAAAGAGGGTATTAAGCTAGAACACACTTTGACAGACACGAATGGTCATCACACTACCCTGGCAGGAGCACTTTTGCATCGCGATGGGGAAGAAAAGTGGCACAGCCTCGCTGGGACACAGTGTGCCAATTGATGGCACACTTACCACACCCCCCAATTATCCCAATCGCAGGCATTCACCTCAGATGAAACAAAAATTACAGCAGCTTCAGAATCAGCAAAACCCGGTGACAGCCGAGCCGTCCGACCACACGTGGATGGGCGAACCAAGGGGGGAGCCTGCACGATGGAACGCTACGCAGCCGCGAGGAGATCGACTACTGTTGACACCAGCAACAGCTCGGCTACATCTCACAGGCAACAGGCTAAAAGAAAAAGTTTCAGGAGGCTACTCACTGCATGATTCCATTCAGATTGACAGTCTCAAAAAGACCAAACTGCAGTGACTGACAATGGATCAGCGGCTGCCCGGGTTTGGGACTGGGAGAGCGTGTGATTGCAACAGGAGAGCACGGGGGGAGGTTTTGGAGGGGACAGAGCTGTTCTATGTCACGACAGTTGTTACACTATCTATACACGTGTTAAGATGCATAGAACTGTACACAATAAAGGCAATTTTATTGTATGGTAATTAAAACTATATCATAAAACAAAAATCAAACACTCTGATGAATGCAAAGAACAGGACAGAATTATTTGGTGTAGATGGGAGATGGACCTGCAACAGAGCCGGAGCCATGTCAGGTGGAGAAATGAGGCTGTGGTTTGAACAACAGGGAGCAAACCAACCCCAAAACTTGAAAACCTGTTTCCTATATATATATATATATATATATATATATATATATAATCCTTAAAATAATAATAATAATAATAAAGCATGCAAAAATGAGATCAACATCTGTGTAAAAATCCTATCAGTACAGCGCTGAGTTTTGGTATTTGAATTTCTTTGCATCTCATTCGCTAAAGCTCAAGCATCCGTTGCAAGCTGCTTCAGAAACTCTACTGTGTAAAAAGGAGAAAGAAGATCTCCGCTGCTTGACGCTGTTGGCTTCTCTACTGACACTCAGCGAAATCCATAACCTTGTAGAAACATTAACAGCACTGCATTATTCATCACAATGAGATTATTAGTTGATGGGAAACAAATTACAGAGCTTCCCGACCCGCGATACTTCCTGACTGCACACGAGGCAATTTTTCATGAATGGAAATCGCTACCCAGGAAGAGGACTTCTGTGTGTCTTATGACATTTCCCAAAGTAGAAGGGGCGGATTCTGGGAGCGAACTGGTGCCATTTAATAAAAAAATCGTTTAAAAAAGGATTTGGAAAGGACCCGCTAAGGACGCTCACCGTTCAGCACCATGTCAGGTGGAGATACAGAACATGAGCTCGGGGAAATGGAGAAAAGCTTCCTGTTTTGTTTAATGCGATGGCACAGCTCTGCGTGGTGCCATGGATTTATTGGAAAAACATTTTTAGGAATGGGGGGAAAGCCGGCAGTGCTGAGCACAGGCCTGGCAATTCATGGGGCTGTCTAAAGTGACTTGGCTTGTGCTGGCCCCTGTGCTGTGAATGCCAGCAACTAGCAAATGCCTTCCCATCTTTTACATTTCACATCCTCCTGACATACCGACCAGGCCACTCTCTTCCCCTGCAGGTGGCACTGACACTTCTTTCACGACCTCAAGGTACCACAGACAGATGCTATTTTCCCACCCACGGCTCCTAATGTCCCCTTGTCCCCTTGCTTGAGGGATTGAGCTGCCCGGGTCCAGGGTCTGTTACCTGATGGGGTGCAGGGGGCAGCCATATTGCTTGTTGGAAGACGGCTGAGTGAAAAGTGATACCAAGGTTTCCAATAGCAACAGCTTAATCTGGGGAGAGGGGTGGTGCAATTAGCATAGCTGTTTGAACTGCTCTGGCACCTGTGACCCACACCAGTCCTGTCCTTTGGAGCCCAGGAGGTTCCTAACCTATGGGGCTGGAAACCAGCAGAAAGGAGAGGGAAGGACAGAAAAAACGACACTGCCCGGGCTCACAACAGGGATTGTGGCTTACAAGGGCTCGTCCCAAGAAGGAGACAAGGGCAAAGTGTGAGAAGTGAGGACTCTCACAAGGGGACAGAGGCAGTGACAGATACCTCAGGACCCCACCCCCCCACCCCCATCGCACCGGCTGCTCTTTCTGGCTCCGCTGTTTCTCTCTTAGTCTGCAGAGCAGTACCTGGCTTATGTATTTCTTCTTTCCTTCCGGGGTACACTCTCTCCCTAGCGCTGTCCTTGTCCCTTAGGTGTTCTGCCCTTTCCCACGATCACTCATGAGGACACAGCTAAAATGCCATCTATTATCTTGATATTTCCCACCCCTCTGATTTGCTTCCAGTCTCAGGGAAAGTCAACAGAAAACCATCACGCTGCCTACCTGGATGATTCCAGGCCAGTGCTACCTGTGCGGCTGTCGGCTGAGCACGCAGGAAGGTTCCCAGGCTCCTCTGTTGCAACAGCTGACCGGGAGCTGAGGACCCAAATACCGGGCTTTGGAAAGCCTTCGTTGCAGGGAGCTGAGGTCCCCACTTTGGAGACTGTGCCCTGAATGGGGAGAGCTTCGTGGGGGGCCGAGAAGGGCAGCAGTGTGGGCAAGGCCTGAGTCAGGAAGGCAGGAGCGCTCTGTCTTCCCTCCCAGGTTAATACCCGGCCTGGTTAATACCCAAAGGCTCTCGACGTCACTCTTTGCTCCAGCTAAATTCCCTCGTCCCAGTGTCTCCCTCTGAAGCAGGCCTTTCTCTGTGTTACATCAGTGGCTAGGCTTGGCATCAGCCCTTGTTTTCCTGAAGGAAGCAGCCCTTTCTAGGCCCTTGCTTTTAAAGGTCACAACCAATGTGCCACGCCTGCCACCCACCCTCGGTTACTTTTTTGGTAATAAAATGAAGTGTGGTTTAAAGCCGAAGAGTTTGAAATAAAATTTCAGGAGAGAAAATCTGAATCTTCCCCCTTCCTCTGGGCAGGGGAGCGGGGGGAGGGAGTCTGGGGGGGAGGTGTCTGGTTTTCTGAGTTAAGTAAAATGCAATTACTGTGCTCTACTCCCATGCTCCCTTTCTCCCACTGTTTAAGAATAAAACAATGTGATAGGGTGCTGGAAATTCAAAACATTTGGGAGTTTATAGTAAAATCTAATGTAATCCTATGTGGGCCGATTTTACTATTCTAGAAAACAGCCTTTCTCAACCTAAGCAAAGAAAGTACTCCAGGGGTAATATGTGTCCTGGGGGGAGTGGTCCCAGTTTCGACTGGTTTCTAGAACTGGTGTGATAATTCCAGATCAACTAGCACCTTCTATAGGATGCCATCTCAGACATGCACACCATATTTATTGTGTAGTGTGCTTTAGCGCTTTGTGTGTGTCACATTCATTTTCATATGTCATCATCCCCAATCCTGATGATAATAATTATAGTGCTAGTAGCTCGCTAAGTTGGGCACTCACTTTGGGCCAGATTCTGTGTTAAGAACTTTACTTACTCAACACAGAACAATATGTAATAATGAGATGTTTACTTACTTCACACAGAATTCTACGATTACCTAAGTAAGATCATCTTACTTAGCTGTTCCAATGACCCCCAAAGAGAAGGTGCCCATTATACGGATCAGGAGACTGAGGTTTACAGAGGCTAAGTGACTTGCCTCAGGTCGCATAGCCGGAAAGGGAGAACCAGCCCAGGCCATCAGAGGCCATAGCCCTTTCTCCTCATGCTAGGTGGGTCACAAAGGTGTCTTTCATTTCACATTATTCATTAACGAGGAGGTCCAAATGTGTGAACGTTCCAGATAAGCAAAACTCCCTGTCTGCAAGTACTTGGATGTTTTAATTTTAACCATGATGTGTGGATATAATAATTTGAAATTGGAAGCTAAATTTGGCTGCATTTTTAAAGAGAGCATAATGAGCATAATTCAACATTTAATTGATGACTGAAAACCTATTAAGAGCAAACATAATTGTACTCTGCAGTCACATAGCTCTGGACCTCCTCATTTATTTCGTCTTGTTCCTTGAGGTCAGGCTGTCAGGTGTCAATCTTAGGGTTGCTCCTGGGCGTACTGCTCTGCTCTGCACCCCCCTCCCCATTTTTTGTTGTCCATCTCTTAAGTTCTGATTTTTTAAAAGTTATTATATTTATTAAAAGTTGCATGTTAAGGAAGAATGCAGATGACCCTGGGTGAAGGCCTAATGAGGGACAGAGCTAAGTCTTTCTGAAAGCAATTTTGAGAACTTAAGGGGGCATCGTAACACTTATTTCTCAACATGGGGTCATATTCTAGAAAGCCAGCATTGCCAAGGGCCTGTCAAAAGCACTCTCTGTGTTCTGAATTGTTACTTAGCTGGTTTCTGTACCAGATCTTGTTTTCCCAGCTGGAATATAAAACTGGGAGGTGGAGATCACTGTATATTTGGAAAATGAGCACCTGCCAGCACTTAGGCCAGGCCTGCGAAGATAAGAACCTCTACTTCAAGGATTTAGAGGTTAGCGCATCTCAGTACAATGTGGAGGCTGATATGGGTGATGAAGGACGGGCCACAGGCTCTTGGCCTTGGGGTTGGCAAACTACGGCTCATAAACCATATTCAGACCCTGAGCTAAGAATGTTTTACACATTTGTGAAGTGTAGTTAAAAAAAAACCAAAAACGTGATAGGTAACATATGTGGCTTACAAAGTAAAGCCCAAAACATTTACTATCTGGACCTTTACAGAAAAATTTTGCTGATCTCTGGCCTAGTAGATGAGGGAAGGCTTCCAGGAGGAAGAGGTACAGGAGCTGTTTGATTTTGAATTCACCAGGGTCCACTTCCGTGTCACACACACACACACACACACACACACACACACACACACAGGTACACTTGTTTATTGTATGTTACGTTTATTTGAATGAACGAATGATGAAGCCCACGGCCTAATCGGTAGGTTCAATCAGCCTTGATCACAGACTGGTTCTGGCTCCTGCCACTGGGCTGATACCAGGAGCAAACTAGGACTCTCTCTCAATGAGACACATGAACGTTAGCGCATTGGAGAAACAATGGAGAAAAAACAACAACACATAAAGCAAAGAAACAGACGAATTTCCTGTCTCAGATTCCACGTTACATCCAATCCATCTGTATACAATCGAGACATTCAAATATGAAATTACAGCAAGGGACGCACTGCTATCTGTCCCAGAAATCACAGCTCACGGAAGTTCACACTCCCTCCTTTCCCTCCCTACCTGCCACCAGCCTCCCGACTTACAGCCAGCCGTTCACCCGGGCAACTCAGTATGGACAATGGTAAAATCAGCAAGTGTTTTTCTTCTCTGGTGTTTTATATCTTGTCTACTACTAGGGCATCACTGAATCAGAAATGTCACATGCCATCTTCAGAAACCTCACAGAGTTTGAACTAAAAAACCCCCAAAAATCCCATAGCTGATGCTCTAGACAAAAAGTGAGGCAATGAAGATCTCATCTCAAGAGCAGCCAAAATGGATGGAGTTTCAAAACAGCTGCTCATCTGTGATGGGCAAAAGGTGCAAGGTTCCCTTCCAGCCACAAGTCAAAACCAAAGTTAAATAATCCAGCTTTTTCTGAAGCAATTAGCAGTATGTATTACTGCCCAACACTCCTGAACAGAATCATTTTGAAAACCAGTGCTCTTGACACGTTTCACTATAAAATCAATTACTTTTAAAAGCAAGAAGCTCATTCTCCTCCACAGGAACATATGATCCACCACCTGCCTCTTCCAAGAGATGCCTCATTTAAAAAAATTTTTTTTAATGGGCTTATGGGTTTGGGGCACTCTCCCTTCTAGTATTGTCAGCACATTTCTGTAATAAGTAATCTCAAATTCATCCCTACACTTCAATGACCATTCACATGCATTCTGAGTCTACGGCATCAGGAACCTTTCATCTCCTGGTAGAAATTAAGCTTTCCAAGCCTGATATGATCTTCATTATCAGCAGTGAGTGTACTCTCACCCGTGTGCAAGCCCTGACATCATAATAAAGTACAGTAGCTCCATTTCAGATGAGAAGAAGCTGCTTTGGGGTGATACTGTATATATCTGTTTGCATAGCAGGAAGCAGGCCTGACTTTATTTTCTTAGAGATGCCTCATGGATAACAGGTTCATTTTCATCAAAGGCAAACAATTTAAAATTTTCTCTCACTATTGATGGTCTCACTAGCAGGGCACCCAGGCTGATTACAAATGGCAATGTTTTTCAAGGGGCAAAAGGTGCTATATTATTTCCAGAGCATATGGTGTAAGGCACAGTCAGAACGGTGCATATTACTTTGGGGTCTTTTGCTTTTTGCAGAAATCAAAGCGGAAGAATGCCTTCTAACTAAGGCTGGCACAGACCAAGTTGTAAGCGTTATGGAACTATATGATATTATCCATGTATCTCTCAGTAAGTGCTTTCAACTGGGCATTTTCTACCAAAGCAAAAACAGTAACGTTTTCTGGCCATCTTAAATGCCATTTAATGAATTTCCAGTTTCATTCAATTAAGGCACCTTGAAAAATCACGCTTTCTTTCCAACATACTTCATTCTGTCTAGGAATGATCTACTCACCGTCAGAAACTGACTAAGCATCTTTTTAAAAAAAGATAACACCACAATGTGATACCACCTCACACCTATCAGAATGGCTACCATCAATAAATCAACCAAAAACAAGCGTTGGTGAGGATGTGGAGAAAAGGGAACAATTGTGCACTGTTGGTGAGAATGTAAACTGGTGCAGCCACTATGGAAAACAGTATGGAGGTTCCTTAAAATATTAAAAACAGAACTACCACATGATCCAGCAATTCCACTTCTGGGTATTTATCCAAAGAAATCCAAAACACTAATTCAAAAAAACATATGCGCTGCTATATTCATTACAGAATTATTTGCAAAAACCAAAATATGGAAGCAACCTAAGTGTCCATCGATAGATGAATTTATAAAGAAGATGTGGTATATATATACAATGGAATATTACTCGGCCATAAAGAAGAATGAAATCTTGCCATTTGCAACACCGTGGATGGACTTAGAGGGTATTGTGCTGAGTGAAATAAGTCAGATAGAGAAAGACAATACCATATGATCTCACCTATATGTGAAATTTAAAAACAAAGTACATGAACAAGAAAACAGAAATAAACGAATAGGTAGAACATGTGGATAGTTGCCAAATGGGAGGGAGGCTGAGAGGATGGGGGAAAAGGGAAGGAATTATCAACTGCCAGTTATAAAAACAGTCACAGGGATGGAAAGTACAGCATAAGGAATATAGTCAATAATATGGTAATAACTATGCATGCTGTCACATGGGTATTAGACTTATCGGGGTGAGCACTTCTTAAGTTATATAAATGCTTAATCACTATGTTGTACCCCTGAAACTAATATAATGTTGACTGTCAACCGTAATTGAAAAATAAAAAAAAGAAATAAAAAGCTAAGTTAATTGAAGCTAAACCATAAGTCAACTGTAAACAAACATCAAAAATCAAAATTTTTGGAGCAAGCCTGGAGTCCATGCCAGAAAAACCAAAAAAACCCACAAAAACCACATGCCAAATTCCTTTTTTTTTGCCGCTTCATGAATTCTTCACGCAGTGTCACTAACTTATTTGTTCCTACAACAAACTGAGAGTTCTGTGTCTACACATACATCAGCCCCCAGATAAAAATTGGTTGTTAAGAAACCTGCATCCGTGAGGCTGTGTCTCGGGTCATGGCAAGCCCATCACTTAAGTTACCTCAGAAAAAGCCTCCTCTAGCTGAGATAGGCCAAACCCAATTGATCTTTTTATGTCTCTGGTCTTCTGTGGAAAAAAAAGTAAAAACTGCTATTTCCCCAGAGCACAGTAAAGAGATCTGAGCATGCCTCTTGTTTAAGCAATAACCATTAATATGGGTTCCGCTTGTACCAGACATCTGTAATGCTTTGGGCTGTATTTTCTGGCATGATAACAGTGTTGTCTTGAGAACTGGTGCATGAAGAGGACAGAAGGCAGACAGGCAGAGCGGCACTATTCGCTTGTGCTCCTATCTAAGGGACAGCGCTCTTATCTCGCAGGAAAACACAGCCCTGAGCCAAAGAGTTAAGTTCCATAAATCTTCTCCCCACCTATGCTGTCAGTCTCCATCCCAGCCTGGGGCCCACGGCTGACCTTCATGAGGACCCAGTCTCCCACATAAGGATTCAAAGGGATCTGAAATTAGACCCCTGAAGGACATCTCTCAGGCTCCTTCAAGCCCAGAGCCCAGCTTCTTGGACCACCCATCCTATGAGCAATCTTTCCTGAAAATGAGCCAGAAATAATGCTTAAGAACTTACGCAGACATTTATGGAGCTTCTGTGTTCTGCCTGGGCCTGAGCTGGATGCTAAGAACGCAGTGCTAAGATTTAGTCCCCATCCTTGAGGAGTCTGTAGTCCAGTCGGAGGAACAGACAATTTCAACAGAACTTGAGAAGTGGTAAGAAAGGGAGTGTGCAGGGTATTCTGAGAGTGTCTTTTTAGAGTGACAACATGATGGAAACTCGTAAGCTTTGGCGTGGACTCAGAATTTTCCAGCGTAGAGCAAGTTCATGGGCCATGGAGGCAGGTTCTAGTATCCTCTCAGAGGCATTTCTCACATGCTCTTAGGAAAGTCTAGGAATCACCCTGCCCTTCTTCACACGTTCTTCCAACACACATTTGGTGTCTCGTATGTGCCCTGGGAAGACACATGCATGTCGTCCCACCTTCAGCTACCACTGAATAATTAAATGTGTTGCTCTTTCCACCATCCAATTTTGTAAACCTCTAAAAATCTCTCTCCTCCAGCTCTACTATGCTGCTTAGGATTACATTAGGAATTTCCTTTATGGGCCTAGAGGAAATAAATGCTTTCATAATGTTAAAGCTTCATGTTATCCGGTTAATCTAATTATCACTCAGTGTCTCAGCAAGGCTCAGAGTCCTGAGGGACTGGGAAATAGAACTGGTAAGCTCTGCTGTTGGAGTGAGAATGAGATGGGAACCACAGGCATTTTGGGGGGTTCTTAGAGAAGGGAAGGGAATGCTAACAGAACAAATGTGAAAAGACGAAGATAATTTTCCAGCTTGCCTTAGATTCTTACTAAGGAGGAGGAAGAGGTTGTTTAGCTGTGATTAACTGACTTATTTTCTTTGAGATGGACTAAATCACATCAACCCACTTCCTGGACATTGGTGGGCATATCGGGATGCTGGCGATGTCCTTGCCAAAATAACCAAGCAGTTAGCCCCCCTAAAGTACATCTTGACCATCACTGGCATTTGTAATTGAGAGTATTGGCCTTACTGTGGTAGAGACTTGGCTAAGGCAGGATCCACGAGGCTAGGTGTGTGTCAGAGTGGTGTGGGCAGGTGCTAGGAGACAGCGATGGAGGCCCCGGAAGGCATCCTGCCGTCCCAGGCAAGTCAAGCCAGGCAGCACCAATCGCATTCCGGCTGATGAACCCCTTCATTCTCAGTCCTGTCCAAGCCAGAGCAGCCTTCTCAGAGGATTTAAATCAAGAAATACAACACCTCAAAACTAGGTTTGGATACTGCATGCATCACTGGCTTTCCTCAAATGCAAAGTATTTGCTCAAGGAGGCGTGTTGCCTCCTCTCCTCCCTCCTTATATGCAGCACGCACGAGGAAGCTCTCTGTATGGATTGGGAGAAAAACAAGGATTGATTTATGCACTTAAGGCCCCCCAGGGAGTGACATAAACCCAGTTGGTGTCCCTGCATCCAGGAGACTACATTAGCACTACTGCCTTCCCTGGGAGATGTGCAAAATCACAGGTGGCTGACACCTCCCCACCCGGCAGCATCGATGCCTCACAGGCACTATTGGCTCCGAAATGTCAGTGGAATAATGGAATGTTCAAGAAAGGAATTCCTTGTGCTGCATGGCAACTTTGGAATTATAAGCTATTGGGAAGAGGTGGCGGATGACAGAGAGATTTTTGACCTTAGACTGATGAAGTCAGCCCCATTGAAGAAGTGGATGTTTACTCACGAGCACACAAAAGAAAAATTGAAACAGAAATGGAGAAATCAAAACAGAGGTCAAATTTAAAAATACTTAAAAACCCCTTTCCTCTTTCTCTTTCCCATAAAACGTGCACCCATACATACATACACAAGAAGACAAAATTGAAACCCCAAACTGTTAATACCAAATGTTTGTGGTTTTCTGTCATTTTAATTAAAACATTAAAATTTAAGATAATTGTAGATTCACGTGCAGTTGTAAGGATCATGCAGAGAGATCCTGCGTATCCTTTATCTAGCTTCCCCCGCTGTAACTAACATCTTGTAAGACAATAGCACAATGTGACAACTAAGAGGTTGATGCTGACATGGTCATGACACAGAGCATTCCCATCACCAAGAGGACCCCTCCCATGCTCCTTTGCAGCCACGCCCACTTCTCTCCCACCCTCCTTTTTAAAAATTGAAGTGAACTCGATGCACACAAATCTTAAGCATACGATTTGAAAAGTCTCGACACACATCTACACCCATTGAACTCTCAGCTCTCCCAAGATACAGACGATTTCCATCACCCCAGAAAGTTCCCTTGTTCCCTTTGCCAGGCAATCCCCAAACCCCTCCAGCCATGCTCACGATTTCTAGCTCTGTAAATTAGTGTTCCATGCTTTGAACATATATAATAGGAATGATAAGTATGTACTATTTTGTATTGGACCTCCTAACTCAGCCTAATGTTTTTGTGACTCATCCATATTGTTGTGTGTCTCAGTAGTTCATCGCCTTGTATTGCTGAATGATATTACATCGTGTGATGCCATTGGATTTCGCTTATGCATTCACCTGTGAGTGGACATATCATTTGTTTCCAGTTTGTAGTTATTAAAGCCAAAGTGGCTATTAACATGCATGCACAAATCTACTTTTGGAAATAGATTTTTATTTCTTTGGTTAATACTTAGAATTGGGATTGCTTGGGTGTATGTTTAACTGAATAAGAAAGTGCCAAATTGTTTTCCAAAGTGATTATACCAATTTACATCTGCATTCTCACCCCACTGTATATGAGTTACTCTACATCCAAGCCAGTTTGATGGTGTCAGTCATTAATTTTAGCCATTCTGGTGGGTGTGAAATAATATCTCAGTGTTTTATTTCTTTACATGGTAGAAAGAGGGTCTGGAGATACACTTCACAATCCAATGTGTGGATCAGACTTCTGGTCAGATCTCAGTCAAAGCTCCAGCCTTAGTATCTAGCTAGCAACGTCAGCAAGACATTCCACCTCAAGGGGCTTCTAATGCAAGTGGCCCCCAAAGTTCACTCTGACAAACAGCCCTGGTAAGTGTCATGTGTTCCGGACACATGTGTTCAGTAGGGTCCCTTTCAGGGTCTGACGAACACTTTATGTGTGCTTTGTTACCTTGAGTTGAAAGAAGTGTTAACCTATGTGACAGACTAAATATTTCACCATTTTTATACTATTGCCAGGAGAGATAAAAATTGGCTGACAGGTCAGACCAGCCAGTTGGACATTCTCACCTACTCTGTATGCTCCTGTCGAGAAAAAACAATGTTTGGCCTGTACATGGGCATCCCATTGACTTGCAGGCATGGTTCCTGGCAAGTGCCCATGGACAGAAATGGATCAGAGCCGGTCCCCACGACACTGACATGGGAGCCAGCAAGAGCACCTCGCCTGTCATCTATGTTCGGCTAACTGGGCCCAAGAGCCAAGAACTGCACCTGAGTCTGTTCACCTGTGCGTGTAAAGACAAATACATGACTAAACTTTCGATGTGGAGAGATGCTATCATCATATCCCTGAGCTCAAATGAAGCATCCTTTTCTCTATAGAGTGCATCTAGGAGGTAAGAAAACAGAAATAAGGGGATCCAGGACTTGGACTGTCTGCTAGCTGACTCAAGTGGGCATACGTGTACACACAGGGGTGTGTTGTCACACAATAGGTATGTTTTTCACGTGTTTTTTTCCTGACATATTTCTGCTGCACAGTCATGCCTCATGTCTCCACAGAGAAACACACACACCCTCAGAAAGTCAGACAGAAAGATAATCGCCGGTGAAGAGAGTTGTGGGTGAGGCAGCACGGTGCAGTGGGAAACGCTGGGTTCCCCACCTGGGCATTAACTCCCAACCTCCCCACTTACCAGCCATAGGTGGAAGCTGTGTGGGAAAATATTTAACACATCTGTAAAATGGAAGCTATAACATGAATTTCATCCGACTACATGGAGAAATAAACAAGCTAATACTTGTGGAATTACGTAATATGCAGCCTGAAACATTGCTAGGACTCAAATGTGGACTTAATCTGACAACAGGCTCCATACTACTGGTTTGAATTCACCCAAGCTGCCTTTCTACCTCACTGGCAGAGGTTCTGAGAATATGCAAGTAATTTAAATTATTTATGCATCAATCAATCCTATTTCTATTCAGATGCAAACAAGACTGTTGGGAAAAAGGTGGCTGGTAGACCAGGTGGCATCCTCACCTAAGGAATTAATGCCTGAGAACATTCTACGCCCTCTTTCTATAGCTTTGGTTAGTGTATAAGAGAAGGGCATTGGAAGGATTGCGTCTAAACTGTCATAAACCCAACAAGCTTTACTGTTCAGTTTCTTGGAACTGTGAGTCCTTCTATTGTCTTTTTGCCCTTTCTTTGTTCCAGGGACATGGCGGGAATATAAATCCTGACCTAGGAGGGGCAATAAACAAGCACACAAAATGCTAGCTGATCTCAAAGTGGTAGAAGTGAAGGGAGCCAAGTACTTCTGCTTGGGTAAGGTGAAGTGAAAGACTTCACAGCTGAACTGGCTATTGAAGGATGGGTTGAAGTTCACCAGGTCGTTAAGGGGAACAGTGTCCTGGGTGGTACAAAGAGTGTGGTTGGTGAGAAGCTGAGGGTGGTTGGGATGTTACTTGTAGGAATGGAGAGAGGGAAATGAGATCAAACAGGAAGACCAGGTAGGGTGTGAGGGCTTTTGGGGGACCTCTTACACTCTTGAGGGTAGACTATGTTTTATTTGCCCTTGTGTTTCGGCATCTGGCATAGAGCCAGGCAGAGAGAATTTGGTTGGACTGGGTTTTAGGAAGATAGTGGTGATTAGCAGCAGGATGGTGGATGGACTGGGGGAGGGGAGGCTGGAGGCAGTGAGGCTAGTTTGGAGACCCAGCTATAGACCAATGGCTCTGAACTAGGACAGCAGACTGGACTTCAAGAGACAGGGAAACAGGAGATACTAAGGCAAGAGAATGACAGAAATGAGAGGTGGGCTAGATGTGTGTCTTGAGGGAAAAGGAAGAATCAAGAATGACTGGGCCGGCCGAGTGGCGTGTTGGTTAAGAGCTGGCTTGGGACGCCAGAGGGCCCTGGTTCGGATCCCACATATGAGGGCCAGTGACTGCCCTCTACAACTAAGATGGTGAACAACAGCTCATCCTGGAGCTGGGCTGCCGTGAGTCGCCGGCGACGGCATAGGTTGCAGCCCCTGTGGCAGTGGGTTGCCATGGGCTACTGTGTGTGGCCAGCAGCCAGCATGAGTGGCCAGCAGCCACAGTGAGCAGCCATCCACAGGCCGGCGACTGATGTGCCTCACCTGGGAAGAGCGCAATGATGGTGCCAACTTGGGCCAGTGAAGCAACGTCCTCCACAACTAGACTGAAGAACAAAACGACAGCAACTTGTCTGTTCCCCTTCCCCCAGTTCCCCAATTTAAAAAAAAAGAAAAAAAAAGAATGACTGCAGGTTTCTAGTTGGGACACTCAAAGGGGGACACATTTTAAGAGAATCTAAGAGACTATCTGCTGGTCTGCCTTTTCTCCTCCCTATAGAGACAGTTCCCATTTCCAGACTTATTTCCTTCTCAATATTCCTGTCTCTCCATCCAACATGGCTGCTCCCGGTTACTAGCAATTTTGACGAACGGGACTTGACCGAAGTGATTACGAAATCAGACCGATATGGGTGTCCTTGACACTGGTACTCACAAGCATTGAGATCGGGGGGGAAAATGATTTAATCCTCTCAGTCTTCATTTTCTTGCTTGTAAAGTAGGGACACTACTATTGTTTTCACAGGGCTGTCTTCATCAAGATTATATGGGGTCAAGTATGTTGCAATCTTTGAAGAGTGTGCTCTTCATAAGGAATGTTTGATTAATGTTAACCATTGTTTTTATTATTTTGCTGGGTTTTTTTGGTTTATTATTATGACGATGATGATTATGAATTTGTTCATGTTTCATGGTCATTAAGCACACTTTCTGAGACACATTTAGACCTCTCCTCCTTCTTCCAGGCTTCCTGTCAATGATAGCAAGATTTGACTCTAGGCCTGCACTTCTCAAGCTGGGATGCACGTATGAATCATCAAGGGGTCTTGCCTAATTCAAGGTACAGACTCTAATTCAGGGAGGGAGTCCGGGGAGTAGCACAAGAGGCTGTGTTTCTCATAAGCCCCGAGGGGCTGCTGTTCCGTGGACCACACTTTAAGGAACAAGGGTCAAGACTCTCTAGAGTCTAGACAATTCTGGAGAGAGGAATGAAATGCAGATTGTAACTAATTTTGATCTTTTAGTGCATACCATTTATGTTGATCAGGAAATGCTTTCTATTAGAGCAAATAGCTTTCTTGTAACGGCACCCTTTGTTTCCCCATAGATGCGTTTAACTCCTGTGAAGAGAGCCAACTGAAGGTCACCTAGTCCTTTGAGACCAAAATATTTGAAACTGTTGTGGGCATTAAAAAATAAATTCTTTATTCTGTCCACAGAGAGTGAAACCTTTGCACATCCAAATGTAATAAATGTATTTCTCAATGTCTGTTCCATAATTTATCACACAATTTCTCTCTCTGCTTACTATGGCTTATCAGGATAACACCAATTGGATAAGATGAAGATGCTGCCAGTAGTTTTTAATATTATGGTGAAATCATGTATTTTCCATGGTCCTGGTCCATAAATCTATGAATGCTTGAGATGTGGAGTCATTTCACATTTAATCTACAGCCTATCAATACATCATCAGGACCTGAGAAATGATAAAGAAGGACTTGGAAGATAAACATGTGAGATAGTGGACAATAACCTAATTTCAAATACATTTATGGGCAGAGAACTCTGGAATGGGCAAAATAAGTCATTGGGGTGTTTTGCTTATATTATTGTTCATTTTTACTTAACTCCTAACTTGCAAGCTGGGCTCCTTTGGGGTGTTTCTTGGGCATTATGGGTACTGTCATATCAATAGCACTAAATGCAAAGAAAATTGTTCCTTCTCCAGAAATTTTAATTACCTAAAGCCTTGTATCCAAGTTTCAAGATCTCCCTCAATGATTATCTCCTTAGTGTTTAGGATTTGCCAAGGGCTGGGTGTGAGACTACATGTGGCCTGAAGGCTGTGACTTTG
The DNA here is from genome assembly GCF_001890085.2 of Hipposideros armiger. Taxonomy (NCBI): domain Eukaryota; kingdom Metazoa; phylum Chordata; class Mammalia; order Chiroptera; family Hipposideridae; genus Hipposideros; species Hipposideros armiger. Next base: position 2,241,618 of record NW_017731375.1, on the reverse strand, counting down.
CTTTATTCAGCTCTATCCCCACCCCCACCCTTGCAACTAGAATAATATTGACCCATAACAAATATTTTATGAGTGATCGAAGTTTGTTGTTTCATCCTTATTCATTTATCAGAAGCCACCAATTGAGTCACTTCTAAAACATAGCATTGTCCTTCTTGCTTAGTCAAGGTGTGACCTTGAATTGTTAATATCTTCCTCCCAGCTCTTTTCCTGTCAGAGGGGCCCATCACAGAACAATCCTTGGACACTCCGAAATGCAGACACACTGACATTCTTTATCCCTCTTACTTCCACCATGCTGCAAATGGAGAAAGTGCTCCCACCTTTACGATTCAACAGTAAGCTAAGATCAGTGTTCTCAGACAGTAGAGCGCTACTGGCTCTTCCTATCTGCCTCGTCTCATCTGAAAAAGAGCGCCTTGATTCACTCCATTTCAAGTTGCCACGATTGCGGGGAATAAACTTGAAATAGAAATGGCTGTGATGCCGTCCCTCCCAAGACCCTCTGGTGGACCTCAAGCCAGTGCACTCCGATAGGCGCTCAAAATTTTCAGTTTACTTGTCATATAAGTTCTTCACCACTTGCTATTCTCTATGCTCTCTGTGAGGGGATTTCAGAATGTCAGACAGAAAAGCACAGCTTCTTTCTAAGCAAAACTCGGCCCCCTAAGTTTCAGACCAAGGCTGTTCTCAGAAACCATTTTTCTCCGGGGCCAAAGGATCACCTCCTACCTCCCCCTTTGGGAATTCAAGGAAACCTGAGCTCTTCTCCTTCACTTAGAATATAAGCCAAGGCATAATGTGTCCTTAAACTATAATTTGCTTGCATTCTGCGGCTTCCTATCCACCATCACAATAGTCCTCTATGTAAATCAGATTTATTTATTCATAGGCACTAGCATTCCATTACTTTCATCAAAACCAGTCAAGCTGCATTCAGCGGTCCCTGCATTCTTATAAACTAACTGGAAAAGCAATTAACATTCGCCAGCACTTCAGATACTGGGGAGAGGGTGAGGGACCCCACCACACTCTTGATAACACAACCTCTGTAGGCGGATGGTGGTGCACAATGACTGCTCCTCTGTGTCGGGGGAGATCAGAGAAGTGACACAGATTAAAACAAATCGTGGATCCATACCAGGGAGAAGCTAGGGAAACAATAGAAGTAAAAGCATAAATGTCAATTTGGGATGATAAAGGATACAATCTAAATGTAATATGAGAGGCCCCCAGACAAAAGCAAGAAATAGAGATTGCACATTAGTGAAGTATCAGAGTACTGGAGCGTTGTAACATGCACATGCACGGAGTCATATGCTCCCAGCATACGAAAATACAAGCAACACGCTGTTGATTGCTCAGCAAACCCAATTATGAATTAACCCACTACTGCAGAAATTCTCCAAAATTATGCTCATTTCAAGCTGCTCAGAAGAACATTTTGTCCCCGTGGTAACTCTGCTTTCCATATTGGCTTCTTTCTTCTGCTCCTTTTTCTTCTAAGTGCCTACAGGCTACACACATGCAAAACAAAACAAAACAAAAAACAAAAAACAAAACAAAACAAAAAAACCCCCACGACAAACCGGAACTGTGCTGGTTGTCAGCCTAACAACAGGTTCTGGCCAAATGCTCACTGGCCTCTTTGATAGAAAGATTAAGAGTGAGGTCAGCCTTCAAGGTCACCATCTCAGCTTCCCAAACACTGCCACCCGGTTCCCATCGCCCTCTCTGGCAGCGAGCGTGCTGGATAAGTCAAGATCTGAGAATTCATTCCTAATTACTCTAGTGTCATTTTAAATCTTGCATTTATGGTGACAAAAATCAAACCGCGGGCTCAGCTGTGGCTCCATCTCATCTAATCGCCACAGCTTGCTAATGTGGCAGGCAGAGCGCAGGGGCGGTGTGCAGGTGGCCCTGTTCCCCCCCACCCCCCACCCCATCCTCCCAGACCAGCATCTCATTCCTGACGGGCCTCCTGTGTCGGGGTGGTTATTAATTACCAGGACGGTCAGCATGATGCAGTGGGGACCTGGGGACCAGGGACTCAGCCACATCTCAGACATGTTCTGAGCTTGCTCAACACAACATCTCAGCACTTCTTTTAAGGACAAGTGGTAACTGTTTTTATTCCCTGAACATAAATAACTACTAGGCTTTAATAAAAAAGAGAGATATAAACAAACCCTTCTTTTCCCCACAGATGCAATGCCAAAAATGCATATGGAAACCGACACTTTGGAAGGCAGGCTATGTGTTGCTTCATTATTGGTTAACCTTCACTATGTGCTACCTTTGTGCAAAGTACTCGTATACTCAATGTTATATCCCTGTAAACGGTAGCTATTGTTGCTGTCGTCTCTGATAGCGAATAATAGTAACAATGGTAATCATACTCATTGTAATAGAATCCTATTGGGGTGGTTCCAAAAAATCCTTCGATTTACAAAATAATTTGTCACAGGTTTCCCTCATACAGAATTTCCTCAACATACTGAAAATATTGTTTATCTGTAAAGTCAACTCAATCTAATCAATATATAGATTGAGTCTCCATGAAATGCAAAGCAACGTGCTAGGCTCAGGGGGCAGACAAGCGTGAGATGCTTTGCAGTGAGGGCTTGTCTTGCTGCCTGTCACCCTGCTGGGTTATGAACTTCGTGGAGTGCAAACTGTCAGGCATTGGTTGAAGTGATTCACATGGATTTTTATCATTCATCCTTACCATAAATTCCCCATTTTTATGGGTGAGGAAACGAAGATTCAGTCAGGTAAGGTGAGTCTTTCAAGGTCACCAGTACACAGGCGACAGGGCTTTGCCCCCCAAAGAGTCTGTGATTGTACTTCCTTCTTCCTACTCCCTTATCTGAGGTGGAAATACAGTCCTTAAATATGGTAACTAGTATGGAAAAATTCCCTGCCTGGAGACACCCTGACATGCCCAATTCACAAATGAAGATATCGCTACCTATCTACTGGGTTTACAGCATTCGATCCCCACAAGCCCCAGAGACTCCGGAGCCTCAGCGATGAAAGCGGTGCATTCATCACGCTGTCCCTTTCCCTTCGTTGGGCTTCTGAGGGGATGTTCTCTCGGGCTACAACTGGGATGTGCCAATCATCCTGGGCTTCATAGGTGACTTGTTCAGCGAGCAAGTGTCTGACTCTTTCTCAGTTTCACATTATAATTTGGGAGTGGGGGAAGGGGGGGAGGAAGGAAAACAAAGCTCCTTCGAGAGAATTCTCCCTTTTCGAGAATTATCAGGTGTGCCGGATGCCTGGCGGCATCTAACACGGGCCTTCGTGGGTTTGAAAGGCACTGGCACAGCATCTTCCCTAAGGAAAAGCATTTCCTTCCTACCCGCTCCTCACCCCTTCCCTACACACCGCCACACACGGCCTTGCCGGAGACGCCAACACAGCTCCTTAAGCTGAAACAACAACAAAGGCGCTGAGATCGGAGCTGCACCCGCTGCTGTGCTGTGGACGGTGGTAGCAGAAGCGTGGCTGGTGGTTTTGCTCCTCAGAGAAGGAGCTGAGCTGGGAGTCAAGGGCAGTGGGCCACTGAGAACAAGTGAGGCCTCCCATGGATTTTTCTCTCTCCATCTTTGTGTGTGTGTGTGTGTGTGTGTGTGTGTGTGTGTGTGTGTGTGTGTGTGTGTGTGTGTGTGTCCCAGGCCTCCCTCCCTCCCTGGCAGGAAGCACTGGCGTCTCAGCCTTTCAAGGTGGACCTCTACTTCTGGAGGTGTGCTTCCCGGCAGAGGCTGGGGGAGAAGGAAGGGAGGGGGTGCAGATCAAAGCTGCCTTTGAAGTGAGTATAATTTTTGGAATGTTGCTCAGAGTGTAACACACAGTTCAGCAGGAAATTGGCTCTGGAAGCAGCTTTGTAGTTGCTCCCTGGGACTGCCGATTTCCCTGACCTGGTGGCAAAGGTGCAGAGCCGAACGGTGGGGGGGATGAAGACTGCTGATGCTCACCAATCCGATTTCAATTTTTCACCAGGCGAGTCCTTTGGCTCTGACTCGCTGAACAGAAATGTAGTACAGCAAAGTCTGAAGCAAACCTCCAGAGGCACTGGGGCTCCCGCCATGGATTCTGAGCAGGTTCCAGGGCTGGACATGAAGAGCAGGAAGGATATTTTGCTTCTTGTGGCAGATAGGAAACAGCCACGTAGAAACACAAATTGCGGCTTTATTATCTGTTGGAGTATTAAGTGGTGTCGTGTGATAAGCCATGAAGGGCGCGGAGCATAGGGCCTGGCACATAGAAAGCGTTCCATATATGTTATTAGCTCCTTTAATCCTCATCACAAACCTGTAAATGAGGTGCCTTTAACCCTCATTTTACAGATAAGGAAGGAGATGAAGTAACGTCCCCAAGGTCAGTCAGATAAAACGACAGCACAGATTCAACTCGCATCTATCACAATCTGAACCCACATTTCTTGTTCATGTATACAGTGTGGCTTGCATCCAGGAGAAGAATAGTTAACAGTCAAGTCCATTTTGGAAAACTAATGCCCTCCAAATTAAGGCAACACCATCTTTTCATAAAATTACAACCTGAGTGTGTTTCCTATGGAAAAAGAAATAGAGTACAGATACTTTTTCTTGTTTGTGCCCGGGCGTTCTCTCTCAGGGGTGCCAGAAGGGCTGAAGGGGGCCTGTTCTTTTGGTTTATGCCTTTAATTTCTGTTGTTGTTGCAGAGGAGGGAAGTGGAGAATGGGGGTTAGCTGGATAATCGGTGAATCAATACAGGACAGCAAAAGGTTTTGCTGGGAAAGTGTGACCTAGTCACATGCTACACATACCAGCAGAGTACAAGAGGCCAGTGCCAGCCAGAGAGCGCTGGTGGGTAGTTGGGGTGGAGGGGAGCAAAGGAATTCAGCATGGAGCGATCTTCATGGAACAGGCAAGACTTCCAAGAACGGATCCAGACACCTTAAGCGAAAGCTCGGTTGGGATGAAATTTGACCATATGTTGTCAGGAATTTAATTTCTTGTTCTTTCTTCTCTCTTTCCAACTTCCTTTTCTATTGCTGAGGACTAAAATCCATCTTGACCACATTATGTCTCGCTCTCCTTCGTGTATCATTTGGGGTCTGCCTCTTCGTGCGTTAATGGGCATTGAGAAGTGAGCCCCTGGGGGCTGGGGGTAAACAGCAGCCGCTCCTTCCCTCCCACTCTGTGCTGTGATCTTCTCATCTCCATCAGGAATGAGGGTGCCTGCAAGGTGGACTAAGGACCCCCCAAAGATGTCCATGTCCTCATCCCTAGAACCTGTGAACATGTTAGGTTATATGGTGGGTTGAATTGTGTTCTGCCCTCAAAAACAGGTTGAAGTCCTAACCCCTGACACCTCAGATGTGACTTTCTTAGATAATGGGTCGTTGCAGATGTAACAGCTAAGAAGAGATCATACTGGAGTAGGGTGAGCTCCTCATGCAATAGGACTGGTGTCTTTATAAGAAAATAGCCAAGTGAAGGCACACAGGCACATAGGGAGAGCGCCACATGGCAATGAAGTCAGGGACTGAGTCAAACAGTCACAAGCCAAGGAACAAGGAAGACTGTGGGCTAGCCGTCAGAAACTAGGACGAGGCAAGAAAAGAACCCTCCACAGGTTTCAGAGAGAGAGAGAGAGCACGGTCCTACCAACATCTTGATTTTGGACTTCGAGGCTCCAGAACTATGAGACAACACCTTTGTGTTGTTTTAAGCCACCCAGTTTGTGGGACTTCGTTATGGACGGTCAAGGAAACTATTACAAATGGCTACGGAAATGAAGGCTGCAGATGGAATTAAGGTGCCGATTAGGAGACTTTGAGATGGGGAGAGTAACCTGGATTATCTAGGTGGGGTCAACGTCCTCATAAGGGTTTTGATAAGTAGGAGAGAGGAGCAGGAGAGAGAACCAGAGAGAGGGCAAACGGAAAAGACTGAGTCCAATGTTGCTGGTTTTAAAGATGGAGGAAGGGGCCATGAGCCAAGGACTATGGGCAGCCTTTAGAAACTGGAAAAGGCAAAGAAAAAGATTTCACCCTAGAACCTCCAGGAGGAATGCAGCCCTGATGACACCTCAATTTCAGCCTTAATCAATCTGTCTGGGATTTGTGACTTGCAGAATTATAAAATACATTTATGTTCTGTTGAGCCCCTCAAGTGTGGTAATTTATTCCAGCAGTCATAGGCAAGTAAATAATACAGGGGGTAACACCGAACCTGCACCATAAAACTAGAGAGCTAGGCATCCCCCAGGCCAAGTACAACACAGGAGGAAACGGGCAAGCTCAGTCTTGCCTGGGTCCTCCCCCTCTCCCCTGCCCATCTTTCTGGCCCTTCAATCTAAGGCAACGGGTCTCTTCTATGATGTCACAGTGGGAGTAGCGATAATCATAACAGCTTCACCTGCTGATTGCTCACCAGGTACAGGCAGCATTTCCTAGCACTTAACATACACCGCCTCTTTTAATCCCTGAAACACCTCAGGTTATGCTCTTTTCTCCATTTTACTGATGAGGAAACAGAGTCACTAGAGATGAATGAACTTGACCTCAGTTCCACAGCTGGTCAGTGGTGGAGCCTTGACTGCAGTGGTCAGAGGCGCAGCTGGCTGGAACTCAGAAGCTCCTGGAGTGAATGGACCTCGTGGAGATGGGGTGGCCAGATGGAGGTGGAGAAGAGGATGGAACCCCTCTCTCCTTTCTGCCTGGAAATACATCCGGACAGGATATATAAGGCGCCGTCTACCTCACTTTGAGGCTTCTATTGTTTTAGTCTCCCACCACAAACCAGCAATAGATCAATGCTAAAAATATTCAAAATCTTGAAGTCGGTCTTAATTCAAAGCTGGAGATAAGGGGATTGAGAAATGGGAACATGTTGTTTTCCCCCCCCATTTCAACTGTGGTGCCAATATCCTGTCGAGAAAAGGATAAAAAGAGTATCTGCCTAAATAAATATGCTTCATAACAGCACTTACACTTATTCTTCCAGGCTGATATGGAAATACAGTGGGTGATAGTATGTGAAACTCACTGCTTCCACCACTTGATCAAAGTTTATGAAAGCCAGTGATCTTTGGCACAGAGCCCATACACTGAGATTCTACCAAAGAGGATGGATTCTGCCATTAGAACACAGTTAAGGCTCCAGGTGGTGCAAAGAAAAAAGACATGAGGAGGCAGAGTTAAAGTCCTCTGTCAGCCAGCCAGCCAGCCAGGGAGCTCTGTTGAGCACCGCCTTGGTTCTCAGCATCATAGCCAGGCTGGCTACGCCGTCTTGTTAGATTGCTGCATCGTTTTGCTGGAATGCAAGGATGCTAAGGAATGAACACCTCCAGACCTCCTAAGAAGTACCTCCTCATCGATCCCTTCATGCCTGCCTGAACATTCCTTGCTGCTGGGTCAGTCCTCTTCCACCTGGGAATGCCCTTTCCTTTCCCTGCCTTCGTCCAAGGTGTACCAGCACCTGGCACAAGGAAAAATCATGAACAGAACGTGTACACCAAGTAAACTGCCCCCACTCCTCACTTGCACTTGAGAGAAGGAAAAGGTACGTTGGACTTCTGTTTTCAAGATCACAGTGGCCTAAAATTCCCTTATGCTCTAGTCCTTCCCTATGCTTCAGATCTTATCACCTAACCTACCTCTGATTCTTCCCTCAGATGCCTCTGGAATCCTTCTGCAACAGTTTTTGCATTTCCTGGGGGTGTCAAGACCTCAGAACATAGAGACACCATGCTTGTGTCCTGCCCTTGGAAGCTCATTGTCTGCAAAAGGAATATGCAGAATCACACTCACTCACTCACTGCCTCTACCCAGTCCCATGGCAAAATTTATTCAGTCAACATGTGTTTATTGAGTGCCTACTATGTGCCAGTACTGTGCCAATTGCCAGGGATCCAACAATGAACTAGAGAGCCGTGGTCACTGCCCCTGATGAATTTCATCCAAGAGAAACTTACAATGAATCATTCATGGGTTGTAAGCCACCGTTGCTGGCTGCACACATTTCAATTGTCTGATAGTGCCCCTGGAGGGTAAGGAAGCTGCCTGGCACAAAGAAAACATTCATCAATATTCAGTGCATGAGTAGCTGTGGGAATCCACTGTCCACTGCTTCCTGTACCCCGTCACACGTATTCCTGGTACGGTGCCCAGGGTTAGCCGTGGCGACCCCAGTTGCAATTCTGATGCCAGACACAGAGTAGGTGTTCAACAGCTCTGTCGTGGTCTCATTAGGGTCCCTCACGTCCCCATCCACTCTATAGCACGTACCACCATTTCTGTGAAACAAGTCCATCTTACAGTAATGATTAAAACCTCAGGCAGTTATATTCACCGCAAGTAAAACATGATAGGACTGTCCCTTATCACAAAAGGAAACAGAAAATCATTCTTAATTCTAGAGATTGTTGCAGTTGGAAAGAAAAAATTCAAATCTTCTAATAAGTTTATATTTTGAGCTCTTAATAATAGGTTTTTGATGCATAAACATGCTTTTTTCCTGGGGGTTGCTTAACCAAAAAGATATGTATTCATAAATTGTAGAGTCCTCAATTTAGCAGTGATCCAAAGAGAATCTGAGAGTAATGATAGGTTCCTATTCTTATGAATTTTACTGTGCTGCCATAGTTTTACTTATTTTAATGTAACTTAGGATAAATTATTCCTCCATAAATATAACTCCTTCAAGATTCAGAATGTCTCATTCTGTGGAAGGATGCGAATCAGTATCAGTATTCAAGACAAAGGATGCTAAGGGTTCAAGACTATCTGTCCATCTAGAGTGATTTAAGACTAGTGAAATGGTACTATAAGGTTCCCCCCTCTCCTTTTTTTTTGGAGGAAACGAATATGAATGGAGCTATAAGTTAGAGAATGTCAATGACTGCTCTTTTTGTGAAAAAACAGTTTGGATTTTGGAGCCACAAAGAAATGCAAGGATGTTAGAAGTTTTTCCTCCCAAACAGAACCTACTGTGTGCCTTTCTTCTTTTATTTGTAATGGGGGGGGGACAGAGACTATTAAATAGACCTTTTGAAGAGGCAATTATCATAGGTTGTGGCATTCTGGCTACCTCAGGGGATCACATCTGTGAGATCGCTATTTGATGTGATTACTGCCCTGAATGGCAAGGGCATTTTGTGGTGCATACCAATCTGATTGTTAGTAGTGGCTGCTTAGAGGACTGTTGAGAAGTATTGGCAGGCTGCATCTGTTCCCAGCAGGAAAGAGGGCTGTGATCGATTAGTGATGTCTGTCTTGGGTGCAAGAAAGAGAAGTAGTAGCACGTGCTTTTAATAATCTGCCCAAATGGAAATAATTGCAAATCCAGAAAAGGAAATTTCCATCATATTGGTATTGCAGACAGATGAGCCAAGCTACACATTTAAATTGGCCAGGTTGTTATAGAACTCAAAATGGAGTCCTGTGATATTCCTAGAATATGTCAATGGTAAATCATTAATACAGTAATGAGCTCAATCTGGTCTTCAAAAAAAGAAAAGTATATAGTATATAGACCCAAAGTCTTACACTTTGTACATATGTAATTTATGCTAAAAAAAGACTTACAATGGCAAAACCAGGTGCAAACTCAGAAGGCTTCATTTCCCTAACCACAGAACTTCATTAGTCTGTCTTTCACTCCACCCATGATGTAAGTGCTATCCTAAATTTATTTTTCTCTACAAAATAAAAGTATTTGTTCGAAATTCCATTTCTAATTTGCATGATAAAGTCTAGACATTTGGGTAACAATGCAACACCCTAATCTTTGTGTTCAAATCCCAACTATTTATATTTTTTTTACTGAAAAAGTAAAATTCTAATCTTTGCAAATACATATCTGATGGCTGTTAAATGAAGGTCAGTCTTCACGTCTCTAAGAGAACTTTTATACTTAAGAGAACATGTAAGAATTGATGACCACATAGCCATAGATGAAGGGGGATAGCTGAGTACTAACAAAATAAATGTCTTTAAGAATCATTTTATGGTGACATTGCAATAATACTTTTGATAATTCTTTGTTACCTAAAGAAGGGAGATTAAATGCAAGAGATTACATTATACAGCAGGACAAAGGGAATGTAGTTAATATTTTGAAGTAAGGGAATGATCAGACATTCTGTCTATTAACCCTTTCAAAAGTCCAACTGTGAACTCTGACACAGGATAAAGTAAAAAAAACAAAATTAAAAAAAAATATATATATATATCTTCTGTGTGGCATCCAAGATTTTAGAAATCATGCTATGAGTTTCTAGTTGTTTTTTTCTTCTTTCTTTGGAAAAGGGAACTCTCTCCCTTGGAAGAGAATAAAACTGGTTCAACTTTTGCTTTAAAAAAAGAGAAAAGAAAATGAATATATGAAACTCAGCAGAAATGCCACACTGAGGAATCATAATAAGCATTACACATTATTTAAGTCATGCAGAACCACTAAAATATATGACCCCTTTCCATAAATTGAAAGGCTCTGTATTCAGCAGATTACAGGCCTCAAATGCTGAACTAAGAAACTCTGAAGATGCCCATGGCTTGTAGACCTAGAGATTAACTCAGATCCGTGGTAGCTTTCTCTCCAAGCAAGCAATACGCTCCGCTCTGCCTGGAGACCTGCCAAGGTCTGTCTTTTCTTTTATCAGGGGTATTTGTTGAGAACCTATATGCTGAAGCCTGTGTTGGGGAGAAAGGAGGAGAGGGAGGGAGAGAAACAGAGAGCTACAGGGAGAGAGGGGAGGGGAAGAGAAAAGAAGGGAAGAGGAGTGAATACAGACTTTCTCCTCTAAGGATTTACAGCCTGCTGAGGTCCTGCCAATAATCCCCAGACAACACTTTGAGGCTCATATGTTGTTAACAGAATGTGTGGTTCTAACAACAGAAAGCCTAGAACAGAGTGATTTTTAGAACCAAGAATTGGCCACAGATATTAAACATGCAATGAGAGGAAATGCTCCAGGGAAGCACCAACTTTAAAGAGAGAGAATTTCAGCTCTAGGAGGAACCTTGGAGGATCACTGAGTTGAATGTTTTCATTTCACAAATGAGGAAACTCGGGCATAGAGGCACATGACAGCTCCCTGTGGCTATCTTCTGTAGGACATGGTATCTTCAGGCAGCAGAAAACCATGTTTTCCCAAGAACGTCAATGTCATCAGTTCTATGGGTTTTATGTAAGTTAGGGCAGCATCGTACTTAAAAGTTGGTCATATGGTATTAATACCAGATTGGTGATGCTTTTATCCCTGTTGGGGGGAGGGGAGACGGGCTGCAAGGGAGAAGGTGGGATAACACCTCCTCCTGAATTCTTAGGTCTATAAATATGCTACAATAATTTAGGAAAGTACCTATTTCCATTTTCAGGATGACTTAAAATCATGGCTTGTGGGACCATCTTAACCAGAAACAATTTTTTTGCCTACTTTTATTTATACCTCTTTTTATAACTGTTATTTAGCGACAACATCTAAAGTGACCATGTTCAACTTTTTATGCAGTATTTTGCAAACGAGGGCCTGTGCATTCTTAAAATGGAGATAGAAGGGCATAGCGCATAATACTTCTGCTCTCTTAAGCTGATGAGCTTCCGTTTTTTATTTCATCTGCGGGGCTATCCAGGAGAGAGGGCCTACGTCACTGAATTCTATGTCAACTCTCAGAAATATCTTCCCCCTGTCCGTCTCCCTCCTTTCTCTAGCTTTCTGTTGTCTCTTTCTTAATCAAAGAAATGTAATGTAGCCAATCAGCACAGGGCCTAAAAAGAGAAGCAGCAGTCCCAGGGGGCACCATTCACATCGGACACCCCCTGAAGCACAGCTTTACAAAGAAAACATGTGAATGGCCCCCCCGTGGCGTTTCCCCGCCTCCGCTGTGCTGAGTACACTCCTGGCTGAATCAGACCCTCTGCGTGGAGTCAAGATCTTGCCTCTTAAGCCTCATTACAACAGACTGAGGTCAGCGTGGGCAGGAGGGCTTCAAAATGCTGATCTTGAGTGGGCTCGTCAAAGGAGAGATAGAGGGGCATGATTGCGGCCAGTGGGTTCGGGGTTGGTGGGGTGTGGCGCCTTTCTCAGAAAAATCGGGGGCTGCACTTGGGCGAACAGGTGCACAGCTCATTGTGGGCTCCCTGGCGAAGCATGCGACACTGGGGAGGGGGCCTGCACCTGGGGAGGAGGGGGGCTCTTTGAAATGGTCGCTGATTTGATTGTTCAGCACCACCCACAAGAGGCTCTTAATTGCATTCCTGGAGCCCTGGCTTTCTCCAGAAATTACTTAAAACACAGCTTAAGTGTTAAATCTGAACTGTGTAATGTGCAATTGAGGGTTTTTATTTTATTATTTTTTTAAAAACCACCTCACTCCCGGCTGCCTCCTTGTAGGAAGCACTGACAGGTTCGGTGGGGAATCTTGGGGCTGGCGCACATTATACGTTATCTCCTGCAGGGTTGGCAGGTGTGAGCTGTGTCAAATAAATTTATTACAGTCTGTGCTAATAATGAAAATTATGGAAAAGCTAGATGAAAGTGCTCTACAGCCAGCTAATTTGAAGCTACCTTACTAGACAATAACAAGCTCCTAACAGTTTTTCCTTTAAAAAAAAAAACACTAATTATGCTTAATGTTCCCTGTCGCATTAGCTTTCATGGTAATTATATTTCAAAACTTTTGCAATTAGGGTGCAGTTAATATTGTGGAATATTGCAATTATTTTTCATTGTGACACCTCTATTGAAAACTGGTGGCATAATGATCATATTGTTCAAGTAAATCAGAACTGTAGAAATATGGCAAATGAACCAATTACACATTATTATTTCTAATTACAGATAATGTCATTTTCTCCACTTTTGTCCAAAAGAATTTCTCAAAACACAGATATCCCGAATTCTCTTATTTGTAACGGCTCCTTCGTGTTCTCATCCGCACGCGGGTATATTCTTATATTAGTACCTTGAATGCTCAATTTGAAAAGGTCTCCTAGGGATTTCTTGAGTTTTCTTCCTCCACCCCCACCCTCTTCCCATGGCGTCTGAAGCCAGATGCTCGCTCTCATTGAAAAATCTCATCCTTGGCCCAGCTACAGACAGCATGCCACCACGACAAGCTGGTGGGAATTTAGCTGCTCGTAATCATCATTCATGATGGCTCATTTTCATTCATTCAACAGGTCGAACCTCTCATCCCAATGAAGATTCATTAGCGGTAACTTGCTGTATCCCAAATACATGCTAAGTAGCATCTCTTCCCCCAGATCTAACATAAAACGATCAGATTGAAAAGTTGAATTTTTTACCTCTGTGTTTCTATCCGCCTGAAAACTAAACAGAGACCGACAGAGGGTTTCTAGCAAACAATTATGTTTGGATTGGGGGATTTGTTTTCCTTTCCCCTCTAATATTATTACAGATGGTCACCCTAATAATAATGATTGTAACCAGGAGATCACGTATGTTGACGCAACATCTCTGGTTGTATGTGGTATGAAATGCAGTCCAATTTCCTCTGACAGCCATGTCCTGAGAAATACAGGCTAGGCGTTAACATCCAGTTTTACAGATACAGAAACTAAAGCTTAAAAATGTTCCTAAGACCTTATATCTGGTCTGTGAACATCAAATTGAGAGAGGTTCTCCTCCTACCCACCATCCCTGCAGCCAGGGTGACCAACTGTCTGAGGTTGCCCGGGACTGAGGGGTTTCTGGGATACCAGTGCTAACACCAGAACAGTCCCTGGCTAACTGGGGCTGTTGTTCAGTCCTCCTAAAAATACAGTGAACTTATCCGTGACCTGGGAAACACATAGGTAAGAAGCTTTCCACATCAGGCTCCCTTTAAGTTCTGAGTTTTCAGTAGGACACAGTCATACAAGTAGGAAATGGGGAGAAAATAAATAAAAATGGCCCCCAAACCTGGATTTAATCACCTTCTTATCTATTTTCCTAATTGGCCTGTCATCTCTGTGTGGGGGCGGGGCTGGGCAGTCCCCATAGGCTCCAATGCCTCGCCCTGTATCCAGCCTGTGGTAGGTGCTCAATACATATTTCTGAAATACCATTGTTAATATTAATAGCTCATATTGTAGAGCCCTTCTTAAATTACTTTGCTAAGTCACTTAAGTGCGTTTTCTCAGTTAATACATATACCAATGTACTGAGAAAAGTGTGTGCTACTTTTGTTCCATCTGTACCGGTCAGGAAATCCACACAGAGACTATAGGTAACATGGTCTTGGCGGGGTATTGCCCAGGTAGGGGCTGGGGAAGGCAGCTGGGGACCCAGGGCTGGCGATTCTACAGCCCGCGCTCTTAACTATATGGTGACACTTTGGAAAAAAGGCCCACCATGGCTTATCTAACCCCTTGGTGGCGTCGACTCTCCAAGAGTCCTAAGACAAAGCACCTAATTTATGGGAAACAGATGTTCTATCTTCCTGCCTGGGGGACATCCATGGACATATGTGTCCCTGCTTGCCCACACTCATGGGACAGCAGAATAGCTTCCCAGGCCCATAGTGATGCTTGGAATTTCTCTATAATCTTGTCTTGATTAAATCCACCTCTCAAGTGAGCTACTACGACAGCCTTCTCACGAGTCCTCCGGCTTCTATCCTTACCACTCTCCAATCCTTCTCCACCCAGCCGCAGGGACCTTTAAAGATTTCCTTAGAGCATGCGACACTCAGCTTAAAATCTACCAATAACTTCCCACTGCAGTTACAACAAAACCTGAACCTCTCACTGTTGTCTGCACCAGCACTTCTGAAACTTTCATGAGCGGGTCCCTGAACCCCTTGAGGATCTGGCCTACTGACAAGCCGCTTCTGGCTCAGGAGGTCTGAGGCGGGGCTTGGGTTCTGTAGCTGTCAAAAGCTCCCGGAGGCTGCCGTCCACCTACGTTTCCGTCTCATCTCAGACTTCTCTTCCCTGGGCTGGTGACATCCTAGTCACACACATTTTCTTCTACTGCCCCACCCCCACCACTCAAACCTTGTTCCATGGTGACCTCCATTGTACTTTTCAGGTTTCGGCTAAAAAGTCACCTCTTCAAGAGCCTTCCTTCCCCCTTCTAAGTAGGTGTCAATGTTCTTCTCTGGCTCAGCATCTGCTAGGTTTCTCTCATAGTGCTCACATTGGAGATCATTATATTTTTATTAATCCAAGATTTAAATTCCCCTTAGAATAGAAGCTTCATGAAGCCAGGAGCCACACCTCTCTTGGGTACTGTTAGGCCCACGCTATCTAAAAAAGTACTGGCTTGGGGTAGGTGTGCGGTGATTATTTGTGGAATGAGTGCAGTATACAGTCAAATGGTGGGTTTGCTTCACATCAAAACCTTCCTGGGAATCACTGCAGTTTGAACTGTATTTCCCTCAGGCTGCCAAAGCTATTTTTCCCAGGAGGACAGAATCATATGTAAAAATGCCAGATTTGTTTTCCTGTTCGGAACAAATACAGCCAATCTCGGTGCCTCTCTCCTTTCATATAAACTGGGGGAGTACAAAAGCAAACTGTCACACGCGATCACTTTCCAGGCGGAACTGAAGCATTGCAATAGGAAAGCAGCTTCCCTTTCAGAAGCTACAGAGAGCTCCAAAACATGTAAGTGACATCGGGTCTCATTCTCCATGAGTCGGCTGCCATAACACTTTATTTATACAACTCATTCTATTTCTCCAAGGAGTTTTACAGCCATCTTATCAGTTTTCCTCTTGAAGAAGTAACTCCATAGGAGGGATTAATCCTCTTATGCTGGGGCAGCCCCAGGAAGTGAGTTATATGATCTGTGTCACAGAGGCAGAAGCAGGGGGCCCAAAAGGCTGGAATGGCTTTGAATCTGACGTCTTGAGAAGGGCAAGGTAATGAAAATGACATGGCAACCAAGGGTATCCGCGAGCGAGAGTCCTCCCCTCTGGCCGTGAGGATTCCAGCCCTGGTCCACAACTTGAGTGCAGCACTTAGACTTATCCAAGGGGACAGTCGGGTTCATTTCTTGGGACAGTTTCTTGGGACAGAAGGTCCACACCTACGCATCCCCACCCCACTCCCCACTGCCCCCCTCACACGCGTCAGCACCCAGAACTTAAAAACCTACAGCTCCTTGGCAGAGCAACTCCTTGGCCTAACTCAAGATGGCCTGAAGACATGAAAGGGAATTTGTTCTTCAAAAGGAACCTGCAGAAAAGGGAACAACCTCACCCATCCACTGTTGGTGGCTTCTATGCTACTATGATGTGATATGGGCAATATATTACATAAAGTTTTAAAAAGATCCATTGCCCATGATCTTACATTTATATTGCTACAGTTTCATTCTAAGGAAATAACTGTAGATACACAAAGCAATTTTCATATCATCCTCATAAAGGTGATCTTTGCAGTGATATTTTTAAACAAAAAATTGAAACAGTAAAAATGCTTGAAAATAGGGGGCAGGTTTAAATAAATTGTGATCCATCAGCATGACCAAAGAATGTTAATATGGTGCTCTGGAGTAGTATCTAATAACATACAGTCATATCAGTAACTAGTTACAAGCAGATGTGAGCATGGCAACCATAGTGGTAAGTGCATTATTTGAAGTACAAATGTATTTCCTCTCACAAGGATGCTATGAGATGGGTGCAATTATCACTCTACTTTACAGATTAAGAAACTGAGACCGAGAGAGATTAAACAACTACCTAAGGTCACACTGTTCGTAAGTCTTGGAGTATAGATTCCAAATCAGGTAGTCGACTCCAGAGCCCAAATTCTGAACCACAGTGCTGCTGTGTGCTGGGTCAGTGGACTGTATGTTGTCAGTATGAAAGAGAGTACTTGTAGAGTAATATGTCAGGTTGGTATTTTAAAACTGTACAGCTCTGTAATTACATATAACTATAACATACCATGCAATTATGTATAATAAATATAATGTATTTTTCTTTTCATCTTTATGTCAACAAATATTTACTGAGTGTCTACTATGTGCCCAGGAAGAGTTCTAGGTGCTAGCAAGTCAGTTGTAAACACTTAAGATAAAGTCTCTGCTGTCATGGGTCTTATATTTTAGTGTTTCTTATACATGGAGATGGAGAGAGAAAGAGAGAGAGAGAAGAAAGCTATATATCAAAAGGCTAACATTGATTATCTCTGGGTGTGCAATTTTGAGTAGTGTTAACTGTCTTCTTCAATCTTGTCTATATATTCCAACTGTTCTCCTATGTCCATAGAATACAGAAAAAAGAGGATATGTCATTCATGTCATTAAGGAAAAAAAATTGAAGGCATTAAAAGGCACCTACATTTCAAAACAGGCCATTTTTACCCTCTTGACCTCTTGGGGGTTTCCCTGTGAGTATGTCCCGAACTGCCAAACTCCAACAGAAAAGTCCCCTGGGCTGTCACTGCTGTCCTCCCCTCCCTGGCAGGCTGGTCACGGTGCTATCAGTTCCACCTCGACCTGCCCTTCCCAGCACGGCAGGCCGCGTGCTTCCTGAGTTCCATCAGGACAGGACACGCCAGGCTGACTGAGGTATGACCTATTTCAGACAATCTCACTCGGCCACAGCCCTACCCAGGTAATTATTAACCATGCTCGTGATTAACAAGAAAATTAACAGTTTGAAAACAGGGCCAATCCTCCAATCCTTTCACTTTAAAAACTAATCTGTGTCAGCCTCATCCATCTAGGTTCATTTGCAATTAATTCGCACAGCCACATTTCACTCCCAAACAAGGGAAATGATTTTTTAAAAGCTTGCGTTTATTCATCATTACCCCAATTTCCAAATTTTACTGGAGAGCATCCATCAGAGTGGCCCTAATTAGGAAACAAATACAAATACAGAGGTTCTCGTGGCCTGGCTGGGGAAGTTTCTCCCCTGGCCCGCTGGGAATATCATTTAACCTCTCAGTACCACCGTTTCCACCTTCGTGATGCACAGAGAATAATTCCTCGCCTGCCTAAGTGTCGGTGGTTTCATGTATGTAAAGCGCTTTGATGATTTTTGTAAAAATTGCAAGGGAAGTACCGACACTGTTTCAGAGCTCTAGGGCTCCTCACATCCTCACGGACCAAAGGGAAGCGCTGGCCTCCGAATGATGTTTCCAGCATTCCTCTTCTCCCCCTGCCCCCCCACCCCATTTCCTTTTTTAGCGGGTTGAGGGCATGGACAGAAAGATACTGTAAGACACGGTATGAGGTCCAACCATTTCAGGTGTGAAATGAACTTTCCTTGGCACCAACCCCAATGTGCCCTGAGCAGCAGCGCAAGCTACATTCCGGGAGGTGAGCCCAGGGTGGCCGTACAAGCCTTAATTGCGAATGCTTTTGCGTGGGTGAATTTAAACGAGACCTTTCCAATTACATGAACGTACTCCCTTTTATTTAACTCTCTTTGTTCAAATGTCAACTTTTTGTTAGAATCGAGCGCAGGGCTTTCCCTCCATCCTGACAGGAGCTTTCACTTCGGCCCAGTGACATCCTCTCAGTAGAGAGAATCCACTTTCTGTGCAGGGCCCTGCCTGGGGCAACCTGCACAGAGACTTCCGGCCCCTGCTGCGTTTTCCGCCCACACACGGGGTGGGTCTCTAAGTGGGTCACTCAGGTTTCCACAGGGAGGACAGATGTCTGCAGCCGGACTGCCTTGAGCTCTTACCCAGGCTCCTCCAATTCTACTTTGTGTCATCTTTGCAAGGTGCTTAATGTCTCCGTGCCTCAGTTTCTTCATCTGCACAACAGGGATACCTAATACGTCCAGGACAGTTGCTGAGTTAACCGTCAAGTACTTGGCCAAGAGCCTGGCTCATGATAAATGACTCTTAAAGGCTAGGTGGTGGTGTTGTCATTATCTCTATGACTTCGCACGCTTTCTTCTTACCTGAAATACCTCACACTCCTTGCCAGTCTTTACCTTTTGATACTGTTGGCAATAGGTTTCCTGCACCCATCCCCCAGACCACTCTTCCTTCAGCTTTGATGATGCTACACTAAGGTGACTCTTCTCCTAATCTAGCCCCTTTTGTGTGTGTCCCGTCCCCCCCCCCCCCCGCCACATGCAAGCATTGTTGCAGGCTCGTCCTCAGCACTTTCCTCCTATCAGCACACCCTCTCTCTCATCAATGATAATTCTCTCCCGGGGTTCAAACACCACCTCTGTGCAGAGACTGCAAAATCCCTCTCTTAGTTTCCCAGGGTCTGTTTCTCATCGTCTCTTGTTCTCTTCATTCTCTTATTTTCTCTTCCATCCTTCCCTTCCTCCTCTCTCTCCTCTCTGAGCTCCAAAACTCAACTTTCAGTTGTCTGCTGGGCGTCACCATTTGGCCAACCAACAACTTATCAAATGCACATTCTTCCTCCCAACAAAGACCTCCTTCCCGCACAAACCTCAATCTTTCCTTTTCCCCTCTAAGAAGGGCCTCATGATTTTCCTAGCCATGCTCAGGAACTCAGAGCTACCTGTTACTTTTCCTCCTCTTTTATTCCTCTACACTCATCCAATACGGAGGTTCCGTAGCTTTGTTTCCTGACAAAACTTGTGGCATCTCCCACCTCCCGGTGACACAGCCTAAGGGAAGCCTCTTCTTACTTCTGCCAACCTGGTCTACATCCTACAAAACCCAGCTCCTTCCTTGCACAACTCCAGTGCCTCCCCCAGCTTGTCTCACACCTGCTTCCATGGGAACCCATCCTTAAGAGCATCTGCGAACTTTCTGACACCCAGACACCCAGGCTGCTCCCTAGTCCCATTATATCAGAACCTCTGGCTTGGCACCTAGGTGTCCACACTGTTGCAAACTCCTGAGGTGACTCCAGTGTGGGACACAGGCTGCCAACTTCAGCCTAAAGAGATAGCTAAGCAAGACCAAGCTACTAGACCAGTGGTTCTCACACATTACCGTAGGTCAGAATCATTCAATCATAGGATGCTGGGCTGTATCCTCAGAGTTTCTGACTCTGTGGGTCTGGGGAGGCTGGAAGAAGGGGTGCTGAGGATATGCATTTTTATCAAGTTCCCAGGAGCTGCTGATGCTGCTGGTCTGGGGGGGGGGCTAAACTTTGAGAACCACAGTGCTAAATAATCCTTTTTATCGGAGGTGAGTCCATTGAGAGGAAAACCACACTTCATTAAATCTGGGTAGGTGAAGGTGTCCAAAGTACCACTCCAGCAAAGGGCTCTGGGAAGGTAACCCAAACTACCAGATGGGCAGGAAGTCATGCCTCCTGCTCACATTCCCCGGGGTCTCCAATCACTGTGCCCACTGTGAAAGGGCCCAAGTCCATTGCCACTTCCATGCCTGGGGTGGGGCCAGGTGCTCAGCAGATGGAAAAACAAAGGCCTAGGGATTGCTCTCCTGTGCTCTCCCAACTCAAATTCCTAAGGAATCTCCCAGGCTCATGAGTTGACTTTTCTAACTGTTTCTCTCTTTTCTTATCATCCTACCTATGTCTATCCACCTGCCTACCTATCAGTATGTATGTATGTATGTATGTATGTATGTATGTATGTATGCATGTGGTTGTCTATCTATCTATCTATCTATCTATCTATCTATCTATCTATCATCTATCTATCTATCATCTTGCTCTAAAATAAGGTCCCATGGACTAGCCCTAGGCAGCTCTCACAGATGCAACCAAGAATGTGGATGCCAACAAGCCTATCCTTAAGTATCTCATTACTGGAAAGAATGTGGATTCTCCTATCTCATTTCATTTAGGTTTTAAAGGTAATTCTGACCTAGCAGACAGATAAATCTGTATTCAACGTCTCCTGACAGGGATCATTGTAAATAGCATTCCTACCCGAATTCTTGAGACTCCATAGTAAGAAAGGAAGATGATGAACATAATCTGGAATGGGGTTTATAAATCTTTTTAAGACCTGATTTTTCCCTACTTTTCTAAGCATTTGTATTATATCCAGCTCTGTAGCTAATATTGTTTTCATGCTGAAAAGCAAAGTTTACCAGAGCTGTCTTGACTATAAGCACTTTATAATTATAAGAGGACGAGTCTCTGAATTCTGAGAAGGAGGAAAACGGAAAAAAAAAAAAGGGACTACAAGCTGTACCAGTTCAGCTAATGGCACAAATGAGACTTAAGAGCCAAATGAAAGAGTAGAAATAGCGCGGGTCCTCATTGCTTGCTAAATTGGGGGAAAAATCCTACAAAGCTAAACGAAACCAGCTCATCAGTCAGTCCTTACTCATATTCTGCAAGTCTGGATTAATCAGCAAGCGAGGGAAGAATGGATCAGGGCCTCTGCCTCCCATTCTTTGAAGCATGATAGAATGATGAGCCGAACATTATAAGCCTTTCTGCCACCGTAGACCGACCGAGTTAAGCTCATTTCGGGTGGTTATAAAGATCCGTGCAGCAATTATTTAGAAGCTTGCACGCCCACCCTTTAATCAGGCTGGGGAAACGCACATGCCAGCTATTTTCTGGATATTTAGCAAGCAGAAAAAAGCAGGCCTGATTCTAAAAGCAATTCCTCTCCAACAGCTTGGAGTTGATGCTTCTCGGCTTCCCTCGTTACGTTCTTTGAGGTGAATCAGACAGCCATCTACAAAAATATCCATCAAGGTCTTGAGAGGTTGATAATGGGGACCCGTTTTTGCATCTCAGCTCTGACTTTCTTCCGGAAATGATCACCAGAGCTGCTTCTGCGATTCTCCCAGGGAGCAGCCCCTTTCCCTCCACGCTGTGCCAGGCTATGTCTCGATGCCTTTTAGTAAGGGCACATTTTACCATACTATTGGGTTTTAGATTGTGAATGTTTTCTTTCTCTTCCTAGAGGAGAGATTCAGAGTTTGAGTCTTTTTTTGTGTTGCCCACATCATCTAGCACAGGCTCAAAAATAGTCACTGAATGAATGCATATCTGAACAAACAGCACATGTCACATATTTGGGTTAGGAGCTACATACTTCAACCATGAGCTCTCCTAACGCTCTGACTTCCCTTCATAATGCATGGTGTGCAGACAAGGCCCCCGCCCTCCTGCCCATCCCACTCCTTGCCTGGACCTGGACACATCTGCATGCCAGCCGTCGTATCAGCATTTCACGCTTTCCCCGAATGCACCGTGTTCTTTCATATCACCCTGCCTTTGCAGTTGATGTTGGCATTTCCTGAATCCCCCCCTGCCCACCCGAGCTGACCACTAAGCATGATTTAGGATATCAGTCAAGTGCCATCTCTGTAGGGAGACCTTCCCCATCCCAGCCCTGGCCTAGGTGGGGAGGGCTCATGTCATTCTAGCGCTGTGTCCCCATTGGTCAGAGAGCTTGACCTGCTGGATCACCGTCACCTGCTTACTTTTGTTGTCCTTAATGCTTCCGTGCTGTCACTAACTAGATCAGGGTCCCCTGAGAGCCATCTGCCTGGTCTGAGTCATCTCTGACTGCATTGTGTCAGTAGGCACTCAGGAAATATTTGTGGGATTGAAAGGAAGTGGTGGCATCATTTGAAAGCAGTAAAAAAAGTGCCTAAAAGAGTCGTCAGATTCTCAAGCCTCTAATAACATTATTACAAAGAATATTCAACAGTGATAGTCAGGCTTTAAGCCCCAGACCCGCAGTGTCTAATATCACCTGGGAACCTGGCAGAAATGCAAATTTTCAGGTCCCACCCCAGACCTACTGAATTGAAAATTCTGATATAGGGGCCCTGACTCTGTATCTTACAAGCTCTCGAGGTGGCTCTAGTGCTCTCTTTGAGAATCTCTGCTTTGAGTAATTAGAAGCCATATTTTGGGAAGTCGTATATGGCAGTGAGAGAACCAAGGTCATTGGATTCTAGCAGCAATGGTTCAGATCCTAGCTGTGATGCCTGGATTGATGGATGTGTGGATTGGGTCAAGTTAGCGAAATGCTTTGAAGCTCATTTTTCTCATCAGTATGCCAATGAAGATTCATCCCAAAAATGTTCAGGAGACAAAGGATAAGGGGGAGAAACAATGCTGCCTTGGCAGATAACTTTAAGAAATAAAGAATCTTACTATTCTTTCTTTCCAAAGTTTGTTTGACCCAGTCTGTTCCAAGGTTTTCTTTTCCTCTTCCTTCCTTCTTTCATTCTTTCCTTCCTTCCTTCCCTCTCTCCTTTGTTTTTTTTGGGTTGGAGTGGGGAAATGGTGAAGGGAAGCCCACCCCTTAGCTTCTGGTTATTTAGGAGGAAAAAGTAAAAGGAACATTTTTATGTTAGATTTGAGTTTTAGATTGTTCACTTTTTAATTGGAGTTTGGGAAGAAAAATGGCCTTAAAAATTTTCTTATAGCAACATATTGAATATTTGGAAAATACAACTAATTATTTGGCAATCACATAACAGGTATTTATTGAGCACATACTAAGTTTCAAGTGCTCTTTTGGGTGTTGAGGATAGGAAAAGCGGAGAAGAGAGAAAACTTGGATAGCTAAGGCCTGCCTGAGGAATGATATGTGAGCCGAGTGCATGAATGGGTGAGCCATGGGGAGATGTGGGGAAAGATATGGGCAGATGGGACAAGAAGAGTAGGGTCATCAAAGGAGACAGCTTGGTGTTCTGAAGAACGCAGAACATCCAATGTTGCTGCACAGTGAGGGGAAACGGGAATGGAAAGAGATAAGGTTATGAGTGTTAGAATCTGGCCAAATCACACCATGTTAGCTACAATACATACTCTGGATTTTATCCTAACATGCCGCTTTGGCCTTATTTTTTCAGGCATGAGAATGTTTCCCTATATTCTGTATCTTCATTGGTGAAACACATAAACTTCAAAGACCAAGAAAACCAAGTATTTTCCATCCATCCATCCATCCATCCATCCATCCATCCTTCCTTCCTTCATCCATCCATCCATCCATCCATCCATCCATCCATCCATCCTTCCATCCATCCATCCATCATCCATCCATTATCCATCCATCTATTCATTCAATAGTCATCTCTGGCTTCTGACATGCCAGGCACTGTGCTTAGCAGGTAGCAAAGATTTAAAGATAAATAAGACAAAGCTTCCACTCTTAAGGCATTTATCATATAGTAAAGTACATACAGTGTGGAATAGGCCTGGAAGAAACATAAATGATTATGTTCGTTTCATTGAGCTACCTTGCTATATTTCTCAGGGAGTCAATGTGCATTCTGGGACTCAATCTTTGGATGGAAAGAAACACCTGAGGCTCTGATTACTTACTACATACGATGTATCATTTTACCACATTCAAAAGCATGCTAAGCATAATTGTTTGGAACTTGAATTTGTATGGAGAACAGAAACTAGGGTAATAAGAATCATTGCTGAGACATTAAACTCAGTTCCTCTGTCACCCACAAGACCTAACCTTGCTTAGGGTTTGACTCTGTACTTGAATGATTGTCCTACTACTTACTTTGAAAAGCCATTGGAAATTATTTCCTTCTTTATTTCCTTAACTAATATATTTTTCCCCTCTAACATTTTCTTGAAACGCCTCTTTAAAAAGCTTTTCCCATTTCCTATGTTAAAGAAAAGGAAGAAAAATACCAGCAACAAAGCATATGCTAAGGTAATTTAAGAGTTGTGATAAGCCAAAAGGAAGAGATAAACAGCCCCCAGAAACCCACAAAGTTAAAGAGGTTTTCCTTTTTAAAGAAGTCTAATTAGACACAGCAGGGGTCTTGATCAGGGTGCCTAGTTGTTTTATGAGAATTTTCTACTACAATGTAGGAAGTTAAAGTGTGTGCTCAATGTCGCAGAAATTGCTTTTCTCACGTCTATCATGCAATGATAGACATGACCAATTTTGGGATGACCAATACTGGAGGGAGTAGGGCCATGGAAATATATGTATGAACCCCTGAACCCGAGTATGTGAATAGTTTTTATAGTCTGCCAACTCTCTACCCCCTGTAGCTACTGAGGCACCATCCCATTTTGAATTTCTCTTGTGATTATCCCAGTCAGCCAGTTCTGAGTAGCCTAACGCCAATTGTTTACGGGAGGTGCTGATGAAGAGGGAAAAGGCAGCAAGAGAAGAAGAAACCCAGCAAAGAGGTAATGCTCTGAAGTGCCCTGAGCAAAATCTCGGAGTTAATGTTCGGTTTAATGAAGGAATCTGGACGGAGGTTCTGAGTTCTACGAGGGAGAGAGCTTGATCCCACTGTCCATGTGGCGTGTCATTACTATTAATAAACAAATAATGATAACTTGCCTGCCTGCGTCTCACTGCGCAAAGGAGAGGCCTTCTCCCCCCGCACATTATCTTGAAGTATAATTATCCCTGTGTTACAAATGGTGAAACTAACACATAGAGAAGTTAATTAAAGAACTTGCCCAAGGTAACAATAGTCCAAATGGAAAAGGGAAAGGGCCGACGTGGAAGCTCTTAGGAGAGGGTTTTTCAGAACTGTGGTGGAGGCAGAAATAAGGGCTTGGGTGGCTTTTCTCCTGCTGAGGAAATATTTTTCCAACTCTTTTCCTAAGCTTGACCTTGGAATGGTTACAGGTCTTGAGAATGGAAACACTCCCTCCCCCAGGTAGCTGCACAATGGAGTTTGGAAGGCACATCCTGTCCCATGTAAGCTTTCTCCATGTGGTTTTCTGCCCCCCCTGACAGCAAGGCAGGCTCCACTCGTGGTTCTTCACCTCAGGAGGGAAAACCACTCCTGTGCAGGGGCCCCTTGAAAGCCTGGTTGCATTGCAACATGGGAATGTTTCTTAGGAGATGAACCTAGTTGAATCCAGGTTATTCAAAGCATGCAACTCTGGGCATGGATGTGAGCTGGGCGCATGTCTTGCACACATTTATAAAGAAATGTATTCGGCTTATCTGAAGGTATGTGCTATTTTTCCTCTATTCTGGGAAATGGTTTTTCAGATTTAATGTTCCTGACATTAGGACTTCACAATTAATGTGCTTGTTTAATATAGCATTTTTTTCCTTCCATGAAATGTTGTAGTTAAGTCCCCAGTGTGCTTATCATCAATGGCATCTTACAGTCAATATATCAGATTCGTGTATTTCTATCCCAAGCCCCTTTCAGAAAGGAGTTGAGGCATCTTATGGCAAAACACAAGGAGACATAAACAGAAATTTACTCAGCATAGGAAGTTCCACTTTGTAAAAGTTTGAATCTTTTCCAAAGCAGGCTAGAGTGAAATCAAACCCTAGCAGCCTCTGGGTTATTTTGAAAGAGGCATCTCATACTGATCTTGTGCTGTTATGAGGACATGGGCAAGTTAGGGCCAGCAGTCTCAGAGCTGCAGAGCTCATCAATGTCAGACAGAACGCCAGGAGGAAGCCAAGGGAGGTGATCTGGTATGAGGACGGGCCCTGCAAACCCAGGCAATGCCTAGCCCCTGTGACACGATGGATATGCCGTGGGTGTTTAACCAAATTGTGCAGGCAGCACATGGCTTCTGAGTCCTAATATCAGACCCAGGTGTGAGACGATCTTCCGTGTTCACACTCCCATATCAAAACAACAATAACAACAACAAGATACTTGGCTTTGAACTCTTCTCCTTGTAGCTGCCTTAGCACTGACTTAGAAACCAGAATGAAAATCAGCTATGTTTATAGGGACATTTGGCCCAGGTTCTCTAAAACTCACCTGGCCTTTTCATGGCCCATGGAACACTCTTCCTCTTAACTGTACATGCTTGTTGATAAGCTCACCTAGGGAAGCATGGAAATCCAGAGTAATTGTTCAGAGGAACCAAAGAATTTGTCCTTAGCAGTTATGTTACTTGGTAAATAAATTAACTAAACTCATCGAAAGTAGAGGTTATATAAAACTTGAAATGTTGTTGAAAAAGCTACTGGCAGCTTAGGGAAAACCGAGGGAAATCAGCTAAGACGGTAGAAGCATATTTTGAGGGTGGTGTAAGAATTCTAATAATTTAGTATGTTAAAACAAAGCAATAGTTTGAAACACATATTTATGTGTTTTTATGTACCACAGAATGAAAAGAACAAAGTATGACTTAATACATGTGGACTGGTAGACCAAGTCCTACAAAACACTGGGCACATGGGAGAAAATAATAAAAGGAGACATTGGTGGAAATTTTGAGGCCATTAGACACTAAACATTGCCCACTGATAAGTCACTTGAGTTTTCCAACCCTCAAATGTCTTAAGTGGAGATAATAATACTCTTTATATCCTCCTCACCATGTGATAGTAATGGGGGTTTTAAACAAATAATGCACATGATAGTGTTTCCTGAAGGCAAAAATAGTGTTCCAACAGGGAGATTGTTATTAATGACAATGGTGGTGGCTACCATCATCATCAATGATAATGATAAGCTAGATGACTGGAACTACACGTTCAATTTCCTAGTGTCCAGGAAATTCACAGACAGGAGGCAATGGAAAATGCCTGCCCCATCTAAAATGGGCAGCCTCTACTTCACGTGATGCAATGGAGGATGATGCCAGATGTGTTGTTACTTCAAGAAAGACGGAGCTATGAATGTTGATAGAAAAATCTCCTGAATTTTTAAAAATGTTGTTACCTAAATAAAAACATTGGAAAGGTACCGGCAAGGACAAATCAAACAGGTCTGCAAGCAGATTTGTCCAAGGGGCAGATTTTTCAGCCTCTGAGAGCTTGTTCCTTGAAAGAGAAAATGTTATACAAACATAAGTGATAAAGACTACTATCTAAGATCATCATCATCACCAACACCACCATCACCACCAGTCCAGGAAGGAGTGACAGTCTTCACTTCCTATCATCGGGTGGCAAAAGTTGTTTCTATGCTTTTAAAGAGAGGAGGCAGACTTGGCAACTCAAGATGTCCTCCCAAGTGGAGTAAATGTGTTCTGCTTAAATCTTGTTCTTTTCCTAGAATTGTGACATTTGAAAGTTGGAAGAGACCTTTCCAAAACACCTGGCCCCGATTCTCCCAACACTATAGAAGCAACACTGGAGGGTCCACCAGGAGAATGGACTGCACAGGTCACACAGGGAGCTCCCGGCCAAATTAGTACGCAGGTTCTGATTCTCTGGCCCCTCCTGTCTCCAGGGCCCTTTCCTCACTTCACAGATTCTTTTTATCTCATGAACCCTTTCAGCAATTTGAGATCAATAAATAGAGGCAGCAAAGGCCAAACCTGCCCAGTGTAATAGGACTTTTTTCCCTTCCTGTGAATTGTTTTCACAACCAACCCTCCATCTCTCATATGCTAACCAGTTTTCTGTCTTCAAGAGAAGGTGCTCAGGTTAGCAAAAGAAATCATCAAGCCAGCATCCTAACATAACATGTAAATAGGTTCCAATCTGTTCCCATTTTTTTTTTTTAAAAAAGCAAATTGCTTGACCTGAGAGAGAAGGACGTGAAAAGAACCCAGTAGAAATAGGGGTGGGGTCATAAGCTGGTGAAGATCACAGCTCCTTTACAGCAGCAACAAAATCACTGATAGAAATATATCCAAGAGAACAGTTATTGCAGAGAGAGTAACATGTAAAGCATTATCTTGGGCAGGCAGAGTGAAATGGGGGTGGGTAATGGTGAAGCGCCCCACCGAGATGGAAAAGGTCACTGAGATGAAAATAACCTTGGGAACTTGGAAAGAATGCTCCATTACCACAGACGGGAAGAAAATACAGCACCCAATCAGATGGAACAGACTGAAATGTGATTCCAGTCAAGTGTGAATGCCACCGAATGCACTGGAACTATTTGGGGAGCTGGTATCAAGGAATATGAGCCTTGTCCCCACCCCTCAGTCCATGGTGGGGCATTAGCAAAATTCAAAAGCAGGACTTCGTAAGGCCATAACTTACACACATGCATCTCTGTACACCCTAAGTGGGGGCGGGGTGGGAAAACGTGATAAAGATAAATCAGGGGTCTTTCTGCATAGGGGCACTGACTATTCTGCTGAGGTGTTAAAAAGATGCGACACCATCAGCTTCATTTTCTAAAAAAATTTTTAGGCGAGGGGATGCAAAGTCTGCCTTTGGAGTGGAAGAAGGAAAAAAAAAAGAACGATTGATCATTGCCTTTACTGTTAGCTTTCCATGGTTGAGTGTTCACTGATAGAATTGGTTCAACTCCAAGATGCTGTCTTAGAAACAATTATTGTTTTCCACTAAAATACAACTCTAGCAGAAAACATTAATTTAAGTGATAACTGCCTAACTGCTTCAGTATCAAGAATGTGTGTGTCCCCTCATCTTTGGATTTACAAGCACCAGAAAGGAATGAGCATAATAAAAAACCCCAGAAATAATAAAACAAAAGATATGACAGAACATGGCAAAAGACAGGGCTGGGATTGGCCCGAGGGGACGAGGGGAAATGACGGTATAACAGTCCCCTCTTCTCCACGGGGGATGTGTTCTAAGACCCCCAGGGGAGGTCTAAAATCTCAGATAATACTAAATTCTATATATACTACATTTTTTCCTATACATACATACCTATGATAAAGTTTAATTTATAGATTAGGCACAGTAAGTGATTGACAACAATAACTAATAATAAAATAGAACAATTACAAGATACTGTAATAAAAGTTATGTGAATGTGGTCTCTCTCTCTCTCTCTCTCTCTCTCTCTCTCTCTCTCTCAGATATCTTGTATTGTTCTTACTCTTCTTTTTGTGATGATGTGAGATGATACAGGGCCTATGTCATGAGGTGGAGTGGGTGAATGACGTAGGCATTGTGAAGTAGCGTTAGGCTGCTATAAGGGTGACTTGGCACAAGCACTGAGATTCGGGGACAGTCGATGTGAGAGCCGAGAGGGCTGCTAAGTGATTCACCAGCAGGGAGCTTATGCAGCGTGGAGATGCCGGATAAAGGGATGCTTCACGAAAAGTTGTTCTATACTTTACTAGCTTATTTAGATTCTAGAGTTTGATATTAACAGTATTAGGTTTCTTCGCTTGCTTCTGGCTTTGTTTGCCATCCACACTGCACTCCATCCTCCAGAAATGCCTTCGTAATTCCTTATGCCTTCTCTTGTAGACGGAGGAAAATAGCTCGTGAGCCAGGCTCGGTCCTCATGATGTTCTTGGACCGTCTGCACACCTTGCCTCCCTCCTCTGACTTCATTCACTCTTTATCTGCTCATTCGCCTTTCATTGAGGCTCTGCTCTGTGCCAGGCACCTTGCCTGCTAGATGCATAGAGTACAATGGGACATAAGGGAGATAACGGTTCTTGTCTTCAATGAGATTAAATCTAGTGTGTAGAATGCAGTCAAATGGTAGAATGACATGGAGGCTATGGAAGGAAGAATAACCCAGACCAGGGGAGCCCAGAGGGGGTTCCTGGAGAAAACAGTGCTGTGTGCAAAGACGCCATGGCACAAACGTGGCAAATTCAGGAGCTGTGTATACAGTGGGGTGGATGATGAGAGATGGAAGCAGGAAAGAGCCTTTTGTGATATGCTAAAAGGTACAGACTATAGCTAGGGACCATGGGGGGCCCACTGAAGAGTTTGAAGCAGTAGAGAGACTTGTTCAGATATGCATTTTATGGAAACGCTGCTAATTGAATTGTGAGAAGAGATTAGATTAGAAGACAGAAAAACTAAAAGAAAAAAGAATCAATTAGAAGCAATTAGATCTCCAGGCCAAAGATGCTAGTAATGTGAGCTAGGGTCGTGGTAGCAGGGATATAAAACTATTTCAGAGTCAAATTTGATAGGGTTTGGCCATTTATGTTAAGTAGCACACAGGAATAACAAGGGTGGTTTCTAGGTCCCTGGCCTGAGCAACTGATTGGATGATAAAGGCATGTGCTGAGATGAGGGAACCCAGGGAAGAATGAAATGGAAGACGGTGTTTCAGATTAAGTGTGTTGAGTTTCATTTCGGAACTGTTGCTTTTGAATTGTATTGGGCATCCCAGTTGAAATACCCAGGGATGTTTAGATATATTGGGTAAAAGATGTGTCCTGGAGAACTGGACATCAGGGACATAAACCTAAAGATAGTAATTTCAGTTATGCGTGTAGATGATTGCCCATGAAGAGTGCATGAACAGTAAAGAAAAAGGGGCTTGGGTTTTAACTTTTAGGTACCTTGGCATTTAAGGGGTAAACTGAAGGGGGCAGAAGTGGCCAGACACATAGGAGTGTATGAGCAGAACGCAGAACCATAGATGCCAAAGGAAAGGGCATTTCAAGGGGGAAGGAACAGGGAAGGGAAGTGAGAGATGTGATGAGAAATGTGTGCTAAATTTAGGAACTAGGAGGCAGCTATTTGTGAATGTAGTAAAAATAGTTACCAAGTAAGTAAAAATAACAGGTTGCAGTGTGTGGGGAGTGAAAAAGAAGAGAGAGAGGGAGGGAAGGAAAGCCCTTTCAAGAAATGGTTCTGTAAAGGAGAGGAATAATTCCCTTCGTATTTAAATGCTGTTGGCAAACAGTCTCCTGAGAGAAGAAACTTAATACGGGAGAAGGTCGGACCAGATGGGATCAGGAACATAACAGGGAGAGAGGTGGGATGACACTTTCTTCATTGTAACAGACATGAGAAGGAGACCTTGAACACTACCCCCACACTCAACATCTAGCGGCTCTGTCCCACTTCATGTTCCGTTGGATGCTGCTGGGGGTTGAACTGTGTCCCTCAAAAAGACATGTTGAAGTCCTAACTCCTGGTACCTGTGACGGTGACCATATTTGGAAATGGGGTTTTTGCAGATATAATTAACATGAGGGTATACAGGATGAGGACATCCAATGACTGGTGTCCTTATAAGGAGAGAGAGATGCGGAGACCCAGGGGCACACCCAGGGAGAAGATGGCCACACGAAGATGGACACAGAGACTGGCGACAGGCTGCTATAACCAAGGATTGCCGGCAGCCACCGGAAGTGAGGAGAGGCGGGGAAGGATTCTTCCCTGGCGTCTTTGGAGGGAGCATGTAACTGCTAACACCTTAATCTTGGACTTCTAGGCTCTAAAACTGTAAGACAATATGTTTCTGCTGTTGTAAGCTGCCCAGTTTGGGGTACTGTGTAATGGTGCCCAAGGAAACTCGCACATATGGTAAGGCCGTGCATTCATTCTCTAAGCTAGTTCCCTAGATTATGGCTGTACCACCCGAAATTTATCATTAGAGGCAACTGTCTCAAAGGCAACTGAGTCATCAACTCAGGAGAGAACTTACTAAAAAGAATAAAGCAAACCATACTCCTTAAATCCAAGGGAGACGATAGATTAGACACACACACATCTCTTCTCATATGCCCTGTGGTGCCTTTTCTGTTCTAACTGTGATCCAGCGCATATCCATGATCACAGATGATCTCAGGTCTGAAAACATTACGAAGACCTACAGTCAACAAGCCAATGTTGGAATGCATCCACCTTTCTGTTGCCCGAGTCTACCATTGCTTTTTTTCAAAGCTAGATCAATAAGGATGTCTCGAATCATCTCAACCTGTACCAAGTGCTAAATGAAACAAAAAAAACCAAAGAAATGACCCCGATCTTTAAGTGGTGACAATTTGATGTTGACACAAGTGACTTATATGCATGAACTACCAAGAGAATATTACAAATCAGAATGTAATGAGGTGCTAAATTGAATCAGGCAGACGCTAAGACTGTGGTGCAATTCTGGCTCTGCCTCTGTTTGGGCAGAGCGGGTTGGGAAAGCTTTGGGGAAAAGATGGGGCCTGTGCTTGGATGGATACTGGCTTAGTAATGAGGAGGAACGGTAGTTACAGTATCTTTTCCGTCTCGTGCCATCTTAAGCCTGGGATTTTTCTGCAAGGCTGGGGGCTGGGTTGGGATAAAGAGCTAAAGCCCTAACAACTCCACAGGGCTCCCAAATCAACAGAATCAGATACAGACAAATCTACAGGTTCAACGAAAATGCCCCAGTGCCTAACCTCTCAAGTTCATAGCACCTGGTGTCATCTCAAACACATAGCTACTAATCAATACATATTAGTTGAATGAAATATGTCTGAGAATGTTAAACAGCTACCATTTGGTGTTCTAACACTGTATGAAGTGTTCCACATGCCCAATCTTTTATACTTCTTTTTTCATCAAAAGAAAAAAAAATGCACATAGTTTGAAGAATCAAATAGTTATATAACGTTTGGTTCAAAAATAGCAATCCTTTTCCATCACCACCACCAACTTCTTCCAGAGGCAACCACATTTACCTCTTTTAGCTGACTATTTTGGTTTTTATCTCTAGGTCTATAAATAATGTGCTTTGCTGCTATTTCTTGTATTTTCAATTTTAGGCATTATCTAGTCACGTCTCACTATAGAAGATGCAGATCTGGCCCTTCCCTCGACCTGCCCAGTCCACATAGGTACCTTTTCCATTTCCTTCTCCTCCTGATACAAGGCTTAGATTGTTACTCAGGGCTTGCTCATCATATGGCCATGCAACTGCTACTCAGAGTTGAGCCATGTAACACCTGGTGACTTTAGTTTTCATTTCTTGAATATATACAGAGGGTGCCAAAGAAATGTATACACATTTTAAGAAAGGAAAACCGTATTAAAATTGTAATACTCAATCTATACCGATAACAGAAGACGAATATATAAGTAACATTTGATTTCTGCAATTACAAGAGGTGTTCAAAGTAGTTACCATCAGCATCCAGACACTTCTGATTACGGTGAACTACAGCTTGAGCAACGCTGACCAAAGTGTCCACTTGTATATGTTTTTTGGCACCCCTGGGTGTGTGTGTGTGTGTGTGTGTGTGTGTGTGTGTGTGTGTATACTTTTTTTTCTGGGGTTGTCTTTTAAAAATTTCCTTGAGTTTCTATATACTTATCACTCAGGAGAATGATTTCTTTGGGTCAAGTTCCCATTGTACTGTGTATCCTTGGGCAAGTTACTTAACCTCTGTGTGCCACACAGTTTTCCCATATGTAAAACAGACGTGCTAATAACCCCAACCCACAGTGTAATGGTGTCAATGTCCTCTAGCCACAGCACCACCAGGAGCACATGGTGGTCAAACCAAGTGGGGTTTATGAGCTCATTGTGGGGAGGGAGACGACACACAGTGAAGAGCCACGAGTGCTTCCGTGAAGGGTATTGAACGGGCTGTGATAGGTGGCTGTAGCGAGGGCTCAAGGAGACAGGCTCATTCCGCATTTGGTTCTGTCAGAGTGGAGATCATTCTAGGGTCTGGTATCAGTGTATTTTATCTATAGGAAGGGCTGACTAGAAGGGACTAAAACTGTCTAAAACTGTCACTGGTAAGGAAAGAACAGCCACACATTTTAGCCTGGAGACGGGGATCATGTGTATTTTTGCACCCGGGACAGAAACCTTGCTTTTGTCTATGTTTTGGCAAGATTATGAAGTGGTCTTGTTTTCATTGTATCTTACTTCATTCCAGTCAAAGACTGGCCTTGGTGAGTGTTTATGTTCAAGGGCAGAATACCATGAAAGGGCTGAGAATGCCAGGCTAGCTCCTACCAGCACCTACCCCTAGGTGTCAGCATCAGGCCAGCTCCCAGGGTCAAGGGCTGCTTTGATCTTTCTCTGTGTTGAGGATTAAATGCATTCCCATGTGTAAAAACCACTAGGACAATGGCCACCATAGACTAAGCCCTTAAAATATTTGTTATGTGATACTAGAAGCGTAGCAAACAAAAATAAAGATAGGTAAGTTGGATAACATTAAAATGAAAAACTTTTGCATATCAAAGGACACTCAAGAGTCAAAAGGCAACCACCAGTGTGGGAGGAAATATTTGAAATCCTATTTCTAATAAGTGACTGATAGCCAGTATATAAAGAGCTCCTACAACTAAACAACAAACAGCTGGATTACAAAGGTGGACAAAGGACCTGACTAGACAATTCTTCTCCAAAGAAGACATCCAAATGACTAATAAGCACATGAAAAGATGCTCAACATCACTAACCATTAGGGAGATGCAAGTCAAAACCACAATGATATAGCACTTCACATGCATTAGGATGGCTACTATAAAAACAAATAAACAAACAAAAAACAGGAAATAAGTGTTAGCAAGGATGCAGAAAAATTGGAACCCTTGTGCATGGCTGGTGGGAAGGTAAAAGAATGCAGCTGCTGTGGAGAACAGTATAGCAAGCCCTGCAAAAATTAAGCATAGAATTACTGTATGATCCAGCGATTCCACTTCTGGGTATATACCCCCAAAAGAAGTCCGAGCAGGCACTCGAACAGATATTTGTACAACAATGTTTACAGCAGCATTGTTCAAAACAGCCAAAAGCTGGGAAGAACCCAAGTGTCTATGATGGATGAATAAACAAAAAAATGTGGTATATAGACACACAAAAATGTTATTCAGCCTTAAAAAGGAAGGAAATTCTGACATATGCTGTAACATGGATGAATCTTGAAGACATTATACTAAGTGAGATAAGCCAGTCACAAAAGGACACATTTCCTATGATTCCACTTATATGAGGCACCCAGAGTAGTCAAATTCATAGAGACAGGTAACAACATGATGTTTGCCAGGGGCTGGGGAAAACGGGGCTGGTCCATTAGTGTTTAACGGGGACAGAGTTTCTGTCGTAGGTGAGAATGTTCTGGAGATGGACGGTGGCGATGGTTGCACAACAATGTGAATGTATTATACTTAATGCCCCTGAACTGGACACTTAAAACTGATAAATATTCTGTTATCCATATTTTACCACATTAAATCTTTGTTAAATTAAAGAGTAAGTAATACCAAACATGATCTCTGTGCCAACTAGATGAATCTCCTTTGAAGATGGTTAGATGCATCAGAACGTTATTCAATATTCCTAACAACTTGAGGAGTTGGAGACATTCAGTCCTGTTTTACAGACTAAAAAACTGAGACATTGAATTCAAGTAGTATGGAGTCCAACTTTTAAGAACATAGTTATTTTTAATTATTATTTTGGGGAGGTGTCTAAGAGGTTTGCCAGGGGCTGGGGCTATAAATTCTGTTCAATCTGCCTGTTGGTAAAATAAATCTATCTTTTTATTCAACAAAGGGTTGAGACATGTCTAACAAGGGACTGAAGCCACATATCAAAATGGCTGTTGAAGATTATTCAGAAGCCAGTTAGAATTAATTGTAGTCTTTAAAGGAATCTGGGGGAAGCTGCAGTTCTGGGTAGAATTTGTTAGGGCAGGAAACTGTTAAGATGTCACAGATAGCTCTCAGGACATCGTTGGGTATGTACCAAGAAGCCTGGCACAGAGATGGAGAGGTGGAATGTACACAATGCTTATCGACCCTGGAAATTTTGTCAATAGCAAGATTATTTGCTGAGTAGGAGCAGTTCTGCGCCACATGTCACTTCTGTGCTGCACATCACCTAAGGAATTACCTGTCCATCTTTGCTTGTGTGCTCACGTGCACTGTGGTGCAGAAGTGTGGTCCGAACCTAGCTGGGCTGGAAATTGCTGGACCTACAACTTACGTGTGTTTATGTAGGTGGGGGTGGGGTGGGGCAAGGAGGCACAGATGAAAAGAAGAAAAGGTCTGATCTCTGTTGGCTACACGGCTGGGCCAGTTAGCAGTGTCCAGAGAGTCCTGAGAACAACAACTTTCCAATTCTCAGGGTGGAGACCTTGTTTAGGAGGCTCTCCAGGAGCCTGGGGCAGTGTTGGAGGGGCTGGGCTTGCTCTGCTTCCTGCGGGGACCACCTTCACCACTTGGAAGCAGACCATGCTTCTCAACTTCTGCAAGGAAACTTCCAGGAGCAGCTTTGCATGGCTGTGTAGGTGTTGGTTTTGTCAATGGCCCAGAGGGTGGGAGTGACACCCACACTGTCCAGGAAGAGGGGTTGGGGGGCCTGTGAACCTTGGGACAGCCTGGAACTTACAAATACAGGGCATTAGAGCAAGAAAGGAAGTGTAGAGGCATTTCTGGCCAATGCCAAACCTTCACAAGTAGGGGACCTGAGCCCAGGATGTTTGAATGACTTGCCCAAGATCATGCTGTGAATTAGAGACCAAGGATAGAAAACCCAAGTTCACCTTTAGAGCTTTCCTGTTCCAGCTATGCTTCCCAAACCTATCAGTCTATAAGAATGATTGGAAGGGAGTAGTGAAAATACAATTCCTTATCCCCTCCTGAATTTATTTAACCAGAGCCTTCAGGGGAAGAGTCTGGAGATCTGAGTGCTTTCCAAGCAGTGGAGGTGAAGAGTATTTCGGATGCTGTATTACTTTTTTCAACCTTTAAAAAATTGCAACCTATGCCTATTAACATAATGCTGTCATTGTCTTCTGTGTACCTCAATAAGCCCCACAGATATTTTAGAGGTTCACATTAAACAGAGCGGCGAGGAGAAAAGTCTCTGGAGTCAGGAAGGCTGGGTTTGAAACCCTCACCTCCCAGCTTTGTGACTTTCGGCAAGTTACTTAACTTCTTTGTGCCACCATTTTTCATCAATAAAATGGGCATAAAGGCAATTCTTGCTGCGCTGGGATCACAAAAAACTAAACAAAGTAAGGTGCACAGAGCACTTAGCCTGAGCATTAGCATGGAGGGAGGAGTGGGGGTGGGCTGAGAGCCAAACCCGTGTGGCTCTGCCTTTGGGCAGAGTGGGGCTGTCTCTGTGCGCTCCACAGCCTTCAGGCAGCTCCCTGAGCTAGGCCTGCATTGCCTGGTGGGCTGGGAACTGCTCTGGAGACAAGGCAGCCAGGGCTGAACCGTATCTGGACCCCAGGCCACTCTGCACCTCCAACTCAGACATCCAAGCTGACCGGGAAGAACTGGGAACCAAGCGGCTCACATGCAAAACAAATCCATTTTGAGAAAGGAATGGCGTTGGGCCTTGATTTCCTGAGCTCCGAATCAAGAGTGAAAATGAAGTCTGTCTGGGACAGGTGCAGCCTCCTTTAGCTGGGGCCCCACCCAGGGTTCTCTGCGTTGGCCCTGCCACAACTTGTCATGATGGGTATCAACAGTATTTTCAAAACCCTCTCATTTACAGAGGAAGTACAAAGTTCTAACGTATCTAAAAACAGACAAAACAAGTCAGGTATAGGAATATTGAATATAATTTCTAAAATAACTATATTCCCCCAAGTTGGGACATGCACTGCCTTCCTTCCCCATCATTATCCACTTTCCCATCATACATGACAGAAGCAGCAAATTAATAAAATGAAGGCAGTTACTGAAGACGCTAGTTAACTCATTTATTTACTAAATACTTATTGAGCACCAACTTTGGATCTGACACCAGGAACCCTGCCAGGGAGGTCTCTGCACGATGGAGTGAAGCTGAGAGGGGAAAGAAAAGCCTAGAAAAAGTGGAACATGAAGTTAAAATGCAGATTAGAAGAGGTGGGATAAGGAGCCTCACAATGTACAGTGACTTAAAAAAATAAGTCGGTATTATCAGCACAGTGCAATCATCAATGTACAGAATAATTGCTGTGAACGATTTAGGACATCCTACACTAAATTAAATTACAGTGGGAATAATCTGCTTAAGAAGGCAAGAAAACTGATAACATGTTAGAGGGAAAAAAAACCTTCCCCTACTCTAAAATATAAAAGCAAAAGAAGTTTCATTAATTAAAAAAAAAATTCTATAGACCCTCTTCTTCCTCCTCCAAATCCAGCCCCATGGATGGTGGGAGGGGCCTAATGAGTGAGGCTGTCTGGGAACGGGCACTTTAGCTTTCATGAGACGCTATCAATTCTAACCTCTCTATGGCTGTCAAGATGCATTTGTAACATAGAACATCTGCTTTTCAGGTTCTGGGTGGCGGCGATAACCTCAAAGTTGGTTAATTCCTGTAAAAATTGAGTTGTGAGCGATGATATTTAAGGTCTATTGTCTACGGAACATGCATTTTTACGTGGTCCTGTATAGAATGAAGGTTTATCTATGGATCAAGTTTTTGTCCTTGGGCTATGCAATTTTTGGATATTTG
Organism: Hipposideros armiger; assembly: GCF_001890085.2. NCBI lineage: Eukaryota > Metazoa > Chordata > Mammalia > Chiroptera > Hipposideridae > Hipposideros > Hipposideros armiger. The sequence continues at coordinate 2,202,773 of NW_017731375.1, read as the reverse complement.
TAGACTTTTTTGTAAACTGAAAATGCTTTCTATGGCTTACGTGGAGGGAGGTTATAAGAAAATTGGACAGGAAATTCTTTACCTCATGTATTTACCAGCATGTTATTGAGAATTCAGTCATCTGGAAAGCACGTATTATCTCCTTTAAGAGGAATTTCTTTCTGGCCTCACTATGATGATTCACAGTGTTTCCCTGAAGCAGTTGATTTGTTTTTATCTCCTGGAGGTTGTGTATTTTGTTCTTTCTCTGTTTCCCTTTTTGCTTTGGTTTCTAGGATGCTTAGAATCAAGTATTCTGTCGATTTTAGATAATGAAACAGGGCTTTACATACAGAGGTTACCAAAAAATGTATATACATTTTAAAAAAGGAAAAAACTGTATTAAAATTGTAATACTTAATATATACCAATAACAAAAGATGACTATTAGTCATGCATATACATTTGTTTTTGGCGCCCCGGGTATATGAACCCATATGTATGCTTTTCTCTAGAGTTTTTTGTTACCCTTATTGTGTCATCTAACTACAGTTTTCTAGTTGTTTTTTTTAAATTTTCATACATTTTCACAAATTATGGGGGAGTTGTAAGAAAAGGAAAGAAGGAATGGATGGACGGCTGAATGAATGAATTTTGCTTTATGGTGCAGATGGATAAGGCAATCATTAAATTAGCTAGGCAGCTGAACTTTTAGACCACTCAAGGCAACCCACATCTTGCTGGTTTTGATATACTATTTTCATTAGAATTTACCAAGGCATCGGCTTTTGAAAAAGGGCCAGGGCACCTTTAATTGACCTGTTACAAACCGAGGCTCTCCAGCTGGGACAGGTCCGTTGCCACATAGGATGGATTGAAAGGTCCTGGCAGAGGCATCCTGGTTACATTTCTTCTGTATGGTTTGATATTATAACACTAACAAATGTTCCAACCCCCTTTATTCAGACTTTTAATAAAACTAAAGCTCAACCTTTTATGAGAGCAGAGGTGAGCCAATACTTTTGCTTGCAATGTGGCTTCGTGTATATTTTCTGCCTTGTGCGCTGAGAGCAAACAGCACACCTTGTTCTGATTTGGAAGGTAGTCTTATCATTCTTACATCTGGAGGAGCCTCCATTAGCTGTCACTCAGATCCAGATTTTTTTTTTCCCAGATGAGTTATTTCCTAGGGTTTGAAATGATACTGCTGGATACAAGAACCATCTCTGGAGTTAACGTGGCCTGGCCAAAGGCAGAGCGCAGGATGGAGCCAAGTGCCAGAGCTTAGATATCTGGGAAAAAAGTGCTTGAGAGGAAAAGAAACGCCACTCTTCTGAGCATTTCGCTAGCTGTACCTGGGTATCTGCTCGACTGGCAGTGATTGAAAGTTATGGCAATTTGGTTTCAAAGGTGCCGAGGTTTACGTACCATCCACTAAACAATGCACTACAGTCATAGAAAATAATGACTGCCAAGCCATAAAAGTAAAGTTTTGTTGTTGCTTCAAGGAGCTTTTCGTGTTGTCTCAAACATTTCAGTTGTATAGTTTATGTCTGGCTTGTGTCTGTAGAACAAAGGCTCTTTGGGCAGGAAATGTGTGTGGTGACTCTGCTGATGACGGGCTCCGCTAATGTCAAATCATAACAGCTCCTCTAAGAGGACAGCAGGAAATCATTTGTCACTGTCATGTATGGGCTGAATGTGTTGGAAGGGCTTTTATTTCACCTAAGAAAGAGCTAAAGACCAAACTGATACCGGGTCTTCAGGACACAAGGTCAATGCCAAGAGACTCACTTAAAAAAAAGAAAACGCCATGTAATTAACCAGCTAAACATACCACCACCAATCACGTGGTCACTTCGTTAGCGCTGCGGCACCCACTGAAAAATCCAGCCCCTTTCATCAAACTCAATTCAGAACACCCAGGCGCGGCCCTGCACTTTGCATCTTCTGTGTCAAACTCTATTTTCAATCCTTTATGTCAAATTTAAATTCACGGCAACTGCATTCAGATCTTGATAGAATCCTCAATTTGCCCTGGATGCCAAATCCATTCCACAAGACACACACACACACACACACACACACACACACACACGTGAGTGCATACATATTTGAACTTGATCTGTGCTCGCTGTAGCTAAGCCAGAGTCCAGGCTTTTGAATGGCTGCCTGCCTCTTGGCTAGAGCTTTAAGCTCTCAGATAAGTGTCTGCTGAAAACAAGGGTATCGTACAATTGGGTCTTCACCTCTTAGGTGAAGTAATCATAGCAGCACAACTCTTGCTTGGGATGAAAATGGCCCCACAAATTTTCTGTGGTATTTTCCCGTTCCTGAAGCTTAAATCTCTATCAAGCTTAAGTGAGCTGAACAAATTGGTGTGAGTGATGAAAAATGGATCATTTTGCCCCTGACCACATAGATCTGTTCTGTCCAAAACGAGGTCTTGATTAGGCATAAAGCCAACAGAAAGGCCCTGTCAACAACTTACAATGTAATACAACATCCAAAAGAAAAGATATCACTCACAGCTTTACCACTAAGAAAACATTCTAGGCAGTTCTCAGATATGAACTGACCTTGCTTATGGAAATCGTTTTTGCCTCGGGATCCATACATGCACAAAAGGATATAGTTTTTAAAAGCTCACTTTCTTCCTAATAATTGTCTGTTTTTAAAAAGCTATCAGCAGGTGCGCCTCACTTCAAATGCTTCGCGTCCTTCATAATACAATATTCATCATGATTACATAGTATGAAATAAAAAGCAGCAAAACATAAGTGAGGATATTTCAATTAAATGCAACATAATCTCTGCAGCAAACAACAACAACAAAAACGGCTCTGTAGCTAAAACAGGTTCTGACGAAAGAAAAAAGGGAATCTATTTCCACATATTTTTAATTACACAGAATTTCCTCAAACATGATTTTTCATAATATATTCCATTAAGCGAACATCATATTTGAAGAAAGAGCATTTTCCGATTTCATTTTAAGCCTGATTTTGAGCAATTACAGTGTCATTGTTGTGTGGTAGAAAGGTTGAATTCATTTACTGTGTGGTTATGCTAGTTATGATTGATGTCTCTTCTCCAAATGATAAACCAATCACCCCAATGATGTAATGTCATTTTAAGAGTGCCATAATCACATTTCTCTCAAACTAGAAGCTCTGATGAGTTCTAATAAAGATTTATGGTAGATTAAAGGCCTTCATAATATCAACAATGGATTGCTCATTTGATGAGAGATTTGATTAGGTAATTTTTTTTGAAAAAGAATATGAGTTTACTAAATATATCAGGCCTGGCTTTGAAGAAGGGCATGGGCCATCATAAGTAGTAGTCCATCATTCCATCTCCAGAATGAATCATCTTAAATGTATTTAGAAGGTCCTCTGTAATTGTAGAGGTTGAGGCCAGTGGTGGCATACACTCATGGATGGAGCCAAAACACAATCTCATCAAAGAACGGTCTTGGCATGGAAATCTCTGTACTACTTTTGATAGGATATGTTAATGAACACCGTGAGTCGCCAATTTGGAAGCTAACTCCAAAGCCTTTGAGTCAGGAGCAATTAATTTCTGCAAATGTCTCCCCTTGGGCCATGGGTACTTAACCTTAGATACTGCCCACTATGTTCATATGTGTTCTGAATGTATCACCAACAGGAGAAATCAAAATAAGGCATGATGCTGGCTGGCCCTAGGGCAATTTCACCAGGTTTAGAGGTTGGGAGCTGAGGTAGTAGCCGCAGAAATCATCAAAAGTGGGACAGAACCCCGGAGGGCAGTCCCTTTGCTCGGTGAATGTGAAAGCTACAATGAGAACTGGGGATTTGGAAGCCATGTTTATCATGGTACCCCATGATCATCTTGCTAAATTCAAGTAAAGTGGCATGGGTAGAGGGTTATAGGAGAGCTCACCATCCCCAAACACTTCAGACTTGGAAAGACATTCAGTAGTCACGTCAAGAGAACACATTCTAACAGCAAAATCATCTAAACAAGCCAGGCAGAAAAGTCAGAAGCCAACCAGCAAAAATCAAGAGATGTGAGATGAACATAAACTGGGCCCACGAGGGTGCCCATGTCCCTTGGCTATGCCCAGAATACCAATAATCCAAAATGGAGCATTCCATTCTCCCTCTGCCCTTTACCTTGGAGACCCGTGTGCTCTCATGCGCAGCAGTGGGCGAATTCCTTCCACCGAAGGAGGCCCTGAAATCCCACTCAGATAAGCAAAGCCTTATCTGAGACCTCCAGCAAATGCATCCTGGAGCTGCAATGCCACAAAATGGCAAACGTATTTTGCCTTGATGCTCCCCACACCACCTTCTCCCCAGCCCTTGTTGCAAAGCTGTCCTTTGGCTGGAGGCACGATATTGTCAAGCACACAGCCCCGCACATTCAGACACCACGGTTTTCCTTACCACTGCTGGAGGCTTGCTGGGGACCTGAGCATGCTCTGAGCAGGTATGAATTGGGGGAGAATTCCTCATCAGGGTTGGTGTCCATGATTTGATGGGAGGTATTGCTGTCTAGCAATGGCATCTGGCAGCTAACTGGTGGAGGATTATGGGAGCTAGGCAGCTGAGCAGATGGGAGGAGGCTAGACGAGGATGTAGGTGGAATGGGACGACCTGGGAAAGAGGACAGAGGGGTCAAAGGTCAGTAATGAGTGTTATGAGAGCATCCAGAGAAAGTTACATTGAAACCATCTGACAATACAAATATCTTTAAAAAAAAAAAGAAAGATAATGTTCCAGATGTATTTTTTGGAGTGGTTTGATGTTTCTCCAAAAGTCTAAATTCTTACTACACGTAGTTGCACGTTTGAGAAAGCCAGCACGAGCTGATATGGAATCCGTCTGGAAAACGCAATCTTCTTCCTAGCTCTTCTGCTGCTCTCCTACCCTACGTCCACATCATCTCTCACTGAACTGTCTCTTTACTGGTCTCTCTGCTTCCACACTTTGTCAACACACCATCTACTCCCCACTGTCCCCATCGTTTCTCTGTAGCCAGAACGATATTTTAAAGCTAGAAGTCAGGTTCTATCACTCGCCGGCTCGGCCCTCTCCCGTGGCTGCCCACTGCATGTGGAAAGAAACGGCACGATGGCCTCTGTGTCTTGCTTCCCCTGGCGCTAGGGGCCGCTCCTGAGTCACCGCTGACAGCGGCCCTCACCACTCTCTACTTGGCCCCTCATTCTCCAGCCGAAGGGCCACCCGTACTTCTGCGGCTGGAACATGTCCACCACCCCATCTTCAGTCTTCACGCTTCCTGCCCCCTCTATCTGGAACATTCTCCTCTACATTCTCACTGGTGTCACAGTCCCGCTGCTTCACGTCACTCAAGCCGTCCCTGTTTGTCTTCTTGACAGTTGCTCACCTATCTTCTCTATCCTACTAATTAGCCAGTTGAAATATTTTCAGAGCCCTTAGTACTATCGGAAAGTGGACTTTTACTTATTTTATCCACTCCTGCATCCTCCGTGTCTTCCTAACAAATAATACTCCTTGAATGAATAAATAAGTCAGGCTAACACCAAATTCATTAGTTTGGGTTAGAAGTGGAGGAGAGTCGGAAAGGGTGACACACTGGCATCCCAAAGAGCTGGCCAGAGCCCCAGCTCTCACCACCATGGGGGTGTTTTTTTTTTTGACACAATGGGGGGGTTCCTACAACGAGAAGCAGCCACTCCAGACATGAAGAGGACCAGCCAGCCTGGCAGGAAGCGGGCGCTGACTCGGAGCCGCCTTTGGGTCAAGGAGTTCTCCTCTCACACAGAAGGCTGCGGCAGCCTCTTCTCCACATGGCAGGGAGCTCCTGGCAGCCAAACTGCTGAGTGAGGGTAACTGCCATGCGTACCTTCACCTGAGTCACCCTTACATCTTGGGGTCCTTGCAAGTGCTTGCCTGCCGGTATGTTCATTTGGGAAGCTCAGAAGAAAAAAAAAAAGCCAAGAGTAGCAGCCTACAGGATATGCCCTCAAGCTGGGGGTGCAGAGGGAAGGGGAGGCATGGAGAAATCAAATGAAAAATTCAGGTTTGAGTTTCCACTCAGGCAACAAAAGCTTGAGTCAGAAGAAATAAGCATTCCTGCTTTTAGATGTACTACATATGTGGGGGCATTGTCAAGCACCTCAAATGGATGCCAATTTTTGTTGTTTATATAATTGCATTTCCTGACCTATTCCTCAGAGCATTAAATGATACTGATAGATCAGTTTGGCTCAATACGATGCATGAGTGCCTCTGATGTGCCCTCTGAGATACCGAGGATACAAAAGTAAGCAAGGCATCACCCCTGCCCTCAGAGAGCTCAGAGTATAGTGGGTGAGGCTGACAGGTAACTGTCATTTCTGTACAGGATAAACAGCAGGATGGTGGCCTGTAAAATCATGGTGCTGTGAGGGTTGAGAAAGGGACACTTGGTCCTGCCTGGCCGGGTAGACATAGGGGTGGGGGGTCCAGCGAGGATGCCTGGGTTAGGTGATGCCTGAGCAATCTTCAAAAGAAGAGGAAGGGGACTTCCGCTGAGAGGAACCCTGATGCGCAATCGCACAGAGGCGTCAAATCACTAGCCTAGGACTCTTTTGAGGGAGGGAGTGGAAGAAAAAGACAGGAGCTAAGATACTCCTACAGCTTACATGTTAGGGGCCCCTGCCCAGTAACACGGCTGAAGAAGAGTCATCCCTGAAATAGATCAATGGAGAAACGGAATTTGATTGGAAAAACTCAGTTCATTCATAGCTGCTTGGGAGCCATACCAGACACGATGTATTTGCCAAATAAAACAGAAAAGATAGACTGAACAAATCAGTTTCATCAGAATCAGTACCCACATTTAATCAATACCTCCTCCCCCAGGTCTCCTTCGAATAATAATAACGATCATTATTATTATTTTAACTGCTATTGTTTTGTGCAGTGACTATTTGGCACTCACTGTGATAGCCACTTTACATATATTATCTCATCTGGTTTTCAAAACAATCCTATGAGGTTAAAATTATTATAATCCCCATTGCATAGATGAGGAAACTGAAGCACAGAGAGGTGAGATGGCATAGCTAGTAAGTGACAGGGGCCAGCAGCCAAACTCGGGTTTGCACATTCCCAAATCCACTCCCTAACCTCTCTGCCAAGTGCTTTCCCTAACAGCAAGGTGACAAAGGAAGAAAAAGGTGACATACAAAATGGGAGGTGATTTATAGGAAGTCATATCCCAGTTTCCCATCTCCCAATCCCAAGACACGCTCAAGATCCCAAAGAAGAAACATTTCTTCGGATAACCATTTACAGCAGCTATCCGCTGGCAGAGCTCAAAGCTTTCCTCGTAATTTTGTTACGAAGTTCAAAGTGACTCCTTCATGGCCATGTTACTCTCCTCCTCCTTCGAGGCTCCTGAAGGCGGAGGTGTCCCGACCAGGGCGCGGCGAGGTCTGTGTTGATGCCCACGGAGCAGCAAGGCTCTGGGAGGAACAAATTTTAACTCCCAATCAATCGGCTGTAAAGTTTGTGTTGAGGCGAATCTGAGACGGCATGCTGGAGAACAAGGATGGCTGGAAGCCAATTTTTAACTTCCTTTGAGTGACTGAGGTGGAACTGAAGTTCAAGTGCAATTTTCCAGGAGCCTGATACGATAGTTGCTGTGAAATCCTTATTTACATGAACTTTTTGAAATTTTGTTCGGCATGAATTCATTGCCGACAGTACAGCCAGAGCTGCTTTTTAATGTATATAAGTACAGACAATGGAAGAGCAGTCAGAACACAAGGAAAACACTGGGGTTCCTTAGGTGTACTGAAATACCCATCACAGAATTGTCTGATTCCTGTTACTTTAAATCCATGCTTTGGTAGCTCCTTAAACTCTGCTTCCTGGTATCTCCCATTACTTGAAAAATTTCTCAGTCCCTAGATCCGCCCCCAATCAAATTGATGCTGTTCTCTATTTGCTATGTTATTTGCTAATTTTGTTCACTTATGCTGACTATTCCAACTGACAGAAACCATCTGTACAGACACAAACAGGTTCCAAAGGACAGGGGAGAAAGCTGGAACTTAAACAGGCTCACTTTATAGACCATGGTTTCTTACCTAGTGTGGAACGGGCATGTAACCAGGGCCTATGCACTTACCTGGATCCTACTTTATACCCTACAGGGGACCCCTGACTCCCAAACTATTTATGAAGTTCCATTTTGAACGGGTATAGCGTCCCTGGAAAATATATAGAACACTGAGTTTAACTGATCTATTAAAGAGCAAGACGAAACATGCAAAGGCAGCAATATGTCATTCATTAAACTCAGATGGTCTTGTGTATGTGTGGGTGTGCATGTGTGTGTGTCTTTTCCAAGATCCCCACGTAAATCAAAGTCTAACGAGTCATCTGTGTGGTTGGATTCCCCGCGACCCTAAAGCTGGGGACAAATTCAAATGTTTCTAACGTATCTGTTTTCAAATGAATAAGATTGTGTGATAGTTTCAACTTGTGAAATTTTCCTGATTGAAACACCGATAGCCAGATAAAGCATGTCCAGGCTGACAGACGGGTAGTGGCTGTTTGAATGCTGTGTTGAGAAGGATTCCGAAGGCACTCAGGGTTCAGCGGGACATGGTGCCATCATCAATTAGAAAATTCATGGACCAGGAGTGGGGGAGAGGCAGCAGATGCACAGCACCTTTTTGTCAGCCATGCTCCAGGCCTTCATTCATCATCTGCCTCAGTCATACCTGAAAACTTTATCCGACACCATCTGTGCTTGAAGTCACATCGCTCTAACTCCCATCGTCTCAATTACAGCCCTGTTTTTCACCTTAAACTGATTCAGATCTCGATTTAGTTCTCCCACCCAAGATTAAAAGGCTCCAATCTTCTCTCCATCCCCAAAGCAGTAAATATTACCCATTCAATTGCTGCTCTGCCCAACTGTTGTTAATACAGCCCCTAATTTATGATTGAGGGCAGGCTGCAAATCAAGTCCCCAAATTCACTGAAAACAAATGGTTCCTTTCTCATTCAAAAGATTAATGGTACGTAGATATTGGGTTGTCGTAAAAGTCATGATGTATTTTTTTCTATGTTTTTCATTGCAAACATGCGTCATGATTTTTCCGACAACCCAATATTTAAAATGTTCTGTGTAGATGATGCATAATCGATCTATGCAGTGACAGGGAGTGAGGATATCTGGTGGAGAGCAGGGAGACGTGATCAAGAGACAGTTTAAAAAACAAAACCAAAAAATACGAAGAAACGGTACCAGGAGTCATTAGATTTAAAATAGTAAGTTTGATGACCTGGTTACCACTTATGTATGTGTGATCTTGCTTTGTGCTAAGAGCTGAGCTAAGATTCTACATTTATTTTTCTCTTTTATTGTTTACAACTTTTCTGGGAACAAAGCATTAGTATCATCCCCATTTACTGGTGAAGGAATGGGGGCTTAGTTGGACTAACTTTCCCAGCATTGCACAGCTGACAAGCAGCAGAACTGGCTGGGATTTCAATCCAGGCTGCCTGACTTCAAAAACCAAGGCTTGAATGGTTTATTCTAACATTTCTCATATTAGACAAGAGTGATTGCTAAACAATGAGCGAGTTGTGAGCTCCAGACTCCTCAGTCCTCATCTGGAACGCACCATGGAGGTCATCCTACGGGAGGTAATTGACCATGGGCAGAAGCGAGGCCCCTCCAAGAAACAGCCACAGTGACCACAACCAGAGAATAAATGACTTGTAAGGAGAGAAAGCCATTTTTGAGTAAAAAACTGGAAGTCCTTTGTGGCTTCGTAAGTTCAAGGACTTATGAAAACAGAACTTTTGAATTAAAGTTGAATACTGCAAAGCATGAACACAGGCAACTTAGTTGGTTACAGGATTGAAACAATTTTCCTAATGACATATCCCAATTCTTGCTGTTTATTTAGATGTCTCATTAAATTATTCAGCCCCTTGCCCCCGATGCTTGGGGCTGTGAAGCCACTATTTTTTTTTAAAAGATTTTTATTGGGGAATTGGGGGAGGGGAATGGACAAGTTGCTGTCCTTTTGTTCTTCAGTCTAGTTGTGGAGGACTCACTGGCCCATGTTGGTATTATCATGGCGCTCTTCCTGGGTGAGGCAGTTGCTCACCGCCCACTCATGGCCGCTCACGGCAGCCCCACTGCAGCCTACGCCATCGCCAGCGACTCATGGCAGCCCAGCTCCAGGTCAAGCTGTTGTTCACCATCTTAGCTATAGAAGGTGCAGCATCACTGGCCCTCATGTGGGATCTGAACCGGGGCCCTGCTGCTCAGAGCTGGCATCCCAAGCCAACTCTTAACCAACGTGCCACTCGGCCGGCCCACCACTATTTTCAAAGGTGTTAAAAAGTGATGTATAGGAATATATGTGTAAGTAGAAATAATTTTAAAATCCGAGACAGTGCCCTCCTGTTGTTTGTAATCAATGAATTTTTTGGGAATGTGGTCCCGCTTGCTCTCCAGTTCCAGGAGAACATCGTTAAGGCGAATGCATCCGATTTTTCAAGCTCTGCCTAGTTCTGCACATGGAGCTTGCAGATGGCTGTGTGATGGGACGCTCTTTATCAATTTCAGGTGGCTTCAGTGAGACACTGGGGCATGGCAGCCAAGGCCACCACCACAAAAGGCACAAGGCACCCTGACAACAACTCTAGCTGGACTCCCTGCCTCCAGCTCAAGGGAACGTGATTGAAGCCACGGTACATCTGCAGCCCATTTTATGTGCTAAGTATCAGACTCAGATTTTATTTATGCCCCTTCCGCCAGGATCCCAGCAACTCTGTTTAGAGATGTGGGGATGTCAGAAGCACAACCAAGGAGGAGAGCGCTGATCTGAACTCAGGTTTGGGAACTGCTCAAACTCCAATGGGCTATTTGTAAACCTGGAGTTACCTCCCACTCAAGTTCACCTGCTCACCTGCTTCACTGTCCAATCTATTCCATTCTCAATTTCTACTCTGCCCCAAAGGAAATGCTGGTCTCCAGCGGATGTGAGCATCTAACGGTCTTTTGCAAACGTTTATTTCTGCCTTCATGCCTGCAGAATTTCTCTGTCCTGTGCAGCCCATTCCCAACCTCTTGGCCTACCTGGTCTCCAAAGACCCAGTGAGGGATGAAGAGGGCGCCATCTTTGGAGCAAGACTGAGCTCTGCCACTTCCTGTGTGAGTTTGAGCAACTTATTTGCCCTCTCTGGTAACAACCCCAACTTCACCTTCTGTTTTGATAATATACGAAAGGCCCCTAGAACTATGTTTGACACACAGTGGGTACGAGGGACCTAGAGGGAGTTCCTGAGCCTTGCAGCTTATTGGTTCCAGTTAGTTCACAAGCACCTTCCTTTCAATAGATGAACCAATTTCTTCTCCACCCGATCCTCATTTTTTTTTTCCTTTAAGCCAACTTGAGTTGGTTTTTGTCACTCTTAACCAACAGCATCCTGCCTAAAACTGGTTGACAAGCCCATGTGAGAAAATGACACGGCCAGTGCCATACACTACTTGGAAGAACTGGAAATAGATTCCAGGTTTTCTGCCTCCAGAATTATGAAATTTTCATGCTCTGAAAGCTGATGCGTTCCACAGTAAATCATGAGAAATCAAACATGTGGGGTCCCAGAGAAACCATGTACGGTGGGAGATATCTCATCTATTTATAAGAATACTGTGGGCATTAAGAGTGGAGGAGTGATGCAGGCAGATGGCTGTCTACTTGCTGCCCATCAATCATGCACTAGAGCAAAGTTCTGTTCCTACTGGAGAGAAACTCAGGCCACTTCCTAGCAGGCGCTGGGCCTTCCGTGCACCCAATGACTGGGGAGGGTGAGAGGGACTCAATTTTTTACCTATGTCTTAAATTTTAAAAAGAGAACAGAGCCAGTAGTTTCAATTATAATTGTAGAATGCAAAATGGCCTCAGTGAATAGAGCATCCTAAAACTGTACACACATATTATATATATTTATAGTTTATATTGATACCATACTATATGCATGTTTACATTCCCCGTAGCAGGCTGCTTATATTTAAAGCCGATGTTAGGCTAGATCAGTCATTCTCAACAGGGGGCAATTTCCCTCTTGAGGGAACATTTGGTTGTCACATTTGCTGAACATCCTACAATGCTGCTAAACATCCTACAATGCACAGAATAGCCTCCCACAACAAAGACTTTCCAGCCCCAAATGTGAACAGTGCGGAGGTTGAGAAGCCCTGGGTCAGCATGTGGGATGGCTTTAGATGAATATACTTTATGTTACGTGGCCAATTTTTAAGGAGCTCTTTTTTCCAACTGATAACAATTGGCAGATATTAGAAGTGAAATATTTGATTCAGGCATCTCTTTCCTCCCACCCAAGGAAACTTCAAGCAGATAAGCTTAAATTGCTATTGGGGTAGCAAGTTAGAGATCAGGAAAAGTTCTTGAAACTAAGTCTAATTTGTCAATGATGGAAGTTACAGCATACCTTTCTCCACAGCTAGGACAGACTGGTCAAGAGAGAACCGGGCTGCCTTTATAGAGGCAAGGGATTCAGGGGAGAACATTCCAGCTTAGTTGTAGGTTATTGAACCTCACCTGAGGACTTTTCATGATGGCCTCTCATGCCTTCTCAACGAGGCAATATCAGCCTAACTGGGTTTACTCTATTCCATATCACCCCATTTAGAGTTTTTATTTTTACAGCAGAAGACCTAATTGCCCTCTGCACTCACACTTCACTGAACTCACTGAAGCCCAGTTAAGCATTTTCTTGAAAACAAATCGTTTTCTGATGGCCCTGGAAAAACTCTTCTGATTTCACACAAGCTATTATACATAATTTATTGGA